>NC_136944.1:9941598-10121598 GCF_949987615.1 Pollachius pollachius
GCCCTCCTGTTTTAGCACATTGAGGAATAGTGTGTAAGGGTGATTCCCACACTCCTCCTGTTATAACCCATATAGGAGGGGAGGCGTTCCATAGGCAAGCTGCAGTGTGACTCCCTTAGCTTTGAGCCTTCAAGACACAATTTAAACCATCATGACTAAACACAACATCGATAGGATCACTGCAGTAGAACGGTCAATTTCCTCATTTATATTCAGCCAATTTCTTTTGCATTTATTCAAAATAGAACACACACACAGTCACACGCACACACACACACACACCATGGATCTGTTTAGTAAGCAGCAGGTTATATGAGGTGTTAGTATTTAAAACAGCCACAGGACAACGACATCAGTTATCCCAGAACTACAGGTGGGAGTGTTGGTCTGCCAGACATCTCCAAGTCAGAGGAAACAGTGATCCTGCCTCATGAATTAAATATTACTCCCAACATAGACAGACACACAAACACTGTGCACACTACCACACACACACGCACACAAACAATACAAATACATGCTCACAGACACAAGTAAACACACACACCCAAAACCACACACAAAAACACTGCACATACACGCTCACTTAGACAACTTTGTAGGCAAACCATTCTTGGTACCCTTTCATTTGCATGCATCAGCAGAGACACATAAACCCATACAGATGAATACATACGCATACAAGCTACAAGTTTATCACATCCATCGACAATATGAACTTATGACATATGCATTCACTTCTCCACATCTTATATCTTAAAACACACACAAATATTACACACAGCCACAATATACACACACACATACACAAACACAGATGGAGAGCCCAGTAGTGTGTGTGTGTGTGTGTGTGTGTGTGTGTATGTGTGTATCTGGTGTCTGGGCACAGTAATGTAATAAGTCTAGCCAGCAGCGGCCAGTCGCTAGCAGGCTGGTGCTGCTGATGCCACACACACACTAACACACACACACACACACACACACACACACAGACACACACACACACACACACACACACACAGACACACAGACACACATACACTCACAAACACACACACACATACACACAAACACACACACACACACACACACACATACAAACACACACACTTAGGGGCACACAGGCAAACACATTTGATTGCAGGAACCAGTCAAAACACACAACGAGGTACTAAAGTCAATAAGACCTGGAGGTTCATGTGACCTAGAGGCAGGAAGCTCCTGCCCAAACGAACACGCACACACACATCAAACACACTCACCGACACACACCACACACACCAAACGCACACGCACACACACACACACACACACACAAACACTCACACAAACACGCACACACATACACACACACACACACAAACACACACATACACACCAAACACACACAGACACACACACACACACACACACACATACACAAAGACGGGCTGTAACTAACATTTAATGATTAATCTGAAACGGAGCAAGCAGCTCATTGTTGCAAGACAAACAAAGTGGAATTAAAACATCATTTTAATTAAGATGATGTAGCTTTGAAATTACAAAAAAACAAAACAAGACCATAATCTTGATGAACAAAACCTTTCATCATTTAATCACAGAAGTACTGCAACAGAAAGGAGGGGAACACTACTTTCCATTCAATGTTCCATTCAATGTCATATTCTACTTAGTAGAATATAAAAAGAAAATATCAAATGGATGAGTGAGTGGCCATGGGATCTGGAACAACTGGTGTCAGGTGGACTTGGGGCTGGTGACCCACAGCTATATTATTGACGGCTGCCGTTACACAGACAGCAATTATGCTGGTGCGGCCAATATAGGAGAGAATGCTGAAGATTACTCTCCTTCATGATTTAAAAGAAGAGCTATTCCAAAGTTACTAAGAACACATGATGTCCGGTGGCTTTTAATATTTGGTATCATACTACATTGTTGAAACACCATTTCATGGTCCAAATTAATCAATTAATAATAAGCAAGGTAAAAGTTTATTCTCGTTAGAAGGAGCATAGGAATTGTAGCTGTTGTAGCTTTTGTCAGTGTTACTAAAATAAGACCAGTATTAGGTGCAAATAGGTGTAAAACCATATGTTTTTACCCCCATCGGGATATTGACCATCCTATTCCGCCCCGAACTCAAGTCACGTTTTCTTCGTGAAGTTGCGCGTGGAGAGGGGACACCTGTGGCGAGAGGGCACCCTGACATCACAGCGCATGTGTGGGTGCTCCGTCTGGGTGTCACACATCTCAATCTCGTAGGGTTCGAACTGGAGCTGAAACAGGGGATTCGCTTGCACTTAAAGCCTTGTCAGGAAACACAATGTCAGTGGGAGCCCACGGGTTGCTAACAAGGCTGCCAACAAGGCGCACAAACATAGACAAACACACAGACACACACAAACACACACACACATACACACACACACAAGTCTACAATCGTCTCAGGCATTGTTTATGGCATGTGTTGCTGTGTACAACACGTACCACATAGAAGCGTCGAAACAATACGACATGAATTGGATCAAACCAACATGGGAGAGGCTCGGAAAAACAAAAACAAGGAAGAACAAGGAGGAGGTGTGGATGGAAAGGGCTGGCAGTCCTACAGGATGCACGGCGCAGCGTCAAAAGAAATGCCCGCCTCGCCTGTCCTATGTAGCTTAATGGGTAGTGAACGGCATTACCGTGAACAACACCACACTTTGGGACAAAAACCTCCAACAGATGACACATTAAACCATACATATCTCTATAAAGATATGAATATGTAGATACATAGAGATAGACAGATATATTTCACATTATCAACAGATAGATGAATGACGGGATACTAAGCCGTAGGGTTGTGTGTGTGTGGGCGGTGCAAATTGCAAAGAAAGAACAGCCATTATTTTTCCCGCTGCTCCCCCTACCTTCCATGCTCCTGTTACGCTCACAAGCAGACAAACACGGTAAATAAATAAAGAACATCCACCAGCAGCCCTGACCTACTGTTGCATGGACGGATGGACGCGCGAGGCTGTTTCTCGGTTCAGACGGGCCAATTAACCTGAGCTTACGCCGGGGGAGAGAGGCACCACACACACACAGGCACACACACACACAGGCAAAACACACACACACACGCGCGCGCAGAAACACGAGCAGACACTAACGCACACACACACACACACACACACACACACACACACACACACACACACACACACACACACACACACACACCCTCCCTCCTATTCTGCGGCGGTGAAGTGGCATTAATCAGCAATGAAGAATTGTGGCGAAGCTACAACGGGGTTGGATTTACTATAACCAATGCTCAGGTTGACTAACGGCAGCCTTCTGACCTCGACGCAGTACAGTTGGGGTTCCTCCGTCAGGCCTTTGGTGTACACCAGAGCTGGCGTGCTAGCGAGATAATTAATGCCAAAGACATATTGTAAAAGAAGGGTGAAGGGTGAGAGGTCAGAGTGAGCGAGAAGGAGAAAGAGAGGCTGGGAGGGGGAGAAAGAGAGCGTGAGAGAGACAGAGAGAGACAGAGAGAGAGAGAGAGAAGAGAGAGACAGAGAGAGAGAGAGAGAGAGGGAAGAGAGAGAGAGAGAGAGAGAGAGAAGAGAGACAGAGAGAGAGAGAGAGAGCGTGAGAGAGACAGAGAGAGAGACAGAGAGAGAGAGAGAAGAGAGAGAGAGAGCAAAAGAGAGAGATGAGAACAGAAATATAGAGTAATAGAAGGGTCAACAGTGAGAGGAAGATGGAATGATGGTGAGTGCCAAAGAAAGAGACTGTTGAAGTAGAGTTGAGGTGTAGAGAGGGAGAGAGCTAGAGAGAGGGAGGGCATGTGTGTGGGCCTATGTGTGTGTGCGCGCGTGTCTTGTGGGTTTTGAGGTCCCGACATCTTTAAACAGGATTTGTAGGTGTCCATCTGTGGAAGTCGACAAGAGATCTGCGTATTAGTGAGCTTAAATAAGTTTGTATGTACTGCATTCATCTGTGTGTGTGTGTGTGTGTGTGTGTGTGTGTGTGTATACATGCTAGTGCGTGTGCTAGTGTGTGTGTGAGGCTAGTATCTGTGTTTGTGTGTGTGTGCTAGTTTGTGTGTTTGTGTAAGTGTGTGCCAATGTGTGTGTTTGTGTATGCGTGTGTGCGCTAGTGGGTGTTTGTGAAATGTGTGTGTGTTTGTGTATCTGTGTATCTGTGTGTGTGTGTGCGGGTTAGTGTGTGTGAGTGTGCGTCTGTGTGTGTATGTGTGTGTATGCGTGGTTTTTCCCCTGTGTAGACAGACCAGGCCCTGTGGTGAGTGTTGTCTGGTCTGGGCTTGTCTGCTGCTGGCTGAGTGTGTTGTGGTGAGCGGAGAGCTGCTGCCCTGGGCGATGCCAGCCTCAGTTCAGCTGAGGTAGGGGCAGGGGGGAATCTGGGGGCCCTCTGGGTCCTGGGGTGGACCAACACCACTAGCTCCACTATTGCTGCTGCAGCTCATCTGGGCCCCTGGCTGGCTGAACTCAGGGTCACATGACACACACACACACACACACACACACACGTGTGCAAGCACAAAAACACACACATACAGACACTGGAAAATTCACACATAGAGAGTGAGGGCGAGAGAGCGAGAGAGACAGAGAAGTTCTGTTCAAAAGCTACTAAAACTTGAGCTGTTCAAGTTGAAAAGATTATTTCTCCGTATTTGCCAAAACAAAACAATGCATCATTATAGTCCCATATTTTGAATGCATCCATATGGTAAATATGTACATAATATTTATATTCCAATTTTGAGTGATGTCAGTCACTAGGGTCTGCAGAGAGAGAGTGAGAGAGAGCGGGAGCTAGAGAGAGAGAGATAGATTGTGAGGGAGAGAGAGAGAGAGATTGAGAGAGAGAGAGAGAGAGAGAGAGAGAGAGAGAGAGAGAGAGAGAGAGAGAGAGAGAGAGAGAGCGCTATACCATCCAATTACATCCGGTTAGCCGTCTTTGCTCACTCTACCTTATAGGTGCTAGATATCTGCTCTCAAACAATGTAAAGAATGTGCCCCTTACTGCTGCTCACTATAAACACATTCTACCTCTTTGTGGAACCACATTTAAACAAACCATTTATATGCACATGTATTACTTGTATACAATTTACATTTCACTTTTGCAATGTCAAAACCTCAATGAAAAAAGGGAAAAAAAGGGGATTTGCTGTACGAAAGAACTACCTAATATTAAGGAATCTGTATTGTTCAGTACTCTACCTTTGTGTGTTGACTGCTCTCTAGAACTATTTGAATTGTATAGCCTGTTGACCACGTGGTTAACCTTGCTTTCAGAAACAATTACGCCCACCACTCCTTCACTCTCTCTACTCTCCCTTTCGCATCCCTCTCTCTCCCATCCCTCACTCTCGATCTATCTCCCGTCTCTCTCTCCTACATTCTCTCTTCCAGCACTCCGTCCCTCCTGCTGTTTCTCTGTCACTCTTTATTTCACTCTCTCTCTCTCTCTCTCTCTGTATGTGTATTTGTGTGTGTGTGTGTGTGTGTGTGTGTGTGTGTGTGTGTCTGTGTGTGTGTGTGTGCGGTTGGGCACTCTGTCTCCCACCTCTATCTCCTCGTTCTCTGTCCCTCTCCATCTCCCACCCTTCTCCCTCTCTGTCTCTCTCTCTCACGACTCTTACCCTACCGCTCTCTTCCAGCCTTCCCATAGCTCCATGAACTCACAACATCTGGGGCCCAGTCTATGAAGAAGGATTCCAACACTTGTCGTGCAACACCAAGTCTGAAGCTTTTTAAGTCTGAAAATTGTCTCACATCATTCCGCTCCCAGAAACAAATCCGATAATTTACTGTTTGTGGCTGATGATGGCTTTGAAGCATGCCATTGAGAGTGTATTTGTTTGATGCTCAATCAAATACAAGTGTGTGTGTGTGTGTTTGTGTGTTCTGAAACAGCAAGGAATGTGCTCTTTTCTGTGTAGTCCACCCGCACAGTCTTACTGTAGACCAGTGAGAGGTGTTTGATGTGAACTTACTATTCCCACTATACAGAGGTGCAGAGGCCAACTCTCTTGTATTAAAAGATAAAGGGTTTCATTCAGGATTTCATTCTTCTAAAACGGTAATACTGGATACAATGACTTTTTTTCTGACCAACTTGTGGTTTTGATGACTATTCTATGAAAATATGAATATAGAATGACTGCAAGTCTTGATCGTCGATGGTATGTAGGCCGAGCATTGAAACTTTATTCGATTGAACGCTAGCTCTTGAATGTGTGCAGAAAGATTGAATTCTTCTGAATATGTTTACAATGTATACAACATGCAGCATAACTGAGACTCCAGTGTTCTTACCTAGAACTGGTTTAACCTCAGCTCCAGCTTGACACCATTCCCCCAGTCTGTTTGAATCAGCAGTATATTCAGCCTAAGATGAGTAGATAAATGTGGGGCATTTATTCGAGCATCTATTGTGATTTTTAAGTTAAAGATTAAGGTTGCGTAGTGACCATGTGTTTGGTAATGTAAGTTATTCTGTGTGGCTGTGGTTGGTCACACTGCAGCCACGCTTCCCCTGCAGAAGAATGACGGTGGAGAATATAACGGTGGCACAAAAAGAAAAACATCATTAGTATCTGCTGAAAGTTCTAACAAATGATTGTCAGTTTTTTAGCACATGAACACGTTTTATTCAATACAATTGCTGAAACCTCTGAATATTTTCAGTTTGTTTGTTTTTCCGCACACAGTTCACAACGCTTTTGACATCAGACAAAGCTGCTTGGCAGATCAACTGAAAGCACAAACATGCAGGTGCAACCACACACACACACACTCACACACACACACACACACACACACAAACACACACACAAAACCCCACTCACAATCACAAAGAAACACACACTCCCACAAACACACAAAGAAAAACAAAGACAGTCCCACAAACACACACACACACACACACACACACACACACACACACACACACACACACACACACACACACACACAAACAGGCATACAAACAACCCTCTTTCATGTATTTTCATCAGCTAGACCTTAATAGAGACTAAAAATGGAGATGAAAGCAAGCAGAGAGCATCATCATAATCAAGGCTGAGGAATATATTAAAACATAAGGCAAAGGCCTGGCTCCCCCCCTGTTGAGACTAAGGCTATTTTAGAGGTAGGGGAACACAGGGTGAGCCAGCACACTGACACCTTCAATTATGAGACTCTTCAGTGAAAGCCTCTCGCTCTCTCTCTACCTTTCCCCTGTTTTTCTCTCTTTCCCTCTCGCTCTCCATTACTCTATGTGTCTCCCTCTCTTCCTTCCCCCCCTCTCTCACTCTCTATCTCTCCCTTTCCTAGCTCCGTCTCTCCATTTATGTCACTGATCTCTATCTTCTACCTCAGTCACCCACCCTGTCTCTGTCTCTCTCTCTCTCTCTGTCGCTCTCTCTCTGTCTCTCTCTGTCTCTTATGTTCCCTTCTAACTTTCTCCCCTTCCTCTCTCTCCTCCTCCCAGAGCGGGGGGGGGGGGGGGGGCACAAGGTGAGAACAGAAAGATAGAGAGAGGGGGTCTAGGTTTCTTTGTCATCTCTTTGTCTGAGAACTTGTAAGGCTCCAAGGAACTAGCCTCAGCTCATGTTTGATGGAAGCCTCTCTGTGCAGCTATACCCAGAATCCTTAACCATTGCTTCCAGCATACACATATTCAACTATAGAGATTCATAGATTTAATTATGACAACTAACACGGTAGAACTAATTGTGTATGCTATACATGATCATGTAAATGATCAGAACAAATAATATTTAGGCCTATGTATAATGAAACCTTTTTCTGTTTACAGCATGATAAACAGGGTAAAAAACCTCTGTGTTTTAATGTGTGTTGAGATATGTGAACAGATGGATGCTCACAGAAAGCGAGGCAGTGACACCTAGGACTCTCCATCTATTCTGCTGTGTGACCTCCAACACAAGCATACGCATGCGCGCACAAACACACACACATACACAGCATGTAGGTATGACCATATGCAAGCACAAACATATGCTCGCCCAATAACAAACACTATTCTTAATACAGGAACCGGTGGGGTGGAAGCACAGACACACACACACACGTGTACACAAATTCCTTTTAACACCCTTCGCGGTCTCTCTCCCACTCACCACACCTTCCATTTCCCCATGTCTTTGTCCTTGTACAGAAATAGCTGAATATTATTAATACGCTTCTGGGAAATCCCGAGTGTCCATCCTGGCTTTGTGATCTATCTTCTTCATTCTTGAACACCTTCATGTCTCTCATGTTTTTTATATTCCTCAAGCAAGTAACCTCCCCCAATTTGTCATAATATATATATATATTTTTTAACGAAACAGGTCAGTTTTACTCACAGGTCAGTTTTTCGCACAAACAAAAGGGCTGCTACGGTGACATTTATACATCGATTGATTGCACCGTGCGGATATTGCGATCTTGGAAGTAGGTACACAACAACAAATTACCATATTACCATAACCTTTTCGCAAAACAGATTTATGATTTGTTGTCACACAGACACTTGTCCAGATGCTATCAATTTTCCGTTCCCTTCCTTTTGACCTTTAACTGCTATGTAGATAGTATCATAGACGTCACACACACACACACACACACACATACACACACACACACACTCGGAATTCACTGAGACACACAGACACATACACACACACACAAACACAATACAGATACACACACTATACACACAAATACTACATAAACAAATACACACACAGACATTATGCATATACACAACCTAATCACTCAAACACACTCACAGCAACAATAAATCCCATGTGTGTACCCTTTGTGCTCGCCATATGTGGGTCAAGACAACAGTGTTGTGTGTGTGTGTGTGTGTGTGTGTGTGTGTGTGTGTGTGTGTGTGTGTGTGTGTGTGTGTGTGTGTGAGAGAGAGCTGCATTGGTTCAATTCATTAAGCACGGCTGAAGTGGTCAGCAGCAAAGATGTGAGCACTCATAAACAGATCCCCCCCTCGCTTGGGAATAATATATTCTCTCCATCTGACGTCAACTACTGGGACACCCACACACACACACACACACACACACACACACACACACAAACACATACTTAGAAACACAGTTGGACACATACCCAGTAAGTATTGTACACGGCATACATTTTATCGACCCGCTCTTCTTGAGTTGGCGAAAGAAAAAACAGAGAAAGGAACCACAGGATGTATTCAGCGTTGGCATGGCAACACTTGGTTTGGGCGGTAATTTGGGTGTACCAGTAAAATGGGGTCATAATGTATAGCCCTAGCATGCAGGATGACTTGAATTCATGGCCAGTCAGCTAGACCCTTTAAAATACCTTGCCGGAAGGCTATGCATAATTAACAATTATTCCCGAAGGTGAATAATTGTTTTAGTATATACTAATACATGTGAACACTCCAAAAATAAACAAGATAACACTTTTTGCCAAGATTTATTTGTTTTTATTAGCGGTTTATTTGTTTTTATTAGTGTGACGAGACGGCCATCACGCAATGTCTCGAGTTTGAGATCTCAAGCATGGGACATTGCCCAATATCCCGAGATAGCGAACCAATCAAATTGCGCAATCTTAGGAGGTTCACGTGTAGCATACACTAATAAAGGATATACGCCGTAGCTCCATCTGTGCTGCTGTATAACCCTGCACTGTGGGGGTATACCTTCACAAACAGAGAAAATGCCCTTAAACCCACTGTTGAAGTGCTTTAGGAACAAATTGATACACAGTTTACTAATCTCAGATCCAGCATTTCTACTGCATTATAGAACAACTGCTGTGGATAGATTGCACAGAACCTGGGCCGGAAACCAAAATTACACAGGGCCGAGTTACACCTTATTTCCTGTTAGGTTACAGAGATATTCTACCGAATAGAAACTCATTTGCGTGAGTGGATGAAGCATTCAGAAGAGGGTTTTAATAAGTGTATTTATACACTGGCCACTGTGTTGATCTAAACCTTTGCAGACACTTCATTATCTGTGGCTGTAGCAAGCGTGTAATAAGTCAGTCGAATCATGTAACAGTCCCTGATTAAATTATTTGATGGCATGACTGTCTGTCTACCGACGTAGACCTGCTCCGCACTCTACCCATCCACCCCTTGTGCACGACAGAATTCTTTAACAAAGCTAGGTAGACCTGTTGCTGAGGTTAGAAAGCTAGTTACTTATTGTTGGGGGAGTGGCTTGGGAGTGATGCACCAAGGGAGGGATGGGATTTTCTTTCAGTTGGATCCTTTCAAAATGGAGCTGACTGCTAGTTTCTCCAGATTGCCGGCCGTAGATTTAAAGTAGATGCAACAGCTCTTTATGTGCCGCGTGTGACTGTGTATTATAATGGTTACTTGAGGTCAGTTGTCAGTGTGCTGGAGCAAAAGGGGTCAGACTTGGTGTTTGTTTGAGATCGCTTCACCCTCCTTTTCCGCTGCTGTTGTTCCCTTGTGCTTAGATTAAATCTTTGCGGCTTCCACTGATGCCACGAAGATTAACTGGCGACATTGCAATCACAGCCTCGTCTGCGAGCACTGGAGCGTAGGTCAAGCTCAAGCTCCTAGTCCTTATGGATGCATTCACAAATCTATGCACAACCAATCAGCCATACGCACACACATCCCACAGACACACTCTTAAGCACATCTTTCTCCCGATTCACCTAATCTATCCATCTTCCATCGCTCTTACTCATGCGCCCTGGTGTTCTGTTCCCCCTCTCTCTTTCTCTCTCTCTCTACCTTTCTCTTCCTCGCCCTCTCCCCCCCCCCTACTCTCGCTTTTCCCCCCCTCTCTCTCCCTCTCTCCCTCTCTCACACTTTCCCTCTCTCTCTCCCTCTCTCCCTCTCTCACACTTTCCCTCTCTCTCACCCTCTCTCTCCTTGCTGGTGAGAACGGCGAGGAAGACGGCACTCCTTTTAGTGAGCAGCGAGTCACCGTCCGTGAGCGCTGCAGAACAAGATGCTGCTGCCCACTTGGGGCTGACTAATGCTCAGCTTTCCAGGAGGACCCCTGGTGTTTGTTAGTGCTTTGTTTCATGGCTAATGTCACCACATGTCCGTGGCGTTATGAAAGCCAGACATGAGGGACATGATCAGCCTGAAACAGGAGAGCCCGCTAGATGTCTGGTCAGTGTAAGGTGCTTCAAACTTGAGTCGTGTCTGTTTCAATAGGAAACCGTGTCGTCCCTGTTACATTTGAAGTTATATTGTTATATCTTTAACACATTACAGTAAACATGAATATTTTCTATAAATATATTAATGAGGGACTATAGGGAAGGTTCCTTGAGTACGTTTGGAGCGATAGAAATCCGAAGACACTCCCATGACACAGTTTCTGGCACAGTGTTGAATCATCATTTAGAGGTTATTTCAAAACAAGGCAGGATGCTTTTTGTCTTGGGGCAGGGGGGAGGGGAGGGGCGTCGCTAGCGGCGATCTGACTCAGCTCGGACCAAGCGTGGGCCCCGGCCCTGTTACCATGGTAACCCTGGTGCTCCAGGTATGTGTGCATGTGTGCCCATGTGTGTTTGTGTATGCGTGTATACGGGTGTGTGTGCATGCGACAGACTGTTGTCAAGTCGTCATGCTTCCCTTTCATATCGACGTCATCAACCAAATTCAAAAGTGTTAATTTGACACCCCCCCCCACGCACACTTAACTACTCACACACACACCCACAAACTCTCCGGCGTTCAGTATAGAGAGACACAATGTGTACAAGATGGAGACAGACGGACAACTGTGTCCGACCATCCCTCCTCCAAATGAGCTCCAAATGAACCCCAATTGTCTGGCTCCATGACTGGAAAACCATATGTTGACGTTGAAGACATTTCCTGTGTGTTCCTCTCCCACAGGTAACTGGCGGCATGGAGGATGAGAGAAAAAGAGATGGTGATTCCCGGGCGGCTCACCGACTTATTGACCTTTTTGTAAATTTACGATTCACATTTTACTAAAGCCCTTAAATAGGGAGGGAGAAAGAAAGAGAGAGAGAGAGAGAGAGAGAGAGAGAGAGAGAGAGAGAGAGAGAGAGAGAGAGAGAGAGAGAGAGAGAGAGAGAGAGAGAGAGAGAGAGAGAGAGAGAGAGAGAGAGAGAGAGAGAGAGAGAGAGAGAAAGCAATATTCAGAATTCCTTCAGACGGACAAAGGAAAACCGTGCCATAAGCCCATACTAATGTGAAGCCTCCTACACATTTGTACGTATGTGGCTGAACAATTGTTTTGATTCTAAACTGTTTATATAAAGCTTAAGTTGTTCGTTTAATGTAAATCGTTAATCAGTACTCACTAAATCCGACTCTACAACATGGTTTCATGGTTTTGCAAGGTTATGACCAATATCTGATGAAAAATAAAGTCCTATACATTATACATACAAATTACATCAGGGAACATAACCCACGTCCATATGCTATACATTACAATGACACTATTATATTACAGAGCCCTCGGCGCCCATTCAATTGAATAAAGGCTGAGGTGCACAGAAGCTTGTGACGTACGGTATGGACGTAGCAGTGAAGACGTAATGATCGAGGGATTCCACAGACGTTTAAAGGGCCCACGCAGCTCATAGGGCAGTAACCATGATTGCAATGTGCTAATGACCTTGGTACGTCAGATAGATGCAGTGGTAACAGAGGTGCGAGAGAGAGACAGAGAGTGACTGAGGAATAGAGTGAGAGAGAAAGGGTGTGAGACACAGAGAGATAGAGAGAGACTGGGAGTGAGTTTAACTGTGTATATGTGTGTGTGTGAGAAATATACAGAGAGAGACTAAGGAGAGAGTGTTAGGGAGAGAGAGGCGTGGGTAGGCATCAGAGAGAAGATGGGGAGAGACAAGAGCAGGAGAGAGAAAGGGAGCGACATTCAATTGCGAGAGCGACATTTCCAATACACTGCTGAGACAAGCCAAGACACAATTACACATAATAACCCAGGCTGGCTAAGCCTCCACTGTTAGTGTAATTAATGCCTCTCTGTTTGGAGAGGGTTTTAAAGTCATTGACACTCTTTTCACACCAAACTTTCCATGGTTCCTCACACGCACACTGAGCCTGTTTTAATGAGCATCCCTGGCAGAAACTTTCTAGAGTCCACAATAAGCTTGCTGACATTTAGGAGATCTCTCTAATGAAGTTTGAAATGAGAAAATAAATGGAGGATCGCCAAAAAGGTCTTCATCGTGTCAATCTGGCTGCATGAACAGTTTTGAAAAAGATATTTTGCCCAAGACATTATTTACACTTTTTGTTGTAAATGTTGCTATTATTTTGTATGCATAATTGATAAGAATTGGAGTTCATTTAAGTAACATTTTTGTTAGTTATTTATTACAAGTGAAGGTACTGTTATTTTGAAGTCAAAGAATATCTAGTGCTCTTGTGCGAGTACGATTCTAAAGCAAGGATCAAGCAAGGACATCGTATATGCACCGGTAAAAGATTTCATGCTGGTCACAATATCACTCTCATGTGTACGGTTATCAGGATTATTATAGGGTCATTAAGGATTATTCCCTCTTTGTAGCATGAGGTAGTGTTTTCTTTGGCTGTATTTACTTTTGTGAATGTAATTCTACATGATGTGTATGGTAATGTTTTTTAGTTTTTCATATTTCTTTTAAATACTATGAGTCCCATTTTAACGGTAGATCTGAAAGAGACAAGTCTTCAATAAACCAGTAGTAAGAAAACCACTTGTGTTTGCCTGTGCTATGAGGGAATTATGTTTGGCCATGATGGGATTATACCCTTATAAATATATGTCCAAAATGTTGGCTGTTCCATTAAAGGTATAATCAGAAATTCCTTCTCATTGCTGACCTCTTGTTGAACCGCAGCTTGCTCACACGCACACAATAAGAGCACTGGAGTGTGAACATACTCACTCTAATAATAAGAACAAAATACATAATTTGAATCTCAAATATGAACTGGCTAAAGCTAGGCCTTCTTCATATGCTAGAGCTCTCAGGCAGCATGCTTGGACGTCACTTCCTTCCCTTTTCCCGGCAAAACCGTCTGGGTCAGAATAAATCAGCACCAAGGCTGTGCTACGCCATATAGAGACTTAGAGAGTAAGAGATGGTCAATATTCTTAATTAAATGTTAATATATTGGCAATCTAAAGCAATTTTTACATTTAAAATCCTTCACGTAGTCCCTTTAATATAATTTCACGGATCAATTGAACACTGTCACGTTCAATGTTTTCCAAATGGAATCACTGGTCCTAGACTGGTATGAACCTTGTCAATTTCTACATGCAGCTATGGAACCCAGTTTCTGTCATACTCAATTGTCTTCTCTTCATCTTTATTTGAAAAGTTTACTTTCTCTAGTATGCCTTGATAGTGTTCATTGGAAAACAATGTGAAAAAGATATGGCAAATCAAAACACATCATAACAGATATATTGCTGAATAGATTAGCATTTTGGAAATGTATTTGAATGTTGAGTGATTTGGTATTATTCCTTACTTATCACTTAAAACACATAATACCCAGCTGCAGGCACTGTCTAAAAACAAATCAAGGAGGGGGAGGAGAACGAGGAGTTGCTCTCTGTATACCACCACACAGTGGCGCAAAAAGTGGCTATGCACTATATGCAGCGCCTAGGGGCGCCTGGAGCACGCGCTGGAGGCGAGCGCCAGAGTGTTTTCATTTGAATCGTATTGTCATCTGATGACCGGTACCTCAATATGGAGAGGCAGAGAAGAAAGCTCTCAGGGTCAAAAAAATTGAAAAAGAAAGATTGGGAAGGAAGAAAGAGTGCGCAGGGATGAAAGAAAGCTTTTCACAGCGGTTGAAAGACAGTCGTGTATCAAGAGGAGGCTTGTAAATATTCAGGTTACCTAAATCAACTACTAGTAAAACAACAGGTTACTGTTGTCTTGCAACTGTGTACTGATCACAATTGAGCCTACAATATAACAGATCATGACAAGAGAAATAAAGGTTATTTTGTTTTGCTTCAATCTCTATGCCCGTCTTTGTCTTATGTAAATAGACCCAGTAAAAACAGAGTTTTAAAGTTGATGCAAAAATATAATTTTCCCGTGCTTTAAAGTATGATGATTCGAATGTGGCGGCAATTAGTATACATAGGTAAAGGGATAATATACAGAACGCGGGGAAATAAAGCCCCGACAGGGCGAACAGGACACCGCCGGAAGTTGTGAAGGCCCATGCAGGTGAACGGAGCGTTACACGGCATTGAGAAGAGCCGTGTAATAACTAAAAATTATCTAATTTTTAAACTGTACTTTTACTTTTTTTTTGGTTTGGTTTTGGGTCCAACATGTTCATATAGTATGTATCCAATAAGGATATCATTTAAAATTTAAAAAAATCAGTGTTTTTTATGTTCTTTGACTGCTGTATATTTTAAACCTCCTAAACACAAAGTTCATATCATTCAGGTGTGAGGATGGAGAGAAAGCAGAGAAGAAGAGAGAGAAAGAATCAGGACAGACAGGGGAAGGCGACAGGTTGGTCTAATATTAGGTGGAAGTGTAGGAACAGCCACTTGATACCAAGTGATTCATTTCTAAATATTATTTATTTTGAAAAATTGCATTAGCAAGATGTGCAATTCTTTCAAAGCTATTAAATAATACTTGTTTGACAATATGACTTAGTGGAGAAGAACACAGGCAAGGGGTGAGGGAGACAGACATGAGGTCGGTGATGGCATCTGCTATAGAGGAGGAAAAGTAGTGCAGGCAGACATGGCGAGTCAATCATCATTGAGGAGAATGTTGAACAGAGAGGTGAAGATGAGGGAGAGGAACAGAGAGGTGAAGATAAGGGAGAGGAACAGAGGTCCAGATGATGATGAAGAGGAACAGGAACAGAGAGGTGCAGAGGAGAGGGCTGGGGCAAGGGGCAACTCAGAAGATCCATCTGAATGGCCTTCACCACACAAAATGGGGGACTCATTGAGGCAGTACATGGTTGAGAATGGCCCACAGAAATGTCCTGATGGGCCATATCCAAGATCAGATAAGAGTAAAAGGTGTTTTGCCAAAGCATACTGTTTTCGTGTACTGTCAAATTGAGAGAAAGTTGAGCGGGATTGGTTACTGTACTCCAAAATTCCTAACAGAGTCTATTGTTTTGCATGTAAGCTTTTTGGTGAAGCTAGAGTTGTTGACATGCGCCTTGTCGTGGGGTATAATAACTGGCAGTGTCTTTCAAAAATACTGAAGCACCATGGAACAAGTGGTTATCACATAAATGCTTATCTGATGTGGGAAGAATTGGCATCCCACTTACGACTAGGTAAAAGTATTAATAGCGAATTGCAGAGAGCCATGGCCGCTGAAAAGGCACACCGGAGAAGTGTGTTGACTCAAGTGATCGACTGCATACTCTTCGCCTGCTATGTGTCTGCATACCCCCCAGAAAGCAGGCAGTTGCGCCCCTGCCACCACACTTCAGAGAAGCGGAGCCCTGCCTTGTTGGCCGTGTGTGTGTAGTCCTCTAGACAACCTCTCAAGAGCCGAGCTTCGCCTCAGCCTGGCGTATACACAAGGGTATATATTCTTAAGAGAGCCTGTGTTTCTGTTGTCACATCCACTGGCAGAAATGCAATTCTCAAACCTAAACAACACGAGGGAGACGTGTTTTATGTTTTGATATACATAGATATAGATATATCTATGTATATATAGGATGGCAAGGCAACAACATAAACAATGGTGTTTGATAACTAGACCTCGTATGGGGATGGAGCCATGGTTGAAGGCAGCACTTCACGAGTAACAAGCTCCATAGAATATACACGAGAGGTCGTCAGCCTGCTACTACGATTCGTTCAGATGGTTTGGTACACGCCCGAATACATACATTGCCTGTACATTCATGTGCCACTGGCATGCAGACGCCAGTGTAAACAGGAAGAAGATTGTCTTTGTTATCAAAGACCTGGGTTTTCGACCTTACAGACGAAATCCCAGGGTTTCAAAACTAACATGGGGTCAACAAACGTTTTGAGGGTTTCTAAAACTCTGGAGTAGTGGACACATTGGTGTAAACTTATCAAAAGTGATGAATTTGAAAAAGGAAAAGAAACGTGTGGATGTGGCCAGAGGAAGAGTGTGAGCGAGATTAAGTATGTGAGAGACAGAGAGAGAGAGAGCCAAAGAGGGAGAGAGTGTGCGTAGTCACGATTATCTTGTGAGTCATCTATCATGATGATCAAACGCCCATCACAGCTATCGATCACCAAGTGTTCACGAATGGAGAGAAGCTAATATAAATGCAGTTTCCACATTCACTGTAAAAACAAAGAAAGCACCTCAATGCCGACAGAGCTGCGACCTTTCAACACACACCCTGTCGAGTATATCAAAGAGTAGCCAAGAGTAGCCAAGCATCCATCGTCGTGCCCGCGGCACGTTCCTTTGCTGTTTCTTGGTTTTGAGTTGGCCTACACAGCATTCGCTCTGGCATTCCGACACTCATCCCCCACACTTCTGCTGCTCCGTGCTAAATGCCCGGCGTGGTCTGTGTTGGCCCCGTCCGTTGTTCTAGGAGCGGACAACGTTGGGCTCCTGACAAGAACCCCAAAGAGGCCTCTGTCACTCCGCATCAAAAACGAACCACCCAGATCCATCCATCTAACTCATCGACCCACTGTCTCTCTTCATCTGTGCAGATGATGACATGGATCCTATTGGCAGACGGCTCAGGATGGGAAAGGCGTGGGGCGAGTTGGATCATAGCACGGCCTGCCAGAGGTGGCGAAGGGTATGAACGCCATGGGATCAGGGGTCGCTAGTGCTAAGCAGCTTTGTAACTGTAGTATTATATAACACAAGCCTCACTGAGATTACGACCTATACACAGAGATACGTATATCTACTTTTCTGAGAGCAGTTACACAACAAATGTGTACAAATGTAATCAAAATAAAATAAAATGTTTTACGTTTTGTTCTAATTGTCACATACTCATCGGGGGGAAAGTTATCGGCGAACCAAAGCGAAAGGTGACACAGATTACTGCTCGGCAAAAACCCTATCCAAATGCTTAACGTCAACAGTTGCTGCTGAGTTTATAATCGCTCATTTCCCAGACTTAACATCCGTGGCTGGCTACACGACACAGCTCTCTTTCATGTGTCCTGAATGTTTTGCTTTATCTCCGCCTGCACTCAGTCGCTCAGAGGAGACACTTTGGCAGGAGGTGGTGTTGAACCTTAACGTGCTGCTGAACCTCACCGACTCTCTCTATCTCCCTCACCCTCTTTCTCTTGCTCTCTCTCTCCCCTCGCTCCCTCTCTCCTTCACATTCAACCCATTCAGCGTCAGCGTCGGCCAGTTGGCTGAGGCTCCTCTGATGTTTTTTTACTTCAGCGTTTTGTGTTCTTCTTCTCTGGCTGGCTGTCTTCCTTCCTTTCTGTTCTTTCTTTCATTATTTCTTTCTTCCCGAAAGCCCCTTCGTCAGCTGCTGTCCAGACGCTGTGTGGTGCTCCTCTGAGCTCAAGGCTCTCTGCTCCCCAGATGGCGTCGTGGGTTTGTTCGCCAGACGGTCCACAGCCAAGGTTGAGGTTCGGGATGATGGGGATGAGTTAGAGACGAGGGCCCCACGCCCCCGCAACTTGCCCCCGCTCTGTGTAGTGAAGGCGGCATACAGATCAGCCTTGTAAACTGTGACTGTATGTGATCCGTGCTCTGCTCCGACAAACCAGGCACACACACATGCACCCACAAACACACACGCACACACACACACACACACACACACACACACACACACGCTTACTCATCCCGTAGACGCCCACAGGACAAATGACGGGCTTCCATGTGTGTGTGTGTGATTTAGTGTTTAAGTGTGTGTTTGCTTTTGTGTGTGTGTGTGTTTTTGTGTTTGTGTGTGTGTGTTTGTGTGTGTGTCCATGAGGTATACTGTGCATCTCGTAACAATACGATGCCTGAAAATCCCAACCAATCGCTAAATTTCCTAGTAATATACCAGCGCTTGGTTTAAAGACGGCAGAACACCCTGTTGCATTCCCAATGGCATTTCATCTGCTATGAAATGGATTCTTTAGTAAAGCTAGATGTATTTGTTCACCACCAGTTCATGTGGCTTTATTGATAGGAAGGCATGACAGCATGAATGTGTCCACAACCACGGACTCTTCTGCATGCTCATGGCTCCAGAGACAGCTTCTGACACATTCCTCTCTGTCACGCGGCCTTGGACTTCCTACGAACTCAAGAGGTTTGAGCAGAACAAGAGATGAAGACAACCAAACGGCCATGGAGGAAATATCCCAGGCTAGAGTTAGAAAACGTTTTACTAAATACCAGTGCAGTGGAGTCAGCCCAGTTTATACATTCCCAGAGCGACCATAGGTAAAGACCTCAGGATTATGTATGTATGTCCAAGTAATCACTTATAAACAAAATTATTAAAAAAAGATACAGCTGTCCCATGTAAAATATTGATGTGCATATGTGTATTGGTCCATTATCCAAGATGCAAAAGGAGAGGAAGATAGAGAGTGTTAAAGACAAAGCGATAGAGCAGCCATTCTCCCAGAGGCTAAAAAGGTGCGGGTGCAACGATGTGTGTTGGTAGGTTGCTGTCTCAGCCTGTCCCACACAGAGCTACAGAACCTCCCCAGTGCGGGAGCCCTTCTTGGGGCTGTGCAGCCTGCCATGCTTGCTTAACCATTAACAGGACCTGGGGGTGTATTCTCATTTTCAGCCCCCGTTTACGTCACGCACTAATCCATGTAGGTGAATTGGGCTATCACTTGTGAACTTAAGTCTGCCATGCAAAGAAACCATTACCAACAATTCAACAACGTAAGTAAGTAATACTTTAGTAGTAGAAGTTTTACAGCCGCACAATTAATTGCAGTGTAATCAAAACGCGATTTTGCCTTTTTGGTGCATGAAAACAATATCAGGAAAAATAATTGCTATTATAACATTTGTCATGATCATGTAGCCCATATTAGAAGAAGTAGTAGTAGTTATAGCAGTGATAGTATAATAGTTGTAGTCATGCATACTATTTACCTCTGCCGATACACTGCATGCCTTTTATAAAGTATGGGTTTTGATAGTTCTTATTGGACTGATATAGACTTTAGTTTGAGTCATCTCAAGAAAGAGGTTTATTACTAGTAACATGCAATATCATATTGTTAGAATGTCTCTTCACCAGCTTACACGATGCAAGCCTAAAGTCCTTCCCCCTTGGCGAAATTGACTTAATACGCAGAGATCCAATAACACGATCACATATTCATGTTGAACATAAAAGCATGGGCTTGTGTGCACAGGAATGACTCTAGGGGGCAGACAGACACAGTTTGAATGCTCCATGAGAAAGCATACAGAACAGTCTCTCTGTTGGTCGGTTCTTCAACAGCATTTTGAGTTTCACTCCAATTTGACGAAAACATGACGAGCGTTACAGCATTATTTAACTTTAAACTCAAACCATTAAGCATTCACATTCTTTGTTTGATTAAAAATGAGTAAACAGCGCTCATACACACACCCGGGGACGCACCACACTGGATACACAAGTGAAAAAACACACTTACACACACACACACACACACACACACACGCACACACACACACACACACACACACACACACACACACACACACACACACACACACACAGATAAATATGCATTCATGATACTTCTGGTTGAATTCCTGATACCTACGAAATAATAGTGAGCCATTTAAATATATTTTAAACATATCTGGGTGGTGTAACTGTTAATAACTATTATTATTTACTTTATTACTGTATGGTCTTGGATCTCTTCGATGCTGTGTTCTGTTACAGTATAGGAAGGAGAGAGGAGAGAGGAGAGAGGAGGAGGAGGAGGAGAGGAGGTGAAATAAAAGAGGAGGAAAGTTAGAGAGAGTGAGAGAGAGAGAGAGAGAGAGAGAGAGCGAGAGAAAGATAGAGAGTGAGAGAGAGAGAGAGAGAGAGAGAGAGAGAGAGAGAGAGAGAGGTAGAGAGAGCAGTTGTAAAAGGCTTAATAACATAAATAAAGGCTCTAACTGAAAGAAGGTTGTCTTTTGATATCATCTACGGTATGCTTGATTAACCCTTTCCGAAGTGAATCACTATTACACCTGCATATATCAGGCTAAAGAGAGTGAGCACACCCCTTGCCAATAGGATCCCTCCTTCTTTAAAACACACAAAATATGCCATTGCATCTTTAAGCAACGCAAGCAGCATTACACATTTCTGCCTAAAAGGTACTGGGTTTCCTCCCCTTAATGTCCACAGCCTACCTGTAAGCATGCTTGAGCAATGGCTGATCCCTACCTGCTCTTTAATGGCATGTCTCTTTATTCACTGTAAAGTGCTTTGGATAACAGGGTAATTAAGGTATTTTCAACATAGTATGGCAGAGGTAGTCAGCTACCCAAGCATGAGTGTTGTGTCTGCACGCTGCCTAACGCTGTCACGAGTCTCACGACATCCGTTGTACATTTGTGCAGCACAGCAAGAAAAGCCTCATTTCGGGCACCGGCAATTCCGCTAATTGAGTTTGTTTGCTGTAGGCCTTTTCGGAGCCACGCCAAATTAGGCTTGAGCACCACTAAATGGAATAGGCCTACGCTGTTCACCAGAAGTCAGACGGTTCGAGTCCATGGCAAAATGTATATAGGCTATGTAGTGCGATAACTTCAAGTGTTCTACAATTGGCCCCTTGAACCGACCTCGCATCAATTCGAAGTATAAAGTATAAATCACATTAAACGTTAAGTTGGTTTCTACATGTGTTTACCTTGGCACTGGAATCCTTGTTTCCCAAAACCCCTGCAAAATAAGAGCACATAACGTAACGTCAACGCGATGCTGATCAAACATAGTACATTGTGTCTATTATTATGTTTTACCATCTACAATTTAATTTCGAGTAAATTGCTGTAATGAGAATAAAACCACAACAAACGCCCCCTTGTAGAGAACTATGCGCTTGATTGCATTTACGTTTGTGTTTGGGGCGAAACTATCTAATAACTTGGTCAGCATGGCACTCAAAACTGTGAGATGCTGCTGGATATTAAAAACAGCAGGTGTGAAACTAATTTAAGGTGAGAACTGATATGAGGCAGGTCAAA
This sequence comes from Pollachius pollachius, assembly GCF_949987615.1. NCBI lineage: Eukaryota > Metazoa > Chordata > Actinopteri > Gadiformes > Gadidae > Pollachius > Pollachius pollachius. Next base: position 9,963,810 of record NC_136944.1, read on the forward strand.
CAGAGCTGCCAAGAGCTGTGCTGCTCATCACTTTTCACATCCATAATGAACAGGTGTGTGCAAATAAGCAAAGCTTACCATATGAAGTCTGTGCAGTGGCTGCAGAAGGTCGGCTGCTTGAAAAACCTCGCAGTAAATTTGTGGTTTTTCACTTCGTGGACGTTTTTCTGGCGCAGAGCACCTTTGCGTGCAAATCGATTCCCGATCGCCGCTGAGTCGCTATAGTGCAAATGGTGGTCAGCCATCATTATGAACAAAAAGTACACCGTCCGCCCCAAAGTGTCTTGTCCCCACTATTCTACCACAGGGTACTCCCTCTGTCCGCACCGCTGTCAACTGTTGGAGGAGCGTCTCTCTCCGGACCGCACGCTTCGCTCTTTGCCAGGGCTACAGCTGAGCTGAGCGCCTATTTTTTCACGTGACTGTGTGTGACGTCAACCTGGAACCCTCCTGGATCACTCCAGCCAGCCAACACGGCCTGTGCGTTGGCGCCCCCACGTGGGCATTACTTAGATTACAGATATATGCGAAAGTAGAATACCTCCCGAGGTTCATCGTTCCACTTAACTTTCTGATCTTATGCATCAACACGAGGATGCCCGGCAGCCCAATTGCGACTGAGCCGACAACAGTAGAGGAATTGAATGACAATAAGTTAATATGGGGCCGTAAAGTATAGAACAATATAGACATTTATTTTACTTTAAAACGAAGCCTGTAAATTACTTCCTACCTGCCTGGAAACGTACACCTACACAATATTTTCGTAAATAATGCATGTGATGAAGGATAGCTGGTCTGGTAGCAGCTAATAAAGCAAAACAGCGGAAAACAAATAACTGACCACTAAGCCTACTATTGGACCCCAATGATACGCAAACTGTATGGAGCTGCAGAACAGATTGTATCAGAATGTATCAATGGGCAGAAATACACGCATAGCCTAAACATATACCAACAAGAGTGGTAAGATTAGTACATTTAAGGCCCATTTAATTAGCTATTGAGTTAGCTAACATGCCAGTAAGAAATCTGTTATCATTATAATAACTTCACTAATGGACACAGTTGTTTTTACGGCTAGAACAATTAACTTGGTACCAATTATGAGACAAAGGTGTCAAATACTAAACACTTCATAACACATCAATCAATCGTCAATCGTCAATCGCTGTTATGGCAGAATGTTGCCAGAAGTTCTTAGCAGTCTTTTCAGAGAATACCCCTCTCTGGCTCCATCGGCCACTGAGGCCGAGTCAGAAAATCATAGCAAGGAAGAGAGACCAACCCCGATGAGAGCACATTGCACATGGAAAATATATTGGAATTTAATTATAATATCGTTGTTTTTTTACTACTACTTCCGAAATGCATCAGTAACCTTCAACCCTCAGATCCATTTGAAACATTGAATGTGTGGGGTGGTGTCAAATCGTCCATACATTTCAGACAGCTCAGAGAATAGGCTACTCATCTCATCTGCTGCTGCATTGTATGCCGCGCGGTTGCTTTAGCAACGGAGGGACGCTGCTTCTGTTTCCCTTCCCTCACGGAAACAGGATGTGGCTCAGGGTAGGAAGTTGTTGTGGAGTTTGAATCACTTTGAGCGGCCAAATCAGTGCCTATTTTAAGGTAAAAACAAACCAAATGTTGTATCTTTACAGTTTTCGGCCACACCATTTGTATGTAGCAAACAGGCAGCAATAGCGCTACTTTTCGCATATTGGTTAGCTTAGAACAGAACCTTAGACTAGCATGTTTGGCGTTATTCAGGCAGTCGACATCATGGTAGCTAGTGGGGGTTTGTTGTTGCAGTGTTTTTGTTGCTAAGACATTTCTATGGCATAAGTTAATCATTTCACCGTTCTATATTTTGCTTAAATAAACTATTGCTGTATCATCCAAATGTACGATATCCATCTTCGTAAAAACTAGTTATGGAAAATAGTAATGCAAGACCCTCTGCTCTTATAAGGCTGCTGTAACTAACTCACAGCAGAAACAGAAGATGCAATACAAACCCAGTTAACAGTTACCTTCCTAAAACAAATCTTCAATATTAATATCGATGATTTTCTTGCGGAAGAAATTGAATGCAGTTTGCACACTTGAAACTTTCAGAATTTCAAAAAATAGGACCAAATACTTATGTGAAACTAAATGGCACTTTATGGACATTTATCATTTGTCATTGAAACATATTTACCATATTCCTAAAGGTGTCCATTAGTGCAGAAGGCACCATGAGTCTGCACGATGACACTCCAGAGCGACTGGACGCAGACTTTGACCATTACCTGGCAGACATGAAGCCATATGTCCTGAAGCACCCCAACAGAACAGGTAAAATGACACAGAGCTGGTCGATGACTTCATGTACTTAATGTTTATTTGTGTATGTTATATCCAATATCCACCTCCGGTGTCAATAAGCTTTAGAAATGCATTTCATTACTCATGGTAACCATTTGTTCAATTATTTACTTTTTTTATCCAATCTTGCTATGGTGATTAGTGTGAGCCAATTTGTTATTGAGTTATTATTTTTGTATTTCATTTCCCATTTTGTATGTTATCTTGTCCATCACCTGTCGATGAGAGCTGTTTTATATGTAAAAAATAATTGCTTTTTTCTGATGGATGATTAGTTTATGCCCATTTTTTAATGAATATATAAACACTTTAAATGTATGAATCAATTTATTAGTCTGATTGATTGGCCATACAGAGTTGCAGTCCTAAGAGAATGGATCCTACTTTCTACATAATTTATTGACTCTAACTTCTACTCCAGTATCAGCAGTGACAGCCCTACTTAGAAACATGAACAGTGTAAAAGTGTGACATTGTTAGCCATCTAACTTCAACAAAGCGTCTCCTTGCCCCTCTGACCCAGAGCGCCAACGGTGCGCCATGTGGATCAGGAAGCTTTGTGACCCGACCATGTGTGGCTCAGGACCAGTTGGGCTGAAGAACCGCAACATGTACGCTCGCCTGCTTCTGCACATGCTCAGAAGAGGACTCCTGGATGCCCCTTTCACTGTCAAGCCGGATCAGGGCTGCCTGAAGACTCTACCAACCTACATGGTAACGCTCGCCAACCAAGTTATATTGTTACTGATTCTATATGATGTATATGTATGTGAACGAACATGTTTAATATATTATAATAACATAAGATTTGGCCACTTATACATACTCTCTTCTGGTGGATTAAAATGTGGCCTTTATGCCTAATTTATTTAGTAGAAACGTTATTGTGAAATTAATACAGAAAACGACAATGAACCCAATAGCAAACAAAACGAGGATGACCTAGAATGAAATGGGTACAGTGTGGTAATTAATTTGGGGTGCACACATGCCACATGTCAGCACACATGCCGATTATCTTAAATAGATAGACAGATAGACGGAAAGAGCTGTTTCTAAATACATTCCTTTGAATACAAACATCAACTAAGTGATGAAATGGCAAATGAACCAGGACTCCTACCTGATGTGTTCCTGACTCCTTGTCCCGATGCGTGCAGGCGATCTACTTGGACGAGCCCCTGGGCGCCAGCGGGCCGGCGGTACAGGAGGTGGCGCCGCTTCCTGATTGGGTGGCAGGAGAGCTCGGCCACCGTGGATGCGACAGGACCAGGAGGTCTTCCTCCCCCACCTCTGCCACTCACTCCAGGTACCTTAAACCTTCATTAAACATATGCACACACTGATAGAAAACCCCACAAACGGCCCCACAAAAGAGCCAGTGAACCCACTGTTTCAGATGGCCTTCGAACACCATGTGATTTAAGCAAATGTGTTTTTGGAGAGTTTTAGGAAAGAGATGGTGTGTTATCCCTAAGGTTATGACCCATTTTGACCCAACTTCATGACACTCTTTTAGCACAGATCGTGTTACTGTTATGAATGTTATAATGAGCGATGTTGTATATGAAATCCACAACACACTAGCGTTATAGTGTATGTGTCCGGAAAGCCTAACCCTCACTTGGACACACGGACATTAAATAAATCGTTGCTCAGATGGAGCTCCACCATCCATACACACCATGGCGTTACATTAAGTGTCTGAAAAGCGCAACCCTCACTCGGACACAGACACCGCAGTCAACCGCTGCCCAGACAGAGCTCCACGCGTCCACACAAACCGCGCCACCGAAGCCCCCTGATCGTGACGTCAGACTACCCCGGAATAGGTTCTCAGACGTCACGAAAAGAGACTGCATCGTCACACAGTGTTTTTGGGAGAAAATATAGAATTGTACCCCTTTTTTCTTTACACTCACGACTTATTTCAGTAACAGTGAAAAAATGGCATAGATTACTATGTTTATGATCATATAAGACAAATGACTAGTTTAAATTACAAAAAAATGGTTTTGGGTTCACTGGCTCCTCAAGTGTATTGTCTGTTTTAGTTTTTTTATTCGGGACTTGACTCGACTTTAGACTTTACTTTTTGCAGCTTAAACTTTAAAGTCATCAACCTCTTGAAAATGTTTTTTTTGGCATATTGATGGACTAAGATATTACCTACTACAATGTAGATTTTGGTTAATTGAAACTTTGGAAAAAAAAAAAGTGAAGTTGAATTGAATATTTGTATTCTTATACTGTGCTATGTTCCATTTGTTTTTGCAAATGCATTTACATTATGCAGATTCTATCTTTTCAATGTCGCCTAATATGAATAAATGTTATTAAGTTATGATCTTGATCTCCCATTAGCTGTTATATTATATTAGGGTTACATGGAAATATATTGTAGTCATTTCATTCTGTTTAAATTAATACATACAAAATAAATGAACATTTACATAATGAGGAGCCCCCCCCCCCCTCTCTCTCTCTCTCTCTTTCTCTCTCTCTCTCTCTCTCTGTCTCTCTCTCTCTCTCTCTCTCTCTCTCTCTCTCTGTGTCTCTCTCTCTCTCTCTCTCTCTCTCTCTCTCTCTCTCTCTCTCTCTCTCTCTCTCTCTCTATGGACTCTAAATGAACATTTACATAATGAGGAGCTCCCTCTCTCTCTCTCTCTCTCTCTGTCTCTCTCTCTCTCTCTCTCTCTCTCTCTCTCTCTCTCTCTCTCTCTCTCTCTCTCTCTATGGACTCTAAAGGCTTTATTTCCAGAACAAGAACAAAAGTTAGATAAAATACAACATAAGGTACTAAATTATAATAGCTCAAAATATAATTAATCTATGACATGTGTATATTCATTGAATGTAAGACTATGATATCATCAATCTCTCTCTCTCTTTCTCTCTCTCCCTCTCACTAACAGTGCTTACTAGGCTCCTCTGGCCAGGTGATACATCCAGTCTGACTACTACAGTTAACAAAGTGACATCATTAGTGATGGCTCCCGGATTTAGGTGCAAATTAGAATGGAGAGACCACTTAGAGCTCAATAGCTTGAAACATTCATTGGTCTGAATGAATAGAGAAAAGGCAGGAAATGTGCTTAAAACACTGCCTTATAATCTACTGTGGTTGCAAACCCCATCACCCTGCAGGCCATGTCCAATATTCATTGTTGCATATAATGTATATGAACCATTATCGCTTTGAAATTCTTATATAACAAGAACAAAAGAGATATTGTTGACACTGCGTAGAGTTTATACGTGATATATATATTTCTGATCACTCTGATGAGTGATTGACTTCAAGCCCGTAACCATATGTTTTCCACATGCAATAACATGCACATCTCAGGCTTCAACAACTGTTAGAGGTCTTATTGGTTTGGCTGTGTGCAGGCCGTTGAGCAACAATCATGTCGTGGTGCGCCTTGATTGGGATAAGACCATGAAAAGACCAACTCTCGCATCACAGGGCCCACGTCGTGATGGAGTAAATTAGCTGGTGGCTTGCAGGCCTCCTTTCATGTGTCTCTCTCATTTAGACGAGATTAAACGTCAGCCATCTCGACAGGCTCCTTCTCCCTGTGATCCGACACTGTTTGATCTCTCTCTCTCTCTCTCTCTCTCTCTCTCTCTCTCTCTCTCTCTCTCTCTCTCGCTCTCTCTCTCTCTCTCTCTCTCTCTCTCTCTCTCTCGCCCTCTCTCGCCATTAGTCAGGTGATGAGAAGGCTGTGTCTTTGAGCTTGTGGAACATTGTTCTAGTCCCTAAATCAAGTGCAGAGATCTGAGGGCAAAGGTTTTGATGTTAAGATTGGCTTGGGTTGAGTAGACGGGGGAGGGGGCTGCATTGGGTCTTGGGGTGGGTTACGGGAGGTCTGGCCCTCATTAGCTCCAATGCGCTCTTGAGTGAGTAGTATCTGCTGCTTGTACTGCAGTTACATATTTAGCCACTAGATGGCGACACCCACCAAGCCAGACCAGGGATTCCAACAAGAGGAACACTGTGGGGAAAAGTGCATCTAGCTCCACATGGTGTGTGTGTGTGGGGGGGGGGGGGGGGGATTGGACTGAACCTCTTGGGTGTGTATGTACCCTCATACCGACACGCCTCCCCCTGATTCTTAGGAATTGTGTGCATCTCCGCTGTCAAACATAGCTACCACGCCGATGGTTTCGATGCACAGGACTCCGAGGAGGGGAGGGGGTAGTATGTGTGTGTGTGTGGGTATTTGTGTGGGTCAGTCAGGGGGAATGTGCATGTGGGGGGGGGTTGGTATTTATCTGTATGCCTCTGTTTTGGGGGAGTGTGTGTTTATATGGAGAGGCTACAGGGGATGAAGAGGGGATGAGGCCGAGGGGGGGGCGGATAAGGAAGAAAGGGAGGGAGAGAGAGAGAGAGAGAGGGAGTGTTCTTGATGTAAACCGTGTGTGTTGACTGGCTAATCAGCATGGGGTCAGGTTCACTGCTAAAGATTACTGAGTGCTTTCAGACGCCGACTACAAAGACTGTGTTTGGCTCTGGCTTTATTTTCTCTCCCTCTGCGTGGATTTTTTTGTTTTTGCCTTTTGGTACACACAGTTTCCTTTTCCCAGACAAACACACACACACACACACACACACACACACACACACACACACACACACACACACAATTTCTCACACACATTACTTTTTGTCTCAGCTTTTGGCTAAAAGTGGGATATTAAGGTTGCAAGATTCTGGAGCCCCAACCATCAACCTCCCACCTTTGAAAAATCTAAAATCCTTCTATGTTTCTCAACCAGAATGAGTGGTCCTGTACCTGTCTGGCATCCAGCTGTATAGGGTGCTGTGGGAGGAGGGTGGGTGAGGGTTGGGCGGATGGATGATTGTGGCCCCAGGGTCAGACTGCACCACTGGAGGGTGCAGATTCTCTGCCACGCAGGGCCCCCCTGGAGCCCCCGTGGCCCTGCACCTGGAGGTCAGACGGCTGCTGCAAGTGTCAGGCTGCTCTAATCTAAGCAAGGCTGCAATGGCTTCTTATGTGTGTGTGTGTGCTTCTCTTTGTGTGTGTGTGTGTGTGTGTGTGTGTGTGTGTGTGTGTGTGTGTGTGTGTGTGTGTGTGTGTGTGTGTGTGTGTGTGTGTGTGTTCAAATGCGTGTGTCTTATTTTCTGAGTATGTGTCTGTGAGGGTGTGCGTGCGCGCGCGTGTGTGTGTAGCTGTAGCCGTAGCTTGCCACCTCTTTGATCTCTGGGCCCCAGACACATCTGATTCAATTATCTCCATCCACCTGTTGACTTTGAGGCCCTAGATTGCACTGCTTTGCTCTCACATCGTGCAGGTTTCACGGCTGTCTGAGTATACATGCATGAGTGTGTGTGTGTGTAGGCATGTGCATGTTAACATAACAACTTACCAAAGTGGAAAGAGTCGGCATGAACACAGGAATGATTGAAGGATGTGAAGAATGTTGCATGTATGGAATGCAAACTTGCCTCATCAACAAACCAAATCCACCGTTGATACTCTTTGTCTCCCCTGACAACAGTTGTACTCGGATCACGGCTTCTCTCCACTGTTGCGATTACCCAGCGGTCGCTGCCACTGTTGTGACTTTGACCTATATAATGTAATAGAGTTTCAGTTTGGTCCTTATTCCAAGTAAGTTTGGTTGTGGGCTGGATATCTCCCAGTGGCCTTCCCGAGAAGCGGCACATTGGAAGCAAATGTCATGTTAAAAGGTTATGATATTAAAATATACAGTATTTGATCATTTTACATGGTGATACTTTGCATAGTGATGCTGCACGTTTCCTCTTGAAAGGAGCTCCGCCCCTTTCTGCTTATTTACATATATAGATAATATATTATAAAATTACAATATAATTTGTCATTTGTTTATACATTCCAGTATACATATATATGGACCAATAATTATAAAGATTTCATTGGTATCCTGAAGCCATGGTGAAGAGAAAGAGTTGGTAAATTGTTTCCTCATTTCCATTTTATCTATACATTCCACTCCGAGCTCAGGAATATAGATTGTATTGCTATTAGTGGTATGGTGTTAGGATGAAACCAAAGGAACTAGTTGCTTGACGATGCATGATTCACGATGCACTACTTAGCATGAACACACTGCCAACCAAGACACACATTCACTGGAAGGATCCCAAAATGAGATTGGTATGCCCAAGCAAGGCATATGGAGACGCAGACGAATGAAACAGGTTAATCATCATACGGACAGGATGAAATGCCCAAGTGAAAGCAAGGTAAAAGGGTTGCCAGGTTGGATGTGCGTGTGTTGCCCAGGGCAAGCTTGCTGCACTTGACATCCATAAATACACACAGAGGAGAAACGCAAACATGTCTGTGAGCACGGACTGCAGTCAAAATCTCTCTCTCTCTCTCTCTCTCTCTCTCTCTCTCACTCTATTCACTTTCTCTCACCATGACCCCCCCCCCCTTTCTTTCCTTCTCAATCTAAGTCTAACCTTCCGCTTTGAACCCTTTCCTTTCAGAAGGTGGCCGTATGACGAGAAGACCCCATGCCGAAGAATGGCGTCCAGTCCTCTCGACCAGTCCCCCAGAAGAGAACACACCGGCATGGTGAGACTGGCTTACTGACCGACAGACTGACTGACCGGCTGACTGGCGTAGTGGATCAGATACACAAGTTGGTTCATGATGTCATAGGTTTGAAGAAAAAAATGGTGTATGATTACAGGAGCCTTTCCATCGGTCAGGCACCTGCCCACATTAAAGAGCCTCTGCACACTCGATATTCCAGTGGGAATTTGAGGTTGTCTGATCAGGGTTTGCTGGTGGTTCTTTACTCCAGACTCACAATGAAGGAAACTGTGCTTTGGAGCTCTCTCCCATTGGACTCAAGATCCATGGAAAAATTCAGAAAGCAACTGAAGATCGGTTGGGATCTGCGTATGTTCAATTTGTTCTCGGGATTGTTTTGTACTTTTGCAAGGTATCTGTTGCTCTATATTTTACTAGCTTTTTTTATGGCACTTTGTGATGCCTGCTTTTGAAAGGTGCTATATAAAGGAACATATTATTATATCCACACAGACAAATTACAGTAATTATAGTAGCAATCCTGCAGATACAGCACCACATTTAGAGTTGCTTTAATAGGAGAGTATAATGCTAAAAACAAAAAAGCCATTTGATGGACCTTTTCATTCAAAGCTCCTTACAATACCAGGAGTGCATTCATTCTTGGCTTGAGTGGCCCCATTGGGAATTGAACCCCTGACCCTGGCAGTGTTAACATCTACCAGTTGAGCTAGACAGGATCACATTAAGATGAACCTCCTCCTGCGTGTGTGTGTGCGTGTGCGTGCGTGTGCGTGTGTGACACCAGAACAGATAGCTCATAAACCCGTTCCTGGAAGATTCCAATGACCTCATACATGAAAGCAGCAAAAAGAGTGCAACTGCCTGCTCCCATAAAAGCAGTGCGATAAGTCAAAACTTTCTTCTCATCAAAACATCCATCTTTGAGCCGCTCTCTTATCAGTATTGATGATAAGAAGTTAAGCTCCCACCACTTTGACCAAGGAATACTGCTGAAGCGGTTTGAACAAGCTTGAGGCCCCTCGGGCCCTTAAAGCCCTCCTGATCAACCACAGTTGGGAAAGGGTTACAGTATTGAATCTTTCCATATTGCACCCAGTGATCTGCATTGTTGCAGTTTCCGTGAGGCTACGTCCACCTATTCCACCGTTCACCTGATCCTATTCTCACAAATCAGACTGAAGCTTAAAATCAAAAGACTTATTTTGGATGCATATCTAATGTCATATGGCAGACAAGCTCAAATCCGGGTGAAAGGGGGCGTTTAACTTTCTTTTGTTTCATAATTGTTTTGCCCAATCATGATGTTGGATGTACGGACCTGTAAGTGTTTTTGTTGAACACAAACCCGGCCAGCAGCAGTAAACTTAGAAAGTATCTGTAAGGCTTTCAAATCAGCACAGTGTACACTGGCCACACACTTATTAAAATCCCCTTCCTCATCCAAAAGATTCTATGTAAATCTCTGTAATGAAACAGAAAAAGATGCAAGGTCTAACTTCGCCCCTTGCAGTTTGTAGTCTCCGCTCCAGGCTCTGTGCCTTCTCCCCCGAGGAGTTCCTCTATAACATAGTAGGACTGCTGGATCCCAGATGAGCCTAATCACTCTCTGCAACATCAGCAGAACCCTTCACTATTGCCCTCTCTGGACTTTATTCGATATTTCCTCTGTCCCTACACCCCAAATCCCACCCCTACCACTTCTCCTAGCCCCAGCCTAAAATCTAGGCAAACTGATCTTTTACAAACAAAGAAACAGACACATAAAGAGGCCATATGCAGGCGGACCGCTTGGGTGGGGGGGCTTGAAAGTGAAAAAGTGAGGCTATGACCCTCCTTTGGAATTTACTGGCAGAAATGATGTGGAACTGCAAAACATCTGGGGTAGTGGTGTAGGGGGTGTACAGTGATAGGGAGTGTATGGGAGGGGCATATGTGTGTGTGTGTGTTAGTGCGTGCATGCGTTTGTGTGATTGCGGGGGGGTGGGCTGGGTTAACCAGGTTTACGGAGGGAGGTCTTGTTCTAATCTCTTGGGTGGGTCCCTGTATCACTGCCAGTAAATAAATCCTTTCCTCCATGAACATGAAAATGTTCTTTCACATTTACGCCTCATGTGACCTTGTGTGTGCGGTTTACAAGGCCCTCGTCTGTTTCCAATTCATCACTCAGCGAAGCAACCAAAATCCAAGTATTGATTACAGTCATCCATAAAATAAATAAATGCAACTTTACACAGTGAGATCATAAAAATATGAGTCAAATTCCGCTGTGTTGGCTTTCTGTTTCCCCAGGTGGACGGTGGGTCGAAGCCGTACGCATCCCCAGATGACAGTGACCTTGAGGCCCGGCTCAACAGCTGGAACCTAGGGGTGGGTGTGCAGGCGAGTCCCCGGATATCCAGGGGCCTTTAGCTTACCTGAGAATCTCCATGACTACTATAGGCAGAGGGTCTCAGAGGAACTCACTATGGTTGTGTGTGGGGAGTGGGTCCATCATTGTGAATAAGACCCAGCAAGTCCCATTTACAATAAGTGGAATAAGTCCCAGCAGGTGTGATGTGGAAATCTCTCTCTCTCTCTCATAGTCTGGTTTATGTCTCTCGCTATCTTTTGCAATCTTTTTCATATGCTCTCTATTGCATTCCACCCTCCCACCCTCCCTCTTTGAGTCAGTTTGTTCTTAGCTTTAAAAACGTTCATTTTATTACTATTGGGAGAATTGGATGGTGAAAAATGGAGTGAGAAAATGCTCTTTCTATCTTTATTACCTTTATTATCTTCCCCCGCCTTCTCTCTCTCGCCTCTGCTGTCTCGTTCCCTTCCTCTCTGGTCTCTCTTCCCCCTCTCTCCCTTTCCTCTCTCTCTCTCTATAGTCCATGCTGGGGTGAGCTGAGGTAATCTGAGATGTGTGTGTGTGCACACTTCCATGCTCACAGTTTGCCACCGAGACACTGATAAGAGGCAGCGCTTAGCAACGCTATCCCCCCCCCTACACACACACACACTCGCACAAAAGCATCTCAACAGTTGTTTCTACACACCTGCAATCATACACATGTGCACAAAAAACCAACGCACACACACAGCAGAACTGAATACTAGCAGGGGCGACCATCATTCCCTCTTGAACTCTGCTGTGCTTTAGACATCAGCGAGGCGTTCTATGCTTGCTTGATTTCTACTGTGATGACTGATGAGGAACAGGAACAGAGGGGTTAGTAATTGTTCAGTCTAAATAGTTCCTTTACGGATGAAGGACGAAGACAACAGATCTCAGTAGGCGCACACACGTACACACATTTAGACATACATTCGCACCCACATGCATGCACATATACACACACGCGCTCACGCACATATAGACACAGAAACACACACAGACACAAACAGTCACATAAACACACACACTGGGTGTTCTACCCAGAGGGAAAATACAAATAAAAAAAGCATTTATACAGGGAAATACTCTTCCATGCATCTACGTTGGAGTGTCCATCCATGCCAGCATTGTGCAACGGCACTCTGTCTCCTGCCCGGTACCCAGCAGACCCCGATCAATCAAACCTGATGAATGGCTGTCCACAGCTATACATAGCAACGCCATTCTTCCTCTGTGGTGCTCTGTATTTGACGGAGAGATAAATATATATTGCGTCGCCAATGCCAAATTTGAGAGCTTTTAAGTGTGCAATTAAGCCCGGCTATACAGCACGAGATACATCGACACTCTGTTGTGTCACGCTGTGAAAAGGGCTGCGTAAACACACGTAGTCTGGATGTCTGGGGGGGGGGGGGGGGGGGGGGGCAGTAGACGTGAACATGATCCCGCTGAAGTGGGCATGCCACTGCTTCCGCCTAAAAGGGATGATGTCAACATGCTGCACAAGCAGAGAGAGAAAAAAAAACAAAAAACCCTTTTTCACCTTCTGCTACACCGTCATATGAGGGCCGTAGGGCGGCTTTGATCAGTCACACACTCCCACTCAACCCCCCCTCCTGCCACCATAACTGCACTCGTGTAGGTGTGAGTGTGTGTGTGTGTGTGTGTGTGTGTGTGTGTGTGTGTGTGTGTGTGTGTGTGTGTGTGTGTGTGGCGCGTGGCGATTCCTGTACAGTACAGCGGTGGATATTTTGGTCCTTAGCTCTGGGGTTGTTTGAGGACGTGCCCGATTCACTGTGGGATAAGCCACCTCGCCAACGCTTTAAGATAGTTATTTTCTCAGAGAGGATAAAAAAAGGATGGCAGCAGAAAAAAAAAAGTCTGCACCTCCTCATCCTCCTCACCCATTTTTTGGAAGAGATCCATGGCGGCGTCTCTTTACCATGCGCCATCGTCGCTGTCATCCACTCCCCCTCCCCACCCCTTGTGGTGCATCGCAGCAGGCCCCAGGAAGACCGTGCCCCACGCCAGCACCAATTCCCACCGATGTATTTGTAAATCGCGCTGGCGTCTGGCCCCTTGCTATTTTTCGTTTTCGCTCTACTCAGAAAGGATAGGGCGCCTGGTCGTGGGGTCACATTTGTCTCTGTCTCCGACTGGTAAACAAACCAGGGATAGCTTGCAGATTAGCACCCTTCCTTTCCCCTAAGTGGTGGCGAAGGCCAGGGACAAAGGGGTGCGACGGGGGGCAGACACAGAGCGGAAGTGGAGCAGATGCACACACACACACACACACACACACCCACAGGGAGAACTCCACAGAATGCCTTCAAGTGGCCCAAGTTGGTCTCTTCCTGTAAACAGTTGGAGAGCTGAGGGAAAAGAGAGGGAGACGCCGTGTCTTTGAAGTTATCACTTGCATTGTTTATGACAAATGGATGGCCCAGCTTAGGAGCTGCTGGAGTCTGGGTCCAGCAGAAGGAAGGAAGGAAAGAAGAAATCTGAAGTGCGAGAGTGACAGAGTGGTCTGTGTGTGTGTGCGTGTGTGTGCGTGCGTGTGTGCATGTTTGTCTTGTTTCAGATCGAAAACCCCAGGTATTTGCGTGAGAGGCCCATCGCCCCGTCGCCGGTAAGTTCTGGTGTCCTTGTAGTCTAGACAGAGTGCTGTTTTTCGAGACTCTTGCCGTTTCATGTATTTTTCATGTGTTCTCATATCTTTTGACAGGTTCACTGTTAGATGTGAACCAAGTGAGGGGCACACAGGGACCCCCAGGGTAAAGCTAGCTTTAGTGACTGCATACCCTGAATGTGCCGTGAGTAGGCGTCAAAAGGAAGGCACATTACACTGATTGGATTAGAGTTGCATGATGCCGATCTCTCTCTTCCTCCCTCCCATTCTGTGTCATCCTCATATATTTCTCTCCGTCCTCCAGATTGCTCCATCACTCCAGATGTTCAAGTCGACCATTAGTGGGAACGGCACATATCTTGATGAAACAGGCCCGCTGCACATACAGGACAAAGAGGTACATCCCGATAAAGTGACTCACTGCTAATAATGTTAGACTTGTTTTCACATAAACTAGCATGAGGTTAACACTAAAGTAATATATCATACTGCGTTAAAGAAAACTCAGAACAAAAAAAACCCACAAAAGTCTGGAAAAAAAAGAAAAAGATTGGAAATTCAGGTATAATTTCAGAACTCCGACTCAACTTCAACTTCCGCAACAACATAAAATATAGCGGCCATTATCATTAATAGGTATTAAATAACTTTAGGCAGTACAGTAGAAAATATTGAGTCAACTCTTACTCAACGCATCATAGCTTTAGCCTATTTGGTCAGTGAAACAAATTATTATGATGAATTTGAAAATACATAAACCCAATTGCTTCAACATTGACAATTGGTTAAAGCACTTTATGGATCTCCTGTCAATGGAACAGGCAACATCAGAACCTCAATGAACTTGACCTTGGGGATGAAGGACCCTGGATCTTTATAAGACTGTATTGGAGAAACTGGGCAATTAAATTAATTAATTGAATATTATGGATCGCGTTGTACTGTGTATTGTTTTGTTATGTCCTGTGAGTTTGTTATCTTGTGATAAACAGTATGTATATGAGGTTTGTGGTTGTTTTGTTTTGTTGTTTAAGAAAATAAAAAATATATATAAATATAAAAAAACAAAACAGTGCTGACCAGATCGTCATTAGTACATCATAACGCGGGATGTCTTGTTGTTCAGAATCTGCTGATTATATTTGGGGAAATAACAGTGTAGCTATAAATAGATTAAAAAGCAGCTTTGACTGCATGTCAAAAAAAAGAAGAAAAAAAATATATAAAGGGAATTAATGATTAGAAATTATTTTTGGAATTTTTGAAATTTATTTTTCCCGTTTTGTCTTGAACGCGGTATCCGTGTCCCTTCCAACTGAAAAGTTTAATTTGTAGCCTCGATGTTCTCCAAAGTCCTATATGCTGCTTGTTTTAAGAGTGTTCAAGTACACTAGCATGAGGTTCCCACTAAAGACACTAGCAGTGCCCCCTTCAACTGAAACGGGAATTTGTGTTCTTGGTATTCTGTTTTGGTCGTAGGTATTTACAATTCGTTGTACACACACAAACGGTCAAAGCTTCCTTCGCTCTTTCATGATATTAAACACCCCCACAGTGAAGTACACTCACACACATAAGCACACACAAACACACACATCCTTGTTTGTTGTTTAAAAGGCTGAGGCTTGCGGGGCTTCACAGAAGACAAAAAAAAAGAACCAAGAGCTTTCTTCCCAGTGGGGACGGTCTCTCCTTATGTGGCTTTAAGCCGCAAATCCCATTCTGTAAGCATGCTTTGATGTCCCCTCTGGCCCGCATACCCCCACCCGACCCACACCCTGGCCCCGTCACTTCCCTCTTCCTCCCCCTGCCCCTCATGTTGCCTTTACTAGCACAGTCAAACACTAAACTAAAGCGTGGCTCTGCCCTCACGTCCATGGATTTCCCGGGTGCCGCCGGGGAGGCTGAGCTCCATTCACTTAGAGGAGCTTCACCGACGGAGAGAACAGAAGGATAACGGACAGAGGAGGATACAGGAGATACAGGAGATACAGTTGTTAGGAAGATAATACTCTGGGCCTGTGCGCCTGTCCCACCCCATTTGCACACATGCCAAAGTAGCCTGGCCCCACGTTTAGCTTAAACGCAGTGCATTGAGAGAGAGATAAAAGGGAATAGCCCGCTAACTATTAGAGATTGGCTGCCTGCAGGGTATGCGTTCTGCATTGGTATTATGTATATTAGATGTTTCTCTGCAAGTGGGACTGAGTGAGTGTAATGGAAAACTACGTGCTCGCATGCATAGTATGTTGTACCGTAGGGCTGGGCGATTCATTGAATTTCAATCTTGATTTCGCCAAACAATCACAAAATTAATATGATTGAGTACTCGATTTAAAAAAAAAAAAAAAGTAGTGTTTTATATTAAGTGCAGAACAGCTGGATACATATATGTACATTATTTTAGATATGACTTTTTTTTTTTTTACCATTTTGTGTATTTTTTAAGTCGAAATTTCAAAGTTCTCAGTTACAAAGTGTTTTTTCGGAGAGACATGCTGAATAAATGCATCATGTTTTCAAACTCAAAAATAATCGTTTGAATAATCGTGATTTCAATATTGACCAAAATAATCGTGATTATGATTTTTCCCATAATCGAGAAGCCCTGTTGTACCGCACAGCATTGAGGTGACAGTGAAGCCACCAGGGAATTCATTGGAATAAGCTTTTTGATGGTGACATTGACCCAAAATTTCCTACCTATTCTCCTAGCCATTGTGTCCAAAACAGAACCCTCGGCACTGTGTAAATACACCCTTGGCCCATGCAAAATGGTGAATATCGTTTTTCTTTTTTAAATCTCTACTCAGTTTGTTTTAATTTAAAATATTCCTTTAGCTTCCCTCAAGGTTTCTAAACTTCTCTTACACACACACACACACACCGAGTCCCCCCCCCCCCCCCCCCCCCCACACACACACACACACACACACAATGAATAATGTAATCCTCAGCAGGTGCGTTAAGCCTTTCTATGGCATCATGGAACCTCACCTTGCATTTTTGCCTTGACCCGGTCCAGGATGTGACAGTCACCCCACTTCCTGTCAAAAGCCTAGCCGGAGGTTTAGTCCGGGTTGAGGAATGATCCGGATCACATGTCATTAAGCCCTCGCTGGCTCACAAACGACTCAAGTTCATGAATGCTAAAGCCACAAACCCCTATCATGAACACTCTGCTCATACAGTATGTTTATTCATGTGCTTTGAAACTTCTTGGAAATGCATACTTCATGCAAGGGTCATTGTCCTGCTTATCATTTTTTTCAGCCACCCTGCCGGTGCGTAGGCATGCGTCACACTTACCGGTGTAACGTTGGGTGGGTCCTCATTTGGGGAGTTTATTGGAGAGGGTTTAATTTACAGGCTGGTCAGATTGAGTAACAGTGAATCAAGCAGACTGCTGCAGACTGATCAGAGCACTGTGTGTGTGTGTGTGTGTGTGTGTGTGTGTGTGTGTGTGTGTGTGTGTGTGTGTGTGTGTGTGTGTGTGTGTGTGTGTGTGTGTGGATTCTTCAAAGTTTCTTCTTCTTCCCCTAAGCCCCTGCATGCCCCAGAATGGGCACAATGTGGCAGATCTCCCCTTCTCCCACTATCTCCCACTAATGAACAGATTGCTTGGACAAACCTCTGACTTTGAGACCTCTCCCTCTCTTCCTCTCTCCCTCTCCCTCGCCCTCTCTCGCCTTAATGATGCAATCTCTGGCTCTCTGGGAGTCGTTGGCCTGTGATTAAGAGGGGCCAGGCCTCATCGTGTTTGATAGTCTTACAAAGCACGCAGATGGAGCATGGCCTGGATGCTTAAAAGGCGAGAGCGCAGCAGCTTAGGTTCTCGAGATGGCTCGTCCATTCCCCTCCAGGGAATCCCTCATCATTGGTGTGAATGAGACGTGTGTTTGTATTCCATAGACACTCTGCCGCTAAAGCAGCTCTATCTCCATTTAAAGCTAAGTACATGGGTTATTAAGAGGGGTGTGCTTGCTGTGCTGGAGCGCAATAGGGGTTGGGGATAGCAACGTAAAGTAGCGTAACGTTTATTTACTTCCCCAGATGAGAAATCTGCCATTGGCTAGTGGTCAGTAGATGGCAGACCGCTGAAGATAGATGCGCCCTGTGTTCACAGGGGATGAATGCAACACAAAATCATAGTTGTTAATGTAACAGAGTGATCTGACGCACAGAGGCAACCTTGTGGAGCCCAAACAGTTTTAAGACAATTTGCAAGCGCAAATCCCTGAGGAATTCTACCCCATATTTATATTGTTTTCAGCTTTATTCTTCCTTTTGCTTGATCCATTATCGCTCTTACATGTTCACTTACATGCACATATGCATACGCACTCACTCAGTCAGTCACTCAGTCACTCAGTCACTCACTCACTCACTCACTCACTCCAAACCCTTCCTTCCCAAGTGCCAAGCGTCAAAAAACATGGCATCTAACAATGTTCGGTGTAGCTCAGAAGAAGAGAGGGTAAGGAAACACAAGCTATGCCACCCAGCCGGGCTGATTGAAAGCTTCTCTGGAAGCCTTTAGGTGTGCACCGCTCCTTTTCTTAACCCCCTTCCTTCCTTTGCCGACGCCTTTTATAAACAAGTTTCAATCGCCCCTGATCTAGTTTGACAAACTTTCTCAGAGGAACATTTGAAGAGGTGATGAGAAAGAGACACCCCGCGTTTTTTTCGGTTGTTTTTATTCTACTCTCTCTCTTTCTCTCTATCTTGTCTCTCTCTCTCCCTCACTTTCTCTCTCTCACCGACGGAATAGTCTCTCAACCTTTTTTCCCTCTCTCGTCACTTCAATCATTTTGCTCCCTCTTCCGGTTTTCCTCTCTGTCTCCCTTTTTTTTCCTCTTTCTTTCTCTCTCTCTCACTCCCTCGCTCTCTCACCCTCTCTCCGTCATACTCTCTCTCCCCTTGCCTTTTTTCTTGCACGCTCTTGACAGGTCTCCCGTGGTAACCCCCTCGATTGCACAAGAAATGGCGGTAAATCAGGAAAGAAACGAGGGAACAAAGAGAGAGAGCGAGAGAGACAAACGCAGGCAGGGCTTTGTTGTAGGTAGAGATGGAGCCTGGCGATGGGGTTTGAAGTGGGATAACGAGGTGGTGCTCTGGATGCTGATGGAAGTTAGCATGCCAAATTGGGCTGTTTTCATTCCTAGTTTCCAGCTTCCAACGGATGTACTTTCAATAGGCTTAGCGGTGATCCCCACTAGCCCCTCATATCTGTAAGCTGATATTCTTCCTGCTCCGGTAAGCGATGGACGCAGGCCACTTAAATAGCTCTGTTGCCCCACCAATTGACGGCTATGACTCACAGATTTACTCCTTAATTGCTTTAAGGACAACGGGTTTCGGGGATTTGGCCACCGATAGACATGCGTATGTTTAGACACCCACGGAATACGTATAAGCCGGGAAAGGAAACGCATTGTCACACAACACTTGGTTCGAAAAAGAAAGCTAAATATTTATGGCTGCCGGAGACACGTGTGTCAACATCAAAGGGTACGGCCAGTAATGAATCAACTCATTTTGACACGGCCCAACTCCGGGTCTTTCCCCCGACAATGCCCATCCATGGTTCTGTTTGCGGTGGGAATTTCCTTTCCCACCGTGTTAATGCACTAGGAAGACAATACAAGCATAGAAGATATGCATCCATCTTTCTTGAAATACCTGTCTTTAAGAGTTACGCTTTTTAAAACAGTTTTTGGTTGGGCAAAAATCAATCCTTTTCTGTTGTCTAATGTTTTAAACTATACGTGTCTCAGTGTTTTTGGTAGTCCTGTGTGATGGAAAATATGAGCCTTAGTTTAATGCAAATACTTAACCTGGTTTAAAATTAGAAAAATAGAAATGAAGCTGAATTTAATAATATTATTTATATTTTCTTGAATGTGTGAATATTGATGCATGCACCTCCAAGCAAAATGAAGTGGTCCAACTTTTGAGCCTCTAGAATGAAGAGAGAGCAATTAAAAAATACAATGACCACTGATAAAATCACTCACACACACACGCACATACACGCACGCACACACACACACACACACACACACACACACACACACATTTGTCTCCCTGTGTATATAGGCAAGTGTGTGGGTGTTCAACCTTCTTCACAAATGGCATGTTTTCTTTCAGCCGTTTGTTTCCTCTAAATAAACGGCTTCCTCTGAAAAGTATTTTAATTTTAACTGAGTGAGTTATTGTGTACTTTTAAATACAGTCTCCTGCCTGTAAATAACTCCAGCCAACACAACTGCGGCAAGAAGGGAGAGCTTTTCTACAGCTTTATGTCACGGCGATATCCATCATCGGTTTCTCGTTGCTTCCAGGTGGAGATGAAAATCAAAGTGTTGGAGGCCAAACATCAGGAGGAGAAGCTCAGGATGCAGCAGAGACATGACTCAGACGTCCAAAAAGTAAGACGTTTCAAAAGAGACCAAAAGTCCTTTCAAAAATGAAGTATGAAAAACACGTACAAATGAGTTTCATTTGGTTGAAAGAGAGTCAGGTTTCATTATCAATTTGAAAGGGTGTATTTGCATCCGGTTATGCTATAAAAAAAGGAGTGAAAATGTCTTGGTATAATTTGTATTGCACTATATATATATATATATATATATATATATATATATATGTTCTGCATCAACCTTCCCAGAAGCCTTCAAAGGTCTTCGTCAGCTGGTTAAAATAGCAGTCTCTCTTTGTGTACTTATTTTCCCCAGTTGGAGCCTATCAGTTTAGTAGAAGATGAAGCACCTGGGATTTGTCAAGTCCTTCAAGCAGCGCCCCCCCCCCAACGTCACCCTCCCCGCTTGTTCTGTAGCGACAGAAGCTTTTAATAAAGTTGAAAACACTCCAATTTTCCCTCTTTTGAACTGTCCGGCGCTTCTTTATGTTTGACATGAGACAGGGTGACAGCGTCTCTGTAACGGCCGTGTCAGCGCCGGGAAATTGCGCTAATTGCGCACAGATTGTGAGCCCTGTCGGATTCCATTTTCCTTACTTTTCTTTTTTGTGTTTTGCCCAGTGACTTTTTTAATGGCTTCTAAAGCGCTGTCCCTCTAATGGACCATCTTCCAACACACGCTCATTAGAGCACATCGCTAAAGGTGACTAAACGAGTCTTAATTAGATCTCTAATAAATAATGTATGGCTACTGGAGAGGTCATTGTCCACTTGCGTGACATAGAGAAGCTAATGAGAATACTAATGCTAGTATTGTATGCTAATGAATATGGATCATTGATCTTGTGTTTTGTTGATGTATATATATATATATATATATCTCTTTGCTCCTGTCTTTGTTGACTAGAATTTCAGCAACTCAAAAAACAGCTTTTTTGAGTTGTTATATTTAAACTAACTATGAAGACAATGTACGCATGGAAACCAGGTTACTGGTATTTAATGTAACCGAATGCAATAGGAAAGGGTCATTGGAGCAGTGTTGACTGCTTGCTTCTGTAAATACTATTACATTTTGCTTATCAAAGGACATTGAAAGCACTCAGGAATTCTAACATTGTACACATATTCCTGGGATGTATCCGTTTTCCTTCCCCCAACCAAGTTCTTTATATTCCTTTAAACACCAAGATATTAGTCAAGGAGAATATGTTTAGCCAGGCTAGCATCCCTATCACGATGTCTTGTAAAAGCCTTAAATGAGGGTGTCATTTCCAAGCTCAAAGTGCAATCTCGCCCGACCCCTTGTCTGACATTGCGCTTTAGTTCGCCATTCTTGTCGCGCCTAAAGAAAGCGCACTGTCCTTCATCAGGATGTCCATGCTTTCACTTTCAATTCTCTTGGGGAATATAGGTTGCCTTAATGCACTTTTTAGGCTCCTTTTATGTTACCCCTTTCATCTTATGTCCCAGCGCACTCGTACACCAGCAGAGCACGCGTAGCAACAGAGTGCTCGGTAACCTGTTACCTTTCAGACACCCTGTGTGGATGATCGTCCCAGGCGCTTGTTTCCAGACTAAAACAGTGTTATTTGGCAAGGGCTATGAATGTGTACTCGCCGACTCTCCCAATGACATGTACTGTAGATGATTTTTTCACTTTTCTGTATAATTGTATTTTTCAGTCAAATGTATTTTGTGTCCAAACAATCTGGAGTTAGAACAAGGGGCTGCCCCAAGTCTACTACTATGCTGAACAAACTTTAAATTGACAGGATTCAAACCTCTTTCTGACCATTCCACTGGCCGGATGCTCATTACAGTCGTCCTTCACTTTGAAGAAACCTAAAGGGTTTCCACAAAGGGTCTTTCCAATACATGAGCACCTTCACTTCTATAAGCTTAACAACCGCAAAAAATGTGACTCTTCCGCGATACAAATTTAAAAACGACTTAGTGCAAAATATTTCCTTTTAACTTAAGAATGAAGACAAGCACAGCAAATCAAACCGAGCTCCACCACCAGGCGTAAGACATGGCGTGTCGGAAGTATATTGAGTGTGACTGCTGTTTGGCCACCGTTCTTTCAGCAAGGATGCTGTTCCGCTGTTTATATTAGCGCCAAGGCTGCATGGCCTAATTGAGCTAATTAGACACAGCTGGTTGCAGCCGCCAGAGGCAATTACCTCATCACACCTACACAGGTGTTAGCGTTTCATGCAATTAGCAATTAGCTAAGCGATAGGAGCAGCAAAGCTATCCATATGGATGCCAAAGTTTCCCCCCACACACGCATCCTATTTGCTGCCGCCTCTTTCTCTCAATATCTCTTCAGAAAATGTGGAACGTTTTATAAAATTAGGAATGTTAAACAGTGTCTTGGGGCGAACAAAACCACATTGCTCAATAATTGCCTAAAATGTGTGTGCGTTCAAACAAATGGTAATAGCTGGTTATTTTTCTTACAATACAATTCCAGCTGGATACTAGTTTGATACCATTTTTATTCTAAAAGATTTGAATTCCTGAAGCGCTGGTCCAGTGTCTTTGTGTTATTTATTTTTTGGGGAAGCGCAGGGACACTTCACCCATTTGCATTAAGCTTTGTATCGCTAGAAACCCAGTCATATTTTTGAATGGTCTTGCATCGATCAATCATTTTCCTCTGAGATGGAAGAGATCCGTATCTACCTCTAACACTTCCTGCTTTAAATTATGCAAAATTACGATTTTTGCGCCATTTAAAGCAGGAAGTGTAAGGGGGGGGGGCCTCTCATCCGCCTAGGGTGTTGGGACCCACTGACGATACAGACCTATTACAGATCAGTGGGCGGGACTTAGGGGTGTATGGTATAAACAGTATAGAGAGTACACCGGTGGGAATTTGCGCTGCGGTATGGATTTTGACGTTACCGTGTGACCGGTAGATCACACGAGCGCTAAAGAAGCAATGATGTAGCACCAGAGACACAGTCGTTTATTCGTAATATCATCATCACACAGCTTTTGGCCGTGTTCTATAAGATATTCTAGAACGCTCTGGGTGCTCCGGCGGGAGACCTGGAGCTCTATATCTAAATGATATAATATAATATATAGACATCTATAATATATTATAAAATATCACGGCCAAAAGCTGTGTGTGCCTCTAGACGATATTATGTATAAACGACTGCGTCGGGTTCTCCCACGTCTGGTCCTTCCACATCAATCTGAAGTCGCAGTTCAATCTGGTCTTCAGAGAGTTAAAGCCAACGTTTCTTCCCCCAATTCCTTCTCCCCCATGGCCGTGAATCAATGCACGGGTAAGAGGTGGGCCTCTTCATTACTAATTTAGATATTTCTGTAATTCAATAATGTAATAATTATTATTATTATTATTATTATTTTTTTTTTTTAAGAAACCTTAATTTTTGGTGCCCCCCAAGGTACTTGGTGCCCTACGCCCTCTGCCTACACTACGTATATGAAGCGCCGGGCCTGATTACACTATCTGGTCTTTGGAGTGGTGCTTTAGATTGCTGTGCAAAAAAAGCACATCATCCACTGTGGACGGTTTTAGTTCACTCCTCTGCTTCTGAATAACATCTTCAGCACCGGAGAAGTCTCGCTCGCCATCGCAAAACCCACGACTGACCTGCGCTGTTCAGGCGTCCGACCCGACCAGCACCCGTGTCCGACACAGTACATTATTATTCACCCGTTTAGTCTAAATTGTGCGGGTCACCCGTCGGGTACCCGAACCCGTGCAAGCTCTGGCCAAGATAACCCCACTACGAGTCTTTACTTGTTTTGGATGTACCAGAGACCTCCGAGAGCCCGACGCAGTCTTAAATTCATAATATCATCTGGAGGCGCACACAGCTTTTGGCCGTGATATTATATTATATATTATATATTATATAGATACCTATATATTATATAATATTATATTATTTCGATATAGAGCTCCGGGAGTCCGCAAACAGCAACAATAACTTCTCCTCTATGCTGCTGTTCACGCTGGACTGCAGGGAGTGAACGCTGATTGGCTGTTATGTTACGTCCCTCAGGGAGTGAACGCTGATTGGCATTGTGGGAGTTGTCGTCTTCAATCTGCATGCGCCAAAAAGTCACTGTCTGCCTTTTCTCGGTCAAAAAGGCACAAAATTTGAAATTGATGTTGCTATTCGACCACATATATGATCACCTTTCAATACAGATTCATGTCTCCACGGGGTGAAGTTCTCCTTTAAGTAACCTCGTCTTTGTCTGCCCCAGATTCTGGACAGAAAGAATGGTGAGATTGAGGAGTTGAAGGCGTCATACCGGGCCAAGCAGAAGGGCTCAGAGGAGATGATCCGCAAGCTGGAGAAGAAAGGTGAGAGGTCAGCTCCTCGCAGGGGTAACCCAGAGAGGGATGTTTACACTTGTGTCTCTGAACACTTGCAGTAAAAAGCCCACCAGGATTGCTTAGGGACGCCCCGGAAGTGTGCCGTGATATTAGCCAGCTGGGCTATGCTACATTGTTTTACATTCTCAAAACTATTTTTGGATTACGCACCTCCTTTCTCCTTTCCTATTCATACTTTCATATATGTTTGAATCGCTTCAGAGCTTTTTTCAAAATAGCCGAGTGGTAGGCCATTACTTTTCCCTACCATTACAATTGGCACTACTCTCATAGACACTATGGATAACCCCATAGATAAACGTTACCCCTTTGTTGATTCCCCACACCTGTCTCAGTGCATCACATTAACGCACATTTCTCTAGACTCTATTCCTTGCGCATTGTACATATTGTTATACTTCATGCTTCCAACATCTGCACATTCCAAGGTCCATTGTTTGCACATTCTTACAGAAACGGTACATCTTTCATCTTAAAATCAGACACACTCTACATTCTTTAGATATTTTAATAGGTTCTCATTCAGTACTTGCCGTACACTTTCTTTCTTTGCTTTTTATAGTTATGTTTATTATTATTGTTTATGTGTACGGTTACCAGAGGTGGGACCAAGTCATTGTTTTGCAAGTCACAAGTTAGTCTCAAGTCTTTGCCTTCAAGTCCCGAGTCAAGTCCCGAGTCAAGACAGGCAAGTCCCGAGTCAAGTCCCAAGTCAAGACCGACAAGTCTCAAGTCGAGTCCCAAGTCCTATCGTTTGAGTTTCGAGTCGTTTCGAGTCCTTTTAACAACAGAGAAATAATATTTAAACAGATCATGTATGCCTTTAAGATTTGTATATATTTATTAAACCTTTTTTTGCAAGAACATTGTTCAAACACTCATTTGACTCAACCATGTCACCACTTTATAAAAAATATCCTCACACTCAAAATTAAATAAATTAAAAATAAAATTCAATAAAATTAAATTAAATAATCTACATGAAATACATTCATGCCTCTATCAGTTCAGGTTGCTCCCTTGATAATCAATTGGCATGCATCCATAGGTGTGTGACTGGTGTGTGTGTGTGTGTGTGTGAGAGAGAGACTGTGTGTGCGTGTGAGACTGTGTGTGTGTGTGAGAGAGAGAGAGAAAGAGAGATAGATTGTGTGTGTGAGAGTGAGTGAGTGTGTGTTTGAGAGTGTGTGAGAGAGAGAGAGAGTGTGTGTGTATGTGTGTGTGTGTTGTGTGTGTGTGAGAGTGAGAGAGAGAGTGTGTGTGTGAGAGAGAGTGAGTGAGAGAGAGAGCGAGAGATAGATTGTGTGTGTGTGAGTGAGTGTGTGTGTGTGAGAGAGTGAGAGAGTGTGTGGGTGAGAGAGTGAGAGAGAAAGTGAGTGTGTGTGTGTGTGAGTGAGTGTGTGTGAGAGTGAGTGAGTGAGTGTGTATGTGAGAGAGTGTGTGTGTGTGTGTGTGTGAGAGAGAGAAAGAGAGATTGTGTGTGTGTGTCTGTGAGAGTGAGTGTGTGTTTGAGTGTGTGAGAGAGAGAGTGTGTGTGTGTGTGTGTGTGAGAGGGAGAGAGAGTGTGTGTGTGTGTGAGAGTGTGTGTGTGTGAGAGAGAGTGAGTGAGAGAGCGAGAGATAGATTGGGTGTGTGAGTGAGTGTGTGTGTGTGAGAGAGAGAGTGAGAGAGAAAGTGAGAGTGTGTGTGTGTATGTGTGTGAGAGAGAGTGAGTGTGTGTGAGTGTGTGCGTGTGTGTGTGTGTGTGAGAGAGAGAGCGAGAGAGAGAGAGATTGGAAGGGGACTGGATTGGAAGTGTCATGAACATAACAATGAACAGAATTGTGCTTTTCTATGCCAGGGCCCTATGCTGCATTGCATATGCAAAAGATCAAATTGGCCAAAAGTCTGTCAGTCATTTGTGGACGATGGGGGCGTAGAATGATGCCACCATGGCTGAAAACTCGCTCCACTGGTGCACAAGAGGCAGGCACTGCTAACACTCTGATGGCCACTCGGAAGAGTGAAGGAAGAGTCTTCATGTTCAGTGCCCAGAACAAAAGGGCATTCTGTCCATCGGCTATGTCTAGGTAGTGACTTAGCTGTAGTGCTGGAGAGCCCCCAACATCCTTCTTCTGCCTCTTATGGTATGCAGCAAACAGCCCTTCTCCTTCTCCAAGGTCCTCTTCCTCTTCATCAACAAGAAGCACAGGTTGCTCAGTCTCTGCAAACAAAACTACCTTTGGTATCATTTTTGCCTACTGTTGCGCGCGTTTAGTTTGTTCCTCTTTATTGGTTGTCTCGTACTTTGATTGGTTGGATGCTGTCAGGTCGAAACAACGTGGATCTAATTTGATTGGATGTCTTGCCATACACACTTCACGCTGCGTGAATCACGCACACAGATGCACACAGGTGCAAAGGGAGAAAGAGCGATCAGTGTCGTGTGAACATACTTTTTAATCTTTGGGTTCGAGGAAAGTAGCAAGTCTTTTCAAGTCAAAAGGGTCAAGTTCAAGTGAAATCACGAGTCACTGATGTTAAAGTCCAAGTCGAGTTGCAAGTCTTTTAAGATTTTGTCAAGTCGAGTCTAAAGTCATCAAATTTATGACTCGAGTCTGACTCGAGTCCAAGTCATGTGACTCGAGTCCACAACTCTGACGGTTACTGTCGGTTTCTTATTTGGTCTATCAGGCAACTTTTATCAAAATGACTTACAATGAGGGAGATGGAGGGAGAACTTATTGCTACATAACTTGTACGTTATTACAATTGCATGTGCATAATACTTTGCTGCCTACTGTAACACATACTTTAGTTTACCCCATAGTAATAGTAATTATTATGTGTTGGTTTGATTGTAAAGGCAGCTCATGATCAACCATGTTCACTACCATTCTACTCCACTATTACTACCTCCTTACCTTTATAAAGATGTTGATTAGTCGTAATATTAACATTAAGTATTATGTATTAGTAAATATACACTCTAGATCTGGTTCACCTTTAATACTTACAAAATACAAGTTGCAATAGATACAGGTTGCGATAGAATAAGTGTGTGCAAAAACAGACTTCTGTGCGTGTCTGCCTGTGTAAAAATGTACACCTCCGGGCAAGGTATGACTGTGTGTGTGTGTGTGTTCTGGTGCCCATGGGTGCGTTCTCCTCACCACCCAACAGTTGAAAGCGTGCTGCGGGAGTCCCAGGTCATCCGCGAGAGCAAAGAGAAGCAGATTGCGGAGCTGAAGAAGATGTCGGATCAGAGCTCCAGCTCCCTGCACAACGAGTGGGAGAAGAAGGTACGAGGCCCCTGAGCTAGAGGAAGATCTGTTTGATTGCATGAAATGCACACACACACACACACACCACACACACGCACACACTAGCTCACGTAGACACACCGACTTCGCTGCAAGCAGACTCTCCTGTAGTTTTTTTTACGAAAGAAAATATTTCTTCTGTGAAGTCTTGGCAAAGTCGGTATGGTTCTTCATTCCTGCAAAATTAATGCTTCGTCTACTCGATACATTTTATTTATTTTTCACTCACTGCCCCACACCCCCCCATCCGCAATATTTTTCTAGCCATGCACTGAAGCTTAATAAGATCCTAATCAAATGTGTAGTCATTTGTGCTGGATCACTGAGCCTGTGATAAGAAGAAATACTCAAGCAATGATTTTTCTCAGAGGTAATTAACTTGAGTTGCCCTTGAAAAAGGCCTCTTGCCCCTGTGTTCAGAGTCATTTATACGTGTAATGAAACAGACGATACGAAACAGACGTGCAAAATGAAACGCATAATAAGGAGAAGATGGAGTTGGAAAACTAGATGAGTCATCCAGGAGACGCGATGTTCCCGGTTCATGATGGAAGCTATAGCTATAGGAACGTCCAGATGTATACATCCATAACAGATTTAGCCAGTTTATTCGCTACAGGAATGCTATGTGAACCGATAACAGAGAAGGTCTGTTGGTCGTATTTATTCAATCTTCAGTTCATATTTTAACATATGGCAAAAAAAATGTTCCAACAGACCACAGTTCAAAGTTCAGAGGCCAGGCAACTTTGACGGGGAAGCATAGGGTTCCCTTAAATAGAGCAGCAAGACATTTAGTTTTTTCAGTAAATCACTAAAGCGTTTCCACAGTATACTCAGCAGAACAGAATACCCTTTTCCAACACAGGCCCTGTTTGATAATATGAATAACAAAAAAGTTTAATGGAAGTTCAATGAAACCATTTGCGTTACGGAAAAGTTATCTATGAGTAAATACTTTATACCTTTACCAGTGACTCCTTTGTTTTTCTTTCTTTGACGTTTGATCAAAGGCATACACAATGTATTATTGAGACCCTTTTATCTAAAGTCACTTGCAGGGATTGTTAAAGATAATAACACTTGACGGTTCACTGCCCCCCCCCCACCCCAACCTTAACCCTGTGGCCCCTCCAGCTCCACGCGGCGGCTGCAGGCTTGGAGCAGGAGAAGTTTGTGCTCCAGAAGAAACACACGCAGAGCATCCAGGAGCTGCTGGACGACACCAACCAGAGGCTGGCCAAGATGGAGGCCCAGTACAGAGCCCAGGCACAGTCCACGGTGAGTTCACTGAAAATGATAACACAGAATAATAATAATAATAATAACTTTCATTGGATATAGCTGCCCTCTTACACTAAAGGGCGCCGCACAAAGTCTGAGGAATAACAAATAAACCCACTATATTGACATGCACACACAATATATGTGTGTTTTGTGTGTCTCTGTCTGTATTGAATGAGGGAAAAATGCGGAGAAGGAGAGAGGTGGGCGCGTGCATGTGCATGCTTGCCTAACAAGGAGGTGAGCTGGTATCAGAGTGAAACAACACTCTGGCTTCCATGCTGTGACACCATGATGAAAACTCGGAGGACAGCATGACCTGTAGGTACAGCTCTGGGTGGGGGCGGAGGGGGGGAGGGGATGTAAACCCTGGAAGGTCACAGGTCATGCTCACTGTTCCTGCTCACGGTCGGACGCGGGGGGAATGAGTACACGCTTGAACCGGCAGGCAGAGCCTCGTCTCTTATCTGGTAGATCTCTGTGATGAAGAACTGTTCATTATGATGTTCCTTGCGCGCCAAGACACACACACACACACACACACACACACACACACACACACACACACACACACACCTGCCAGTGCTACTGTTCCTTTGATCGCATATGAAAGGATTTGGTCTTGTTTTGGATGGATTATATGCATTTGGTTGGCTAGGATTAGCGACACCAGGGGCCAGTCAGATGTGCTGGGCCTAATGAATATAGCATTGTTAGCAACATTAGCATTCAGGACCCGCCACAGATAACACACACACACACTACTGGTCTCAGTCTGTCAGCAGGCTCACATTTAAGAGGCTTCATCAAAAGTCGACCCTTGCTGGGGCCCCTCAGTAAGGGGCCTCCCTCTTTAATATTTAAGCACAGGCGAGACCTACTCGGATGAAAAGGGCCCTCTGTCACGTGAAATTAGCTGCTCTTTTTACTGAACACACACACACACACACACACTCCTTGACTTTTCAACAGGGGTAGCGTCCTACCTGATTGGCTGTAGCACCTCCTGTAGTGTTTGATGTCTCCATAGAGAAGCTGCTTTTAGACCCAGCCTCGTTCTCTCATTCAAATAACAATAAGCCACTATTTGTTTTCAAGTTCTTCTGAGGCATCGCTTTTAAAACCGTTTTTAGATTTCAGTTTAAGATGTTCTCTTGTAGAATATTGTCGTCAACGTAATGTGATTGGCCGGGTTTGTACATCAATCGGTCACTGTGGGATGTTGTCGGTTTGAAGGGGTAGACTGTACTGTGTGTTTGTGTGTGTGTCATGTGGCTAAAATGAATAGACCATCAATATTTCCCCTGCATTAAGCCCTGGTACAATTTTAGCCACTGATAATAAATTATTTAGCAAATTATTGCTAAAAATTTATTAGGAGCTTTTATATTTTTTTTATTTGGTTGCCAAACGTTCTTGCAAGATGAGTGGTGGTCAATGTGCAAGTCTTAAACCACACAGTTCCACTCCGCACACACATACACACACAGTTAGCTCTTATCAGGTGTCGCCACACACCCCAGACCCCATCCACCAGCCCTGGGTGTCGTCTTCCACCTGCCTGGCCGTGTGCCCTTTCTGCACCCTCTTCCTCCTCCTGCTCCTCGTCCTCCCTCTTCCTCAACCACTCTCCATCTCCTCTGCCCCCACCTGCTGTCATCACTGTGGTCTGTCGTCGCTTCAGATTGACGAGCACGCTCCCTCTCTAATCACAGAGCTGTCATCGCCTGCATCAGCCCTGCCAACGCCACATTCCCCGGCGACACGTGCACACACACACACACACACACACACACACACATACACGCCCCCTTCTAGAGCAGTGTACGACACACACTATTGGACACAAGGTGCACTGTGCAAAGCCGAGTCATCTTTCAGCACACAGCACCTTGTTGGCTTTGCGGTATGATACAAGACGGATAGGTGCTTATTCACACAGGCACTGTTTACGTTGTCTTCTGTGTTAATGTATCTCTGAAGTTCAATCTGTAATGATACAGCTGTTCTGGTGCAATAATATTAAATCCTTATTTTGCAGCAATATTTTTGCGCACATGTCAATGTAGTTTCCCCCTTTCATTGGTAAGCTTATTTATTTTACTTGGTTGGATAAGCAACGTCAACATCGAAAGTGTTACTGGACCAAAGGTGATGAGTGGAAAAATATATAGATGGGTACTTTATTCATCCCTGAAGGGAATCGTTTACACAAGCTACCTTGCGCTGCTTGTTTTTCTATCAAGAGAGTGCAAGCAAGTGAATGCCATAACTTATCGTTTTACAAAGATCTAAACCTACGCCAATAAAGTCTTAAGTCTGCCACGTTCATAGCTGGTTTTCATGGTGTCGCGACATGGTGACAATTACCTAAACTACTAAAAACTGAAAGCAGGAAGTTTTAACTGACAGAAAACCCAAATCTTCTATCAAATATATTCAAGGTTGGGATTTTTTTCTCTAGAATTGAGGCGTGGTAGGTTTGCTATGGACATTTACACATGGAGTTCAAAGGCTTTGCAAAGAAAGAGAACCTATTAAGTTTTTCAACTGTCGGGAGCTGATCCAAGAGTGAGAATTGGGGCAGAAAGGTGAAACAGTTGCCTGGTGTTGGAAGAGACGAGCTTGAGAAACTTTTCAAAGGCATTTGACTTCAAAAACAGCCTCCGTTAAACTTATCTGACTGAAGGAGCACAGCCGCCAAAGCCAAGAAAAGGGTTTTCTCTTCATACAATTTTCCCCGGATAAGACCTTACACTGCGTGTTTTGATGGCGAATTCTTTCCTCCCCTTTGGTGCACTATCTAAAACACATGTTTGCTTCTTACTTTATACCAAAAGCTGAATAACACCGGTGTAAACCAGACAGTTTGAGGCTACGATCAATTTCACAACCGAAACTTTTACTTGAATTGCAAAGTAAAATTTGTATGGGGGATGATAGCTATTTTTTTAACCAAACATGGTAGTGGAAGAGGTATTTAAAGAGAACATATCCATTTTCTGCTTTTCTCCTGTAGTTGTTAAATGCACTTGCTGCTTTAACAAACTTGTTTGTTGTAGCTCGACCGTTGGTTTAGTGGTTTCCTTGTTTAAAATGTACTATTAACTCATTTAGCAGATCTCTTTATTGGAATCAACTTAAAGTAAAAAAAAGAGAAATGTCATTAATGAGCAGGTCGACGATTAGCCACCTCTCACATGGGAAGCCTACAGCTAGCTGTACCTTTTGGAACCCAACACCCGAACCACCACACACTATCTCATCCCTCTGTGTGATTGGTTGGCCGTCCAGGAGAAGACAGTGCGCGAGCTGGAAGTGACGGTGAAGCAGCAGTCGGCGGAGGTGGAGACGGGCAAGGCTCTGCGTCAGAAGGTGACCCAGGAGAAGGGCCAGCTGGAGATCCAGGTGGCTACCCTGGGCGCTGAGCTCCAGGAGGCTAGCCGACGGTACGGGGAAACAGGGGGATATCGTGTAGATACAGGAGGCCAAGAGTTCACCATTTTGGCTCAATGCTAGACAATTACCGTAACCCATACATTTCAGCTAAGCCGACGTGCCTGAATTAGCAAAAGTCACATCGCAATGACCCCCTCGGTTCTGGTAGTATAGGAGTGTAAGAATTTTAACGGTAGTCGTAGTGTTTTGGTCATTGTTAGTTGTTAATCATGAAATCATTTTTCATTATGGGGTGAGATTGTGTAACAACGTTTTGATCAGCCTAAGATTCTGTATATTTAACAATTATTCGCCGAAAGCGAAGTGAGTATAGCATAGGCTATTCCCCACTATTCACGGAGCCTGAGGTGAGTAATTGTTTTAGTATATATACTAAACGTGAACACTCCAAAAATAAACAAGATGACACTTTTTGCCGGGATTTATTTGTTTTTATTAGCGGTTTCTTTGTTTTTTATTAGCTTGACGAGACGACATTTTGCGATGAAAACATATCCCGAGTTTGAGATCTCAATCATGGGATATCGGCCAATATCCCGAGATAGTGAACCAATCAAATTGCGCCATCTTAGGAGGTTCTAGCATATACTAATTACATTTATTTAGGATTTCAACTCTCTTGAGTACTCAAAAACATCATTGAGTATCACCAACTAAATGCCCATGATGCATTCTGATGTACAAGCCCTATTAGACCAAAAAAAATAAAACTCAAATAGAAGATAAGATTCACCCAAACAGGGGGTTCATAACGATTACTTCCACCTTTCTTTACTTGCTTCACTTCAGTGGATTTTTCAAACTCTTTTCATTGCATATCGCGGAATAATTACCCTGCTCCTCCTGCAGAAGCATGGCGCTGCTGAAGGAGAAGGAGGAGCAGAGTGAGCAGTTTGAGCAGGCCTCGGAGAGGCTCCGGGCCACGCACCAGGCCGACATGAGCCACTATCAACAGGAACACGCCCTCTCTGCTGCCCAGGTACCTGCAGAGCCCCACCGCCTCAAGTAGAAGCCGCACGCACACACACACACACACACCCACACACGCACACGCACACGCACACAGGCTCTCTTCTGGTTCTCGGATCAACACTCACCTCCCAAAGAAGAGTTTTTAACGTATTCGACATGTGCCCGTGATTATCGGGACATATTTTGTATTATTTATTGAGTCATTGAGTTGAAAAGATGCTCTTGTCCAAAGCCACTTTGCACTGAATTCAGCTACAAATCATTCATTAACAGATAAATGTAACAAACCATCTCGCTCAAAGATGCCTCCACGTAGGATGCCATTGGCAATCGAACCCATTACCTTTTTCGACCTGCAGTTCAATCCCCATTGTCACTATTACTATTAACACTATTTTGTCCCCCCTGCTTTGTGACACGTATATTAAGAGAAATGTATGCATGTTTCAGTGTAAAGTCACGAACAACATGAGGATGATATGCTTCTCAAGAAATGGGTTCATGGCCAGTACACAATGTCAGGATCCCATGTCACGTGTAATAGTGACATATAAGTAACAATTTTGGGTTTCCTGCTCTCAACCAGGCCTCGGAGGTGATGGAGGAAATGGAGCGGGTAGCCTCCCAGCTCAGGCAACAGCTACAGGAGGCTGAGCACAGGAGACAGAAACAGCTCCGGGTAGGGTGGTTCTCTGTGAGGGGAAATATTAACTGCACACTGAGCGGGGGAAATCAGTGTTACAGTGCGTATTTTTTCCCAACTATTTGAATTTAAGACCTCGCTGTAAAATGCACAGCGAACACTTGTTAGCTGTGGGCTACTTCTTTGTTAGCCTCTTTGCTGGCCTCTCCGTAAATAACATACCTGATAGTGACTCTTGACTTTGTCTTTGCCTCATTTCTGTACTTCTGTTCTCTCTTTGGGAGAGAACAGCATTCAGAAATGATTTGCGTATATCGGTAGCTCTTCTAAATGGTGTCCCCTCTTCCCCTCCCAGGACCAAGAGATCAAGTTTCAGCAGGAGAAGGATGACCTGCAGATCCACTGCGAGGGGAAGGTAAATCACATCGGCTCCCCTTCACATAAAACCTGTCCGTCTCAGCGGCCAACGCTTTGATGGCTTCATTATGGAGCATGTGAAGAAGCTCCCCACACAGCAATTTATGTAGGGGAGGGGGGTGTTGGAGTATAGAGCCTGTGGACGGCAGCTATCAGTGGCTCTCTTCGTCTGCTTCTTTGATGGATGGATCCATTCGCTATTGTCAGGTTAGGACCCGCTACCGTCAGAACTGGATTAACAGGCAGCTGAGGAATTGGGTGAGGATAAGGAAGAGAGAGAGATGTATAGGGATAGTGTAGTGTAGTTCGTAAGGTGCTCGCTGCCTGACTGCAAGCCGAAAGGTACTGGGTTTGAAGCCCACACCTACTCTACCTGTAGGCGTCCTTGTGCAAGAAGCTAAATCCCTACCTGCTCCTTAATGACATCCATGTCCATTCACTGTAAGTCGCAGAGGATAAAAGTGTATTTTAAAGAGCTGCGTAGTACGGGTTGACCTGGATCTGGTCAAAGGGACAGTCTCAATAAAGCAGGGGACCAGATACCATGCTTCCATGTGGACCGTAATGTCACGCAAACACATGTCTGATCTAAAAAGCGTGGCCTAGCACTACTAGAACATGGCTTTGGCCCTAATTGGCCCCGCACATGGTCCTCTCCTCTTAAAAGCATCCATCTTCAAAGGCTGTCATAAAGTATAGATTACAAAGGCCATTCCTAATGAGTAGTGGGCTTGACCATGCCAAACTAGACCAGACCAGACCCTTCAGAACCTAAACTTTAAGATTGTACAAGCACCACCTGGGTCATCATCATCAAAGACACAAAATGTGTGTGTGTGTGTGTGTGTGCGTGTGCGTGCGTGTGTGCGTGCGTGCGCGCGTCTCCGTGTGTGTGTGTGAGGGAATGGGTGCATGTTAAAGGCAGACGGGCACATCTGTACCACAGGCTACGGGCCCCTCTAGCCCCCTGTACACCTGTGGATCACTAGCAGGCCTCCGGTCTCTTTCATCAGGGTCAGAGGGCATTTCATTCATACCGACTGTGTGTCTTTTGATGTCCCAGCAGTAGTACTTTCCCTATATCTCCTCCACATCTCTGCACTCTTAATATTAATATAAATTGTGTGAATATTATTTTGCATCAGGGCACATCATGCTACCTTCCTCCCCCCTCCAACTATCATTAGCAAGGTGAAAGAAGATGAGATCTGATAGTAAAGAGCGGGCCATCTATTATCCTGTACACCCCCCCCCCCCCCCGCTGTTAAGATACCCGAGCAGCTGTAAAGCAGATCCACGTGTACGGAGCGGTAGGGACATATGTGTACATGCCAGGGGCCCTGTACGGAGGGTAAAGGACTAGGGCACTAGAGAGAGAGGCCCTTGCTGTGGATAGAGCCAGAGGAGTGTGTCTGAGGGGCCGGCTGAACAGGAGAAGACCCTGGACCAGGGGGATGGGGAGGGGAGGGAGGACTGGGGTTTCATTGTGTGTCTTCTCATGCTCGCACAGGGTTAGTTAGTTCTACCTCTTGTTCTCGATCTATCGCTTCGTCTACCATCGACCTCTGGTTCCACCTTGTTTGCTTTCTCTCTCTATTTCTTGTTCTACCTCTGTCTCCATCTCTTCTTATGTCTCTATCTTACTCTCTATCTATACATCTCTATCCCTATCTCTCTCTCTCTCTCTCTCTCTCTCTCTCTCTCTCTTTCTCTCTTTTTTGCAATACTTCTCTCTCTTTTTCTACCTCTATATATCTTAAATCTCTTTATCCGCCCCTATCTCTTTTTCTACCTTTGTCCAACTCTGTCTCTCGCTATAACTTGGTCTCTCTCTCTCTCTCTCTCTCTCTCTCTCTCTCTCTCTCTCTCATATCGTAGGTTCTGACTACTCTGAGCAAGGCAGAGAAGGAGAGAACAGAGGCGAAGACGATGACGGCCAAACTTGAAGAGTCTCTCAGGTAGTTTTCCACTGTGATGATGAAACTTCAGACTCTTCAGTCATCAATCAATACCAGCAGAGTGAAAGCGTATGGAGTTGCAGCGTGTTATCGAGCCGCTGACGTTATCACAACCAGCTGTAGTTTACCATCATTCCTTATGAGTTCAGACCTTTCTGCCTGTCATAATGCAGCGCACATTTAAATAAGGAATATACCACGACAGGGGAGGATAGTCTGAGAACATTATGTTCAAATAACAGGACACCTCGGAGTGGTTTTTTCAACCTTAGTCACAGTTCCCAAAAAATAGATATTAGTTACTTTCAAATACATGCTTTTCATTGATTTTATCAACTGATATCAACTATTCTGCAATGCTTTGAGCAATTTTGGCATTTTCAAGGAAAAATCTGTATGGTTGTGTTTCACAGTTGTTTTTGCATTGATTCGGAACTGTTCAAAGGCAGAAGTATCACGTTATTCAGAAGTAATCCACACCCTTTGAATGTTATTGACCAATCACGATCAAATTATTACGATGCTGCGGTATAACAAGGTTTTAAACACAGGCACAGGTATACACATTTTGCATATTCACTGAAAAAGATATGTATAGTATATTTATCAAATACTTTTGGCTACAATTTTCATGTTTCCAGTTTGAGTCGATTCTATAACATAAAAAAAATACCACAAGATGCATAGTGATGCGATGAAAAATGATCCAGGCAAATCAATCATATTGAGTGTATTTTCGGATTATTTACAATGTTACTATGTCATCATCCTCCAACCAAACTCTTGCACGCTCCAACTCGACATCAATTACATCTTAGAACGAATGTAGAACAGATGTGTCCTGATTGACTTGCACACCAGTTTGTGTGTCTCATCTACTGGCCCACACACTAACACCCAACCAAACCTCTAATTTCTACGAGACGTCTCTCTCATCAACAGTTGCTATGGCTTTTCCGTTTTCACCCCAAACATTGCGTCATTTAAAACCTACTGATAGATACCCTCGCTTTACCCAAGCATAAAATAATATAGTCTAGTGCCACCTCCATCAGTTTCCCAGTGTGTTAACCGCTGCTATTTGATAGCAGAGATGTATATTCAAGGTTTTCAAAATAAGTGGCCTGACATGTTTTTGCTCATATCCATGTCAGTGGAACTTTTGGTTTGCTCCCCTAATCGAGCTGTGCTTTTATTTTCTCAACCTAGAATCCTCACCTCTGTTTTGTTGTTTAATTAAATTAACTAATGAACTCATATGAACTAAAACAATAGTTATACCATGCCCCTCAGAGGCCATATACTACAAATAGTTCACTTTGGGATTTGGATCGTTTCTATGCCCTGCCTTATCTGCACAATTAACAAACCAATTAGTCAGCTTCAAAATTAGAGCCGTTTGTGTGTGTGTGTGTGTGTGTGTGTGGTCCTTGTGTTCAACTGCTGCGTGAAGTTGGTGTGCGTGTGCTTGTGTGTGTGCGCGCGTTTGTGCGTGTCCGTGCATGCGTGTCCATGCTTTTGTGTGTGGTTGGATTTATGTGTTTTTGGTGTATGAACTGCACATGTGTATGAACTGCACATGTGCAGAGTTAACCAATTGCATACTGTTATGGGGAATCATCCGGAGGCCGCAGGAATGCAGTTGGGCAGTCTTTCTGGGTTGTCTTATCATTCTCATGTGTGCCGAAGTGATACTGATGGTACTCATAAGCTTTGTCTGCCATCTGCTATTAGAATAGAGGGCAGGATAGTCTAGTGGTTTTTGACTCCCAGGCAAATGGTTCTGGGTCTGAACCCCAATGTCCCTCGTATAACTATAGGCATCATTGAGCAAAATGCCTACCTTTTTCATTAATCCCCTTATATCTGAATCATCTTACTGTAATACCCTTTAGATAAAAGTGTCTTCACAATGCCTAAATCATTAATGGAAATGGAAAGACCCAAAGTAAACCATGCTTTGATTTTCTGAGTTGATATTATTCGATTGATTAACTAAACAGAAACTCAGTTTATTTTAAATATATGTTATCTTTACATTTTCTTTAAATTACATTTGATTGTTCTGTTCATCCTGTTCATTGTTTTTTCCCAGTGGTGTTGCCAATGAGATTGTCGTCAGTGATAATACACTGACCTTATTCCACTGTTGTTTACAAGCACATACATGACCTCCAGTTTAACATGCTGCCAGTAAGAGGAAGCCTCCCTTGGAGTGTAAATCCAGGGATCAGCAGGCTAATGCTGTCCCGGGGTCTGTGGTAACACTGTGTTCTAACCTCTGGAACTAGACAGGCCTCATCTCCAGTGATCTCAGCTTGCCTCCCTGAGCATGGCCTCCTGCTCTCCCTCAGGTCCTCATGCGTAAGAAGCCCTTGATTAACTCCCACACGCCCCGCTCCGGATCACCTCTCTCTCTCTCTCTCTCTCTCTCTCTCTCTCTCTCTCTCTCTCTCTCTCTCTCTCTCTCTCTCTCTCTCTCTCTCTCTCTCTCTCTCTTGATATCTCTCTTGCACACTATCCTCTTTTCTCTCCTCCTCCCTGTCACTTCATCTGTCTTCCCCGCCTCTCTCTCTCTTTCTCTTTTAGCTATCTCTCTTGCTCTCCCTCACTTTCTAATTTTTCCCTCTGTGCTGATCTCTTTCTCTCCCTCTCTCTCTCTCTCTTTCTCTCACTGATCTCTCCCTCCCTCTCTCCCTCCCTCCCGCTCCTCTTCCTAGCAACCTCTCTCTCCTCAGCACCCATCCAACTCTCCTCCCTCCCTAGCAGCGTGCAGCCGGTACACCCTGCCACTGACACAAACAGAGAAAGGAGTGAAAAGGAAGAAGGACGAGCACTCTGCGTCCAGCCAGTGAGACCGATGACCCCATCAATACATTCCAGCGCGTAATGAATCCCACGCAGCACCACATTACTGGCTCACGGGCAGATAACAACCTCCCTTAATGGCGCCAGAATGTGTTGGGCAGAACAACACGCCAAAACACTGGTAACAGCCCTTTCCCCCCCCCAAAACCCGGAGCTGCTCTGTTCCACGCCGGCCAGAGCCAAGAGAGCCCAGGCAGCCCGGCGGCAGCCTCAACCATCTCAGGCCAACCCTGTGGGGCAAGGAGGGGATTACCGTTGTCCGTCACATCACAATGGGCCAACCAGAGGCAGGGCGATAAAAGTATAAGTACACAAATCCGCACTCTTCTTCTCCTTTTGAGGCTGAAAATGGCGACCGAAGGAAATCTTAAGCCGTGAGACAAACGAGAAGGGGCGGTTAGGGCTGTCGCTGTCTGACATTGTGCAATGATGTGAAAACATGTTTTGTAGTCACGTGTCGCGCAGCGTTTAATGTTTCTCTTGAAGACAGCAAAGACACGTTGAAGGTTGTTACTGTCTGTTTGCCGCGCTGCTCGGAGGAACGAGTGGGGGGGGCTGACAGATCTGTTTGTGCATAAATTATCTTCTGTTCGTTAGCATCAGTAAAGACCTAACCACTCCCTTGTTTAGAGTTAAATACTGAGATATGACAGTTGGCACTTGAGGCCCGCAGCTAATTAAGCACTCTGGGTACACACATGTACACACACACACACACACACAAACCCACGCTTATATATATATATTTATACACACACAGACGTACACATGCACACACACACACTTTGTGCAGTGCGTGCCATCCAGCTTTGACTTTGAAGTTCTCCTGGATCGCCTTTAAAGGCTGTCAGCATCACCATGGCAGCAGGCAGGTAGCAGCCTTCAGACGACGTGTGTGTTTGTGTGTACGTCTGTGCGTGTGTGTGTCTGTGCAGTATCCATACTGCATTATTTCTGCATTGCATCTGCGTTCATTACTGATGTTTAACCTTGGATTGGAACATTTACTCCAACAAACTAAACCTGTGCTTCTTTATTTCCAACATTGCAAAAGGAAAAAGAACAGCTGGTCTAGTGATTGTATTCTTTCGGGGCCAAATCTGATTGTGTTTCATCAGCAGCTGTTGTCCGCACCAGCAGCCGTGAGACCACACACACACACACGTGCACACACACATACCCACAGGCACGCACAAACACACACACAGAAACCAAAAAACACAGAATTAGCCTATCCTGCCGCACAGATGAGCATCGCTGCAGCGATTCAAGTTTCTGGCTCTCGTGTTTCTATAGCAACTACTTAGAGCAGCATGGAGCTGAGGAGGGGAGCAAGTTTTCCCACTGATTCTTTCATCCCAGTGCGGCTCCGATCCTTACAGGGCATTAGCATAGAGATGGAGAGAAGCACCAGAGGAAACCAGAGGGGGAGAGAGAAAGAAAGAGCGAGAGAGGGATCAACAGCAAGAGCCTGCGCAACAGTGACCTCCAGATGTAGATTGAACGCCAAGAGCACGGCCAGTCAAGTGATGCAGCAAAGCTCAACTGGAAACCACAATCCAAGTCTGTTCATAGCTTCATTGGCCTTTTGTCTAATGCCTCTGGAGCGTTATGACCATTTAGGGTTAACTATTATAATGTAGTTATTCTACGCAAGTTGTGTCATGCATGTGGTGCAACAAATCTTATTGGCAGTTATTTAATTACGTCCTCAAATTTGCCGCGTGTGTGTGTTTCTAAGCTGACGATAGTGGAATCGTACAACATATTGGTTTAGTTCATTCATAACGGGAGAATACTCTGTTTGGAAAGTCTTTGGGGGTTTCAGTCATTCACGCGGAATAACGTAGCTCTGTTTTGCCCTGTAATGCCTGGAATATGTAAATTCACACTGTGTTTGCATTGGGGATTACTGCCTTCTTGTTACCGTACCGTCATACTATAGTTTGCATTATTCATGTGGCCAAATCGCACCTAATGTGCAGTGGAATCCCCATGTTCCAGACGCTGTCATTAATATCAGAATTAGGCTCTCTACTCCCCATTCCTATTGCTAATATTGAGTTATGTACTAATGGGAAAATATATTATTGCAGAGCACTGATTAACAGTATGGAATTCATTATGAGGTTTTTTTTCTCTCTCTCTCTCTCACTCTCTTCTCTTCCTCAATAATCCCTCCTCTGCAAAGTTCATTGTAGACAGCAGTATCCCATGTTTAATCCATGAAGAAGAAGGGGGTTGAGATCTGATATTGAGTCACAGCAGTGTTTAAATTGAACCAAAGGCCATTTCAAAAGCACATGCCTATATATGTGGGTTCCCTGTCCAATACCTTATACATTAGGATCAGTCAACATACCCGAGACACACTGTACATGCAGCGCACATTGCGCTTGTCATATCAACGGGACATTCGCATCATGTTCTGTCTCTGCTACCACTGGACATCTAAGTGATGCAAATGATCTGTGTAATGTCAATCACCACAGTGGGAGACTTCCGTTAAGCTTCAGTGGAGCTCTTTTCCCTGTGTTGTGTGAAATGTATTGGAGGCCCTCAAAAGAGCACTGTGTGTGTGTGTGTGTGTGCGTGTGCGAACAAGGAAATGCATTCTAGTCCA
Source organism: Pollachius pollachius (assembly GCF_949987615.1). Classification (NCBI taxonomy): domain Eukaryota; kingdom Metazoa; phylum Chordata; class Actinopteri; order Gadiformes; family Gadidae; genus Pollachius; species Pollachius pollachius. The sequence continues at coordinate 10,006,107 of NC_136944.1, forward strand.
TTCGGCCATTCTGTTTCTTATCAAGCTTGAGGCTTCTGTACTTTGTCATAACAAAACTATTTGTGTACAAGTTTCAAAACAGGCAAACTCTATTCTCACTCTCTATCACCTCTCCCTTTCTCACTCCCGCTCTCTCTCACGCAATTTCATTGTGTGCTCCTATACCTTCTCTCGATTGCCTCACCCGTGGCCTGACATATTCACCCTTTTTGTCTCTCTATCGCTCTCTTCCTTTTTCATTCTTTCTTCTTCTCTCTTCCCTCCCTCTCTTTCTTTCTTTCTCTAGGGGGGCAGGGGAAGGCATGAGGATCAGCTGGCTTGTTTTATGTTGTCTTCATAGGGCTCTGAATATTTCAGTCTTGTATTTTCTCTCTGCTTGTTAATGTGCTCCACTGCTTTTTTTCACAGGTGCCTTTGAAGTGTGTGTGGATTCGTTATCATTCTGTTTGGATGAGCTCACAGATGCAAGAACACATTTATACAAACACTCTCTCAATATTGTTTTGTGTATTTCTCTCCCTCTTTCCCAATGTGTTTCTCCCTTTTTTCTGTATCCCACTCCCTCCTCTCTCGGTCTATCAGCCTCTTATATCCCGGGCTGTCTCTCTCACTCAGCTTATCTCTCCTACCTTTCTCTCTGTTTCTTCCTTCTCTCCCTTTCTCTTTAACTATCCCTCTCTTTTCTCTAGTTTTGTCTGTTTCTCCCTTCTCTCCCTTTCTCTCTAGATCTCCCTTTATGTTTTCTAGCTCTAGTGTTTCTCTGTTTCTCCCTTCTCTCCCTTTCACTCTACCTCTCCCTTTCTCTTCTCTAGATCTTGTCAGTTTCTCTGTTTCTCCCTTTTCTTCGTATCTCTAGATCTCCCTTTATCTTCTCTAGTTCTAGTCTGTTTCTCTCTTTTCTTGTTCTCTCTGTTACTCTCTAACGATCCCTTTATCGTCTCTAGTCCTAGTCTCTTTCTGTTTCCTTCTTCTCTCCCTTTCTCTCTAACGATCCCTTTATCTTCTCTAGTCCTAGTCTCTTTCTGTTTCCTTCTTCTCTCCCTTTCTCTCTAACTACCTTTATCTTCTCTAGTTCTAGTCTGTTTCATTCCCTCTATCTCTCTCCCTCTCCTTCCTAATAACGACCTGAGGTGCGCGTGTGTGTTTGTGTGTGTGTGTGTGTGTGTGTGTGTGTGTGTGTGTACTTGCCTAGCCTTGTTAGTAGGGCCTGTTCACCGTACTTGTCTTCCACTCACACCTCAGCCTTTTCCTATCCTAAATGCGGTTGACATTTCAATAGCAATTGTGCGTGTGTGCGCTTTAGTTCTGTTTCCGCCCATGTCTTTAGCGTGCGTGCCGGCACAGCGAGCTTTCCCATGTATGTCAGTGTTCATTGCAGTCGATAAAGTCAGTGTGCACTCAGCGGCACACACACACATACACACACACGTGCACAGCACAAGGCGTTGTGCAGTTAAGCGCACTTCAATAAAACACCACTTGTGTCTGCTGCAGCTCGATAGAGCACCGGAAGCTTGTTCTCCCCTTTCTCCACTCACTCACACGCTTTACCTCCCTCACTTCTTCTTCCTCCTCCCTCTGTTTTTCCTCCTCCCTCTCCTCCTCCTCTTCTCTAAACACCCCTTCAGGACCAGATCGTGCGAGGACTTCCTCTCCGGGGGAAGGCACCTCTCTAATTTGAGCCTCCTCTCCTTCCACTTTTCTGACCAGAGAGCCATTTTAAGACCGCAGGCTGCCCCAGACATGGCACCCCTTTGCTTTTTTTTGTTTTTTAAACCTTCCATTTTTCTTTGTGGCTTTCTCTCTCTCTCTCTCTCTCTCTCTCACCCTGCCAGACTTCCCTTAGTCTTTTGATGGTGACACGCCGTCTGCCACATTCACTGAAATACACACACGTGCCCTTGCGCGTGCATACACACACACACACACACACACACTCAGGCTTACACATGCAAAGTCTTCATTTACCGTGTGTCGTTCTCAATGTTTTGCTTAAATGTTCTGCTCTACATTCTGTGGATCTGTAGCGCGTAACCTTTTCCTCTCCCAGGTTCCCCCCAAACCACCGTCTGCCGGCAGCAGACTCCAAGCTCTGTCACGGTGGGCTTATGATGAGTTGTGTCAGTCACAAACAAAAAAACACACACACACACACACACACACACACACACACACATTCACACACACACACCCACACAAACAAAGGCTGACACTCTCTCTCTTGCTCTCTTTCTCTCTCCTCTTCTAACACACCGTTGTTGAGGATTCAAAACTAGCTATTTCTGTGTCATCCTCCCCCCCCACACACACACATACACACACAAACATGCACACCCCCTATGTCATCCTCCTCTCCTTTCTTCCCCTCTCACCACTCCTTTGCTCTCCGGCCCTTTTGTGTCTACTTCACCCCCCCCCTGAAGCCCTGCAGTCACCCATGAAGCAGTGATGATTAATAATTACAGAGCAGTACACACAAAAAAATGGGGTAGAGAAGGAAGAGGGGAGAAAAAAGGAAAATGGAGAAAAAACCAACAATTTCTCTCTCTTGTTTGATGTCCGACATGAGAGGGACCAAAATTACAAAGAAACGGAACGCTATAAAGGAAAAAGAGACGGCTGGCACATTCCTCCTCCTCCTCTCCTCGGCCGTGCTGTTTGGCTTCTGCTTTCCTTCTCTCATTGCCTCCCCCCGTTCATTTGGTGTTTTGTTTGTTGTTTCCTTGTTACTATCCACTGTTTGTAACTTTTCAGTCCAACCTAACACTCCTGCCGTGTATTTCCATCTAAACCTTTTTAGCGGCCTTGTTTGTGAAGTCGAATATAGGACCATTTGACCAAATGTTTTTCGTTTTTTTATGTTTTTTTATTTTGGGCTTTTTTAAAGTGCTCTGTGTTTGTAGTTCCTGTTATGCCGTTACAAATGTGTTTGGGCTGACCACATCCTGATTTTAAATTCACACTGAAATTTACTAGCAACGGATACACACAATTACAAACGAACACACACAAACAGTCAATCAAACATGAAAGGAATAACAGGACAAAGATTATATACATAAATATTTTTTTATTTCTTTTTGAATATATTATTTTTCTTATGTCATATATTTATTTCTCATTCAGGAGTCATTCTATGTGTACAGAGGTGTAAGCAAAAGTTGTTCACCAATGTTATTCACCTATGTAGTTTGGCTATGGCTATGAATGTTCCATTAGCATGCTTGGTATGGATCTGACATGGTCACGTGTCTCAACTACTAACCAGAAACAGATAGAAGAGTTGAAGCCATGAGAAGTACGTCCATTCATTTTGACTGGTGCAGACATTACATTGTGAATTAGACTGAGGAATCTTTTGAAAGAAATCATAGAAAAATATTTTTTAAAAAGTATGCTTAGAAGTTGTACCTTTTGCCCACAAAAATTGTGACGCATGTCATCAAGGGGCAGGGGTACAAACATCCTGCTCAAAGAAAGAGAATACAAACCCAGTACCTTTCAGCCGGGAGCCGAACACCCTAGCCCACTCCACTACCCCCTGTATCTGCTTATTTACCTGCAGTACGATTGTTTTTGGTTTCTTCCTTTCTTTTCAAGCCGGTAAACTAAAACCTTGGAAACAGCCCCTTGGCAACTGCTTTCTAGCAAATGAGCATCAGTCTTTTGCACGGCCTGTCAGGGGTGGAGAAACCTGGGAAGGGATTCTGACACTTCTTAGCGCAAGCCCAGCCCAGTCCTCACAGCTAGTCTGCCATCCTACCACTCTGCCACCCAGTAACAGTGGAGCGGCACGGAGACAGCCCACTGGGGAATCGGGATGGATCCACACATACTGTTACATGCACGCACAACTGCAAACACAGAGACGTGTCAGTGTGTGCTAGCGACCACAGTTTGAAAAAAAAAATCGAAAACGCGACAAGGAAAACTGTCAGAGCCAACACAATTTGAACGTCTCGAGTCGAAGCCTCTCCGCGAACATCCCTGTGGATGTTTGTTTTCTGTCATTCTGTCACTGTCACACCTTCACACCGGTTCGGGTGTTCGTCCCATGTTTATCTCTTTTTGGGGTTTTAAACGTGCATGCACATTTGCGACTCCCAGTCCTGTTCTGATCGTTAACAATTCAGCTCTGTTCTGGCCTGATCTACAATGCGTGTGTGTGTGTGTGTGTGTGTGTGCGCGCGCGCATGTGTGTGCAGGGAGGCGGAGGGCCAGCTGGAGAGAGCCAGAGAGGACCACAGGCAGCAGGTCCAGCAGGCTGAGGTCGCTCTGGAGCAGTTCAGGCAGCAGGTGGAGCTTAGTTCGGAGAAGACCTATGCAGACATGAAACTACAGGTGTGTGACAGGCAAAAGTGCAAGCACAGTGCCAGCATACACTAATAAATACACACTACACACAGACATAAAAGTACACACATACTGGATAGATAAAAAAAACCCAATGCAATGTTCTTCCACATGTCCTCATTCTTCCCACTGCTGATTGTGCATGTGTGCGTAAATAGTTCATAGCTGCGATATGAATGCGCTGTGCATGTCACATACTCAAGTGCCTGACCACGAAAGGGATGTTGAGACTCGTTGACTGATCTGAACCACCGGGACAATGCACGTTGCTGGAGGCACACAGAAAGACATGAACACACTGGCAAAACTGTGTGTGTACATACTGGTAAACACACACACACACACACACACACACACACACACACACACACACACACACACACACACACACACACACACACACACACACAGACATACTCTCTCTCTCGCTCTCGCTCTCGTTCTCTCTCTCTCTCTCTCTCTCTCTCTCTCTCTCTCTCTCTCTCTCTCTCTCTTTATATTCCTCTGTGGGCCTAATGCACATATCTCTATTATTATGCATGGTATTTTACCTGTTATTTTCGTATATATATATATATATATATATATATGATGGCTACGTAAAGTAATCTTTAGAGGCCAATTAAAAACACCCCCAACAACCACACACACCAGAAATTAACGTTTCCCTCAGGCTGTGTCTCATCCCGCGTTCCCATCCAGTCCAAAACGAGTCCACTCATTCGTTATGGTGATGAGCGCGGCGTCGCGCTCATCTCCTTGCCGAAACGCTGCCCTCGCCTCACCCTAAGTGGGCGTTCTCCGTGGGCCAGGCGAAGTTATCGACGAGCAGACGGTCCAATTAGCGCGTGAGGCCGGGCTGCGCGTGAGGCAGGCCCCTCGCTGTGTAGGCCGCCGCTCATCCCGGGAAGCGGAGCGCCGTGATCGATGCAGAAGAGGCGGGAAAAAGTTCTGACATGTCGGTTTGGCTGTGGGCCTCCTCGTCGAGCACTACTGGGTCTCACTGTGTGTGTGTTGTTTTGTGGGGGGCTTTATTGAGCAAGCAGCACTGTTACCTCCAGTACTTTAAAATGTGCACGCTTCAGTGCTTTTCATTTACTGTGTCTTGGGGGGGGTTGGCGAGGTTGTCTTCCTCTCAGGTAGAACTCCTGTCTGTGAGTAGCACATCGCTAGGTTAAAGAGAAAACTCTTAAAGGTGTGTGTGTGTCTGTCCAGAGGAGTGTGCAGAACCTTCTCCTCAGCACAACCTTTGCCCCTCACTCCCACCGCCAGTCCCTCCACCAAATTGGAAAGAAGAGTCTACACACCCTTCTGCACACCCTCATTGGCTACCTCCTACTCGTTCCTTTTCTTTCTTCCATCTTCTGCTTGCTGTTCCTCTCATCTCTTCCCCTCTCCTCTCCTCTCCCCTCCCCAGCGAGCCCCCGGCATCCAAAATCTGCAATCTGACTTTATCCTCGGCCCACATCAAAGCCCAGGGAGAGGGAGGCAATCTCCTCTGTATCCTCGTCATCCTCCCTTTACCTCTCTCTCTCTCTCTCTCTCTCTCTCTCGCTCTCTCTCGCTCCACTCCCGTTTTCATGCCCCCCCCTCTCTTCCAAACTCTGCATCACTCCATCACATGCCCACACTATGTCTTTAATGTCAGAAAGTGAATATACTTCAAGAGAGATTTTCGTTTCTCTTTTTCTGCTCATCCCTACTTCTTTACCTCGCTATACCTACACACCCTCTCGCATACCTAGTTTTTTCAAAAATATGTATCATTTTCTTTACACATTGGTTTGTCCAGTATCTAAATGGATTATCTCTCACTCTCGCTTTCTATCTCTCTCTCTCTCTATTCCTTTTATTTTGTGCCCTCTCGTTCAGAACTCTGAGGCCCCCTTTTGGAATGTGCTTTAAAAGAAAAAGCCAGAAAAATGTTTGGCTCGGGGAAAAATACAAAAAAAAATTAAACTTTGTTGCTTGCAAAAGAAGCTTTAGCATATTTTGAGGTGGATTAATGAAAACATGTTTAGCATTTCCACAATGTTACTCATAGCCTAGCGCGGTAAATGCTGTCTGCCATCACAGTGAATTACATCTCCGGTCCTTGTTTACCCTCACCTGAATATGGAACTAATATGTTTTTAAAAGAGAATGAGTATTTTAAATATGCAAAATGGGTTCACTGTTCTCTGTAAGAGTTGTATCACCGTGAAGCCAATCAGCATGTCTGTGATGAATTTAGCTCATAACATACTGCCTGCATCTGTTGTTTGGAAGTGTTGCTCTTAGAACCATACAACTATGGTTAGCAAGATGTATTTACTAAGGAACACATTTTTAACCAAAGAATCTTGTCTCTGCAGTCTTTTACCTTTAAGCAGACATGTATTATCAAATGAATATTGTGATGCGATATCAATGATGTCTTTAAAATGGTGTCTTGTCCTGATTGTTTTTATAGTCGATTTACTGGTGGATTATTGATGATCAATCGATGGCCATAATAATCACCCACAACCCAAACGGATATCCTACGTCGTCATACTACTTTTCAGATAGAAATCACAGAAGGGAAAAAAATACTAATTTGATATATAGGTGATTTAGAGGTCCCATGACATTCCACCAGGTGTGAGTGTGATTAGCAGTTACAAGCCATTTTGAAAATCACAAGTGGGCGTGTCCACCTAGATGTGTGACGGATAGATGAGCAATGTTTGCTACAGTCGAATGGGTAGGCTGGTAGACTGATCTATCCTGATCTACCTTTAATGGATTGTAAATTAAAAAAAAACCAAAAAACTAGAAAATGCATTTCCTGCAGAAAATGCGGTGAGTGCTGTAGTACAAAGTGAGGTTGAAAATATTTTTTAATCAAGCCACATAGATTAAGACAAAGAAATGTTAAATGGCCTAAATCAAGTGAAGGGATTTGAACAAAAGTTCAACAGTCTAAATGGAGTAAACAATGTAAACATGCACACCATTTAAGAAAAAGTGAATGGTTGGAAACAAATTAAGTTACCGCTGAATGAAAAGCGCTAAGCATTGCTAAAAATGCAGAAATGTAAAATGAATTGAACTGAAGAATGTGAAACGTCAAATGCATTGCCCTGCACTGTGTGTGTGTGTGTGTGTGTGTGTGTGTGTGTGTGTGTGTGTGTGTGTGTGTGTGTGTGTGTGTGTGTGTGTGTGTGTGTGTGTGTGTGTGTGTGTGTGTCTAAGAGAATAGCGAGCAGGTGCGTGATTAAAAGTAGCTCGATAGAGTGGGGAAAAACCGCCCAATCTGGCAACACTGCCTGAACGTCCTTCAAAAGTAGCCCCCTCTGGCGGGATAAACCGCTCAATCTGGCAACACTGCTGAACGTCATCACGCTCCAGCGTCAACGTTAATCAATGAGACCAACTCAAAACAAAGCCGGTATGAAACTAAAACTGATTCTGAATAAAGTTTAAATTATATCGAAATTACGTTTAGATATTAGTAAAGATACAAGTGTGTAGATTTGTTAAATGGTTTGAACAAAGGTAAACGGTTGAAATTTGACCGATGTCTTAAGAAATTAATTGTCAGAATGGGCAGACGGCTTCAATGGGACCAACTGTAGAATATGACGGTTTGAAACTAAAACTGATTCTGAAGAAAGTTTAAATGATATCGAAATTACTTTTCGATAGTATTGAAGATACAAGTGTGTAGATTTGTTGAATGGTTTGAACGAAGATTGACGGTTAAAAATTGATTAAGTTACATCTTAAACAGTTGACGTACCAGAGGACGGCTCTGACGTCCTCCCATTGACTCCCTGTGACGGGGACCGTCACAGTAGCGATACGCTACACACAGGAGACTGAGTGTGAATATTGCCTGTGGGTTTGTCTTGTTTGTTTATGTATTCCGTTATCTTCATACTGTTTTAAAATCATTCATCTACCATGTCATTTATCATACGCACTACGACAGTTTAATACAATCTTGCAAGTACCATCATTACAACTTTCTGTTTGATTCCATTTACCATTAACGTCACCTGTTTTGTCGCAATAACCACTCGTCTTATGTTTATATGAGGGTTGGAGCACCGCGTCACCAGGGTTTATATCGACGTCAAATCTTCAGAGTAAACCGGAAGTGACCCCGACTTATTATATATATATTTTTTTATTTTATTGCTGTCTTTGTACATTTTGGCTATGCCAAAATATAGCAATGGTGCACAGTTTATAAGGTTAATTGTTTCTCGCTAATTGAGGATAGAACGGAAGCTGTTTTAAAGCTGTTGTGTAACTGCTCTGGTAAACACCCCCGACGCAACAGGAAAATTGGTATGCACCAATTAGCAGTGGGGGTTAGGCCTACTTAGGCCGACGTTCAACAGTGGTTCTGGGGAGCTGATGGAGAGAGGACTTATGCCTCAATATTGCTCTCCTGTATTTGACTTGTTTAAAGGTCTGGTTTCTTGAAGTTTTGACTTTTGTTTTTTTTGGTGACTCTCAAGCCTATTTGGTACGCTGAGTCAACCTTATGTATATATCTAGATTTTTTTTTGTTTTTTTGTTAATTTTTGTTCTATTTTTTTATCGCCTTAAGGTCCTTAAATTGGGATTAATAAAAGATCCCATCCTATCCATCACTCCTCGTCTGCTCCTGAGTGTTTTTCCATCTCGTTCAAGTCGCTCCAACACATCTACCCATGACACTCCCATGTTAAAAAAAAGATAATATTTTAAATGTAGAATATCTTAAAAAGTATAAAATATTTAAGAAATCTGAAAAGAAGCGCGCGATTCCAAGCTATTATGAATGTTTTAAAATTTGAATGGAGTCTGTAGGTGAAAAATTGAGGAAGGAGATGGGTCCCAAAGTTTGTAGAGAATAAGAAAGAAAGAAAGAATAAAACTTATGAAGAACGATAGTTGAGCGCTGCATGCAAAACTCGCATAATGACAGTGATTATCAGTATTACAATCGACTAATCAGCTATCTTGTTGCGCCCCCCCCCCACACACACACACACACAGATGGAGAAGGTGGAGGAGGATCTGCTTCACTCCAAGGCCCTCCGAGAAAACCAGACAAAGGAGTTCTCCCAGAAACTAGACGCACTCCGGGAAAAATACGAGGAGCAGGTCTGTTGTGTGTGTGTGTGTGTGTGTGGTCTATCCTGTGATTTCGCTTGGCCTTGAACTAGGTACACACATTGTTCCACTTGTCCGGCGGGATGTATGGAGGCCGTCTCCTCTGCCTTGCTGATTGCCATCCTAAGTGTTGCCATTATTATCTTCTCTCTTCTCGCTACATTCTGAGGGAACAACTTTTGGCCAGACAGACAGTCAGACAGACAGACATTCCCATCTGGTCAGGCTGATTAAATCCTCATGATCACGGCACACTTTTAGATTGTAGTCTAGATAGGGAGGAGCCTCAATGATACAGTTTCCAAGTATTTGGAATCCGTATTCACAATCTGCAAGATCCAATATCTTGCCATTAGCCCAGCTCTATCAACTTCTGGCGATCGGAAGAGTCTATCTTCTAGCTGGACCGCTCGTCCATGCATCTGATTCAATTAACTCATAGCAATGGATGTTATTGTGAGAAAATTGGCTTTTATTCCGGGGTAATAGTCTTTTACTTTTCAATTTAATCTAGTTGTAAATTCCACCTTTGGCATTACAGTTAAGATACCACGATAGGTCCTATTAGGCTCATATCAGTGAAAAGAGTATATGATTTACAAGAAATTTTACTTTTTCAAAATATGAATTTCTCATATGATCTGACTCCACGAAACAATGAATAAATTATGATTTAAATTATATTATCAGAAATAAATAATTGAAAGAAGAAGAAAGTAATGGATGTTCGTGTGGTTCTCCATTCATTTGAGCCGTAACCATCAACTCTATCCCTTTAAATTGAGAAATAAAAGTGCTAAAAGTTAGGTCATCAAGGTTCAATCTGCATTATAATGTAAAATAAGCACTCTGGGGTAGGCAAATTGATTGCATACAGCACTAACTCTTAGCTTTGATCAATCCAGCACTAAAAGTAAACCCCCATTGCTGTGATCACGCGCAACGCTAACCGCTAACCCCCTTGGCTATGTTAACATGTATCCCTAACCTCCTTAGCTGTGATCAAGGGCAGCGCTATCCGCTAACTCCCTTAGCTGTGATCATGTACCGCGCAAACCGCTAACCCCTCTTAGCCACGTTAACAAACAGTGCTAACCATATCTGTGATCAAGTGCACCGCTAACAGCTAACCTCCTCAGCTGTGTTAGCATACAACGCTAACGCTGTTAGCCATGCTAGCGTACAGCTATGCGCCGTATGTCAGATAATGCTGTCACCGCTCTATCGTGGCACGTTTCATCTGCTCCCCCACCCCCAGCCTCCCTCATCTGGATCCACAGCACCGATTTCCGTCCAGACAGCCATTAAGTCAAACTAATCATTCTGCCAATTATAAGCATACCAACGCTCATTTGTGTAGCAGATGGACTCGTAGCAGTGCATATGTCGATTGCTCTGAAATCTCAGTGTTTGGGAGATGTGAGGACAAACACCGGAGAATCGAGAACATTGTATTTTTAACCGTCGGTTAATGACATGGTGTAGTGAGACTGTTAGGCTATGGTTTGCAGCGAGAATATCTCGAGTTGAAATGGCGAGCAAGCATTACTCTAAAATATAATAACATGATAACATGTAGAGTACGTACACATTTAAAAGTGATCTATAGATGTGTGTCAAATGTAGCATGTGGGGTCTTTTTTTGGAGATAATTCCAAATTAAGTGAAAACAAATAATTGGAAAAGTAATCATTTACCAAAAGAGTTGTCAGATGAAGCCAACTGTGTTCTTAATAGAGCCGTTATTCTTTGAGATGGTTGTGAAAACTGTGAATGTGTGTGTATATCTGAGAGAAAGCGAGCGAGGAGGAGAGATGGAAAACTTAAGAGAGTCAGCATAAGTCTCCTGTGTTTTTTTCAAGGTTTCAAAGTTGATTATGACATTATTGGACTTTTTTACACGTACACAAGTGACAGAAATCTCTAGTGCATCCGCACCCTTGTGTGTGTGCGTGTGTGTGTGTGCACGTGCGCTCGCTCGCTCGCTCGTGTGTGTTGGTGTGAGTGGGTGTTGCTCGCTCGCTATTCAGAGATCATGTCTAGGTCATCAGGGGTCAAGTTTGTCCATTGAGCCGCTTTAAGAAACGGTCCATGGTGTCGGCTTCACCCAGCCTTTGAAGAGAGCGGGGGGGGGGGGGCAGAATGTGTGAAGCATTTGTTTCCTCTTGACCTAAATGGTTGTCTGACGTCACCGCAGCCCTGGGAAGGCCCGTTGCTTGACGTTGGCCTGACGTAAGGAGGTCAAACGGCCCTCGCAGATAAGAGGGGCTCTGATCTGAACCCACTTTGAGATGTCGCACAGGGTTGCCACACAAAGAGGGCAAATTCATAGGCCGAGCGTACGAATATGGACACCATACGCATGGACAGGGCCACTTAGTCCACTGTCAGCTTCAGTACTAACCCGACAGAAGTGTGAGAAAGTGTGTTGTCTTCCCCTCTTCCATTTCTTTTTGTATTCCCTCCATTGCATCCCCCCCTCCCCCTTCAGTTCTCCTTCGGCCCCTGCTGTGAGAAGACATGGTTCTCCTCCTCCTCCTCCTCCCTCCCAAAGATTTCAGTTTGCACCCCTGCGGTGATTTGATGCCCATTACCTCACTGCCCTGTCTCATTGTGTATAACACAAACCCAAGCACAGGCGCGCGCGCACACACACACACACACACACACACACACACACACACACACACACACACACAGGCGCTCACACAAACCAAACAACGTCTGCAGCCGAGGTAGACGAGAGTCGTGCTGTGCGCTAACACCATACATGGCGCTGTATCGGCGGCACCATGCTGGGCAGAAACCGCCCTTGTCTTCCTGCATCAGCGCCATGCATCGGCCCCTTTAAGAATCACAGCAGCCGGAATCCTCCGCTGCTTGCTGCGCGGCGCGTGATGTCACCCAACGCCCCCCGCACTCCCACCCACCCCCCCCATATGGATTTCTTCTGATCGGCTGGTCTGTCGTAACGACCTCGCCCCACCTCCCGTCCGCGGTTTCCGTCCTGTGGGACGTCCGCGGTCCGGGACGTGCTCAGGAAGAGGCGTATGGTGCGCCACGACGCCTCCTCACTTTTGTTTTTTCTTTTTTTCTCACCACCCGCCGCCAACAGCATCCTTCTTCTGCTGTCGCCCCGCCGAGGAGTTCCTCGACCAGTTTGTCCGCCTGTCAATCTGCACCTCGGGGGTTGTGAGTTACACCGGGGAGGGGTTGGGTTGGGCGGGGGCGGTGCTGGTGGGGGGTTGGGGGGGTGTCCCACCAGCCCCGCTAGCAGCGGGAATCCCGCGCCGCGGCCACGGATCATATTTATACATTTTGACAATGGATGAAAGAAGACATGTGTTGCGGTGGTGTTTTTTGTCTCCTCAGCATGGAATGTACTTGAGACGAACGAGTTGGGGTGTGTTGAACTGTTTTCTGCTCGCCGCTTTAGAAATCAGTTTCAGTATCCCCCTTTTGTTTCGCCTGTGTGTTCTTATGAACTGTCCAAAAAAGTTTCATCCAGTTAAGTGGGGGGGGGGCGGTGTGTAGGTGTATTTAATAAATCTTTTCCCATAGGTCGAAAAGGGGGTAAATTCCTGGTTCCCAAAATACAAGTGTCTTTTGTGGTCTTCCTGCCAGTGGTGGGGAGTGAGCCCTGGCTTCCTGTAGATAGCCACCATTCATCACCTGCTTTGAATAGGGGGACGGCGTCTGGGGCTCGGGACGCTAGGGGGATACAGAGTGGGCTGCAGGACAGCGGATAGCTCCGTCTCTGGCAGGCCAGGTAGGGTGCCGTCAAGCTCAATGTGCAGGGGGATTAGCTTCAAAGCAAGGACGGGAACGGGCCCCTCGGGCCCCTGCTGGCTTCTTAGGGCTTGGGCTGGGGGCCTGTGTGGCGGGACAGAAGATGGGGGTCACTTGTGTCCTCACCGTGGGGGAGTTGGAATGGTACAGAGGGGGCCATGTGGCCGGGAGCGGCTGTGGCCATGGATCTCGCCCCACAGCAGGTGACTGCTGCTGCAGAACAGCGCCTCGCTAGACGTGGGCCTGAAAATAATTGAGGATTTGCATTTCATTGCTGGTTTGGTTTTTTATTCTGCACTGTGTTATGCTCGGTTAGCTATTGGCCGCTGTAGTGTTAGCACAGTGTTCCGTTGATACTCAGCGCCTTGCTGTTCAGCCGACTCAAACCTTCATTAGCAGCGGAAAAGCCTGAACGCTGGTGGTAATTTGTGAAAAACACAGTGCTCGAAGACCCGAGTCCCATGAAATCTGGAAATCCGATATTGACTTATTCACAATCATCGCCAAAGGGGGATAGGACGGGACTGCGCTTAAAAGAGGGTGGGATCAAGCATCTTTTATCATGCTTCGTTTTAGTTTTTCCCTTTCTGTGTGTCCAAAGTTTCTCTCTGTGTTGTGATTCAGTGTATTAGGGATGATCATAGGCATCGCCCTAAGCCGATTTTCCCATGCTGTCAAGCGCCTAGCATGGGGGCATCGGCTAGCTGGATATGGCAGATGGCTAACCCCATCTAGCTTTCACAGTACAAATGATCCGCTCTTTCATATGCCGATCTCGGGGAAGGACGAGGGGAACCCGTTTTTGTTGGTATAAAGAACATGACGCAATCAAGTTAACAATCACATTTTCAGTCTTCCCAACAATGCGAAGAAGCGCCAACTTTAAAAGAAAAAGTGAATTCTTCGCCAATCTAAAAGAAAAGTCGGCGGGGCGAACGGGTGGGGGGACTGCCTTCTGCTTATTAAATTATTTCCTTTGCACTCGATGCGGTTGGATGGGTGGACGGACACGTTGTCATGACGACGGGGCTGCTCTCGCGCCGCGTTGCGTTTGGCTGACGGAGTCTCCCTGACGCCCCGGCTTTTGTCCAATCAGATGGCGGAGCAGCGCGTGCAGCGGGAGCAGGAGAGGACGCGGCTTCAGCAGCAGCACAGCGCCGAGCGGGACAGCCAGGCCCGGGAGCGCCAGCGGGAGGTGGGCAGCCTGGAGAGACAGGCCCGGGCCGCCCTGCAGCAGCACCAGCTGCACACCCAGGAGTGGAGGGAGCGCGATGCCCAGGTAGGGGGTCCGCCACTGATCTGCACACACCTCATACACACACACACACGCCCGCTCGCATTAACACGGCCTGAACACGCGCCTCACGCCCAGACGCTCTCTCCAACGGACAGCCGCTTTTTTGGGGGTTTTATTGGTTTTGTTTTGCTTCCCTGGGGTGTTCAAAGGCACGGATGAGATGGGGTGGTTTTCCTCCTGCAGGTAGGTAGATGTTTTTAATGGGTTTCCCTATTACCCGGTTAACGTCAATGTTTTAGTTGGGGGAAATTTGGTCAGTATTGTTTTTATTCAAGAAAATGTATTTCTTAATTGTCGGGTAAAATAATTTCCCCGGCGAGTCGCTGAACACAAAGTAAGCAGCAATTAAAGATTTGAAAGGGGTAATAGAAACCCACGCTGAGCTGACTCCCAGTGTAATTCCGCAAAACAAATTTTCATCTCAGCGGGATTTCGCGGCAGAAGTGAAAGGACTTGAAATGCAGAAACCGCAGGTAGCTCGGATGGAGGAGGAGAAAACCTTGCCCTTCTGTGGAGCCTTCAGTCTTTTATTCCAAAAACCACGGGTTGCATTTCCCCCTATTCTTTTCAGCTCTGTGTGGCTGGGGCACCGTATCAGCGACAGTCCAGCGCCTAGCGCCCCATCCACCCCTGCTGACAAGCAACCGTGCCTGGCATTCACCTCACCGCGGGTAGCCCACTGCATCCCGAAGCGACCGTTATTCTCCTTATATCAACCTGCACGGCAGCAATGAACATTTTGTGAATTTATCGATGGGCGTCCCTTAAATCAGATCATGATAATGTTACGTTATTTTATTCCGAACTACAGTGACAGCGGTAGTTCATAACTTACCCCCACTCCACCAACCCCATCTCGCTTCTTTGCACAACCCCAGCGTTGGGCTAGCATGGAGCTCTGTGGGGTCCATTGGGCCAACTAGCCCCCAACTGGGCATGCATTTGACTCTACAAGCCTACTGGTGAAATTGACATTGTCAGCGTGGAGAGAATCGATTTATTTTGAGGGTAGGGGGTTCAGACAGGGCATCTCGATGGCCGTTTGCTGTATTTATTTTCAGGGACGTTTTAGAGATTAGTCAGGATCGGATGCATCGCTTCTGCGAATTAACGAGGAAAGATAAGCAATCAACAGATGTCACACAATTTGAAAGAATATCAAATTCGAATATGTGTCGTTCCGATACTGTGCAATAATAGTTAATTAGTAGGCCATCGATTAAAGTTGTTTCGAACTGAATAGAATTGCGCCTATCAACTTTAAAAAGTAAAAAACAATAATTACAGGTCAAAAATAGCACAAAAATAAATAAAGCGCTTTATATTCCATTTCTTGCCATTGCCTTAGATGAGACTAATGCGTGACATACTTCCATCGTAATCCTACCATTACGAGAAAGACGATAAACCAATAACAATGACTGAACTAAAATGCTAGAATGCCATCAACTGTCTGCTCTCCTGGAGACACGCTGATTTATACGAGAGCTGCCAAACTATGCCATGTCTTGGTGTTGATGTGGTTTGTGGTTTGGTAGTATTGACACGCCGAATTGTGACATTTTTTACAAATTCAGAAACTTGGCTATGGAAAAAAAACGGAATTGTATACTTGTCCCCTCTACTTCTGAAACATTTTTATTTATTTATCAATTTTTCGGATAAAACGTCTATCACGGTGATTGTCAGCGGCACCCGCCCTTGCGTTGCGGTTTGGTGTTTCGGTGAGACCGTGGCACTCAGGACCTGACGGCCCGTTGGCTGATGACATCCAGCGACACTCACGTCAATGTGACACCTCGCCTGACAAACGACAGATCTCAGGATGGGACGCCGGGGAAAAACAAACTTTCCCTGCCACTGATCGGATATTCCCAGTTCCTGTTTGCCCACACGGCGTTTCGAGTTAGGATCACAACCGCCTGCCTGATGTCAAATACTAAACAGGAAGACTCCCAAGATTTCCACTCAGGTCTCGGGAACGAGAGAGAAAGAGAGAGAGGGGAGGTGGACTCAACTCTGGGGGCTGTGCAACTTTGGAGGGAAAGCGCTGAGTGTCGGTTTGACTTGCTAATGCGATGGCTGTGCCGCGCGTTGTGACGTTAAGCTGGCACACCCGCGCCGTGCAACGTTACCTCATTATTTAGCAGTTTTACATTACTGGAAGTTGTTATTCCCCCATGAGAACCGTGTCTGCCATGTGGGTGCCAAAAAATTGTTCATGAACCTATATACCATGGAAACAGAAAAACATTTGTACAACTGAGCAGGGAGCGTTTTTCAAATATATAAATAGAAGCAATATTTTCTTTGTTATAGTTCTGTGTTAAAACAAACAGCAACTTTGAGAAGACGTTACATATATTGCTCCTTTAGTTGTTGTTGACACTGTTTTTTGTTACGCCGTGGTGCTCTTTGCTCTGCCAGCATATAATTTTACTGTATGTCTTAGTCTCTCTCTCGCTCTCGCTCTCTCAAATCCAAAGCTGAATAATTTGCATGAATAATGAAACACCATTGCTATTTAACAAACTTAAAAAATCAACAGTTAATTATTACAAATACATTGATGGTATTATAACAACATTCAATTTAATAAATGCATAATGCAAACCAATGCTGCACACCTCTTTCTCTCTCTCTCTCTCGCTCTCTCTCTTTCTATGTTTTATCCACCTATCTCTCTCCCTCCCACGCCTACTTCTCTACCACTATCTTGTGGCGCTGGAAAAATGAGCAGATGCCAGTCACACTCTTTTAGGATGAGTAACACACACTCACATACACTCTTTGATGTGGTAAGAGTGCTGATAAATAGCATTCCTCAAGCACGCACGCACGCGCACGCATATACACACATACACGGACCAATGAGTCGTTGCTATGACTGGAAGTGATGTCAAATATGGTTCTCTGAGGTCCCATTATGTTCTGTTATTATGTAGGAGGTCTGGAGGACCATCTGTTAAGCAACACATTGCTGTCTTCTCAAGATGCATCCCCTTTGCTCTACGAGGCTATACCTTAGCTTGAACGTATTCTACGCAAGGTGCTTGTATCCCACGATTCCCTCAAGGAATTACCATCAGGCCTAGCGTGAATAGCGCACGGTTCTTGGAATCTCACCAACGGCAAGAATTATCTTAAAAGTTTCCAGCCCCCCCGGGAAACACAATAGTCATGTTCCTTTCCAAACAGCTATTTAATCTCTTCTTTTTTTAATTTATCATTTATTTATTGAACAAGAGGAGGTGTAGGCAGGCGTTCACTTGGCAGTTTGTCTCTTATGCAGATACAATAACAACCAAAGGCCTTGCTGATGCTAAAAGACAGCACTATAATTTCTGAAGTTATGTAGCGCGCTCCTTGTTATCCCAGCGGAATGACATCAACAATACATTAAAATAGGAGTGTACTCATGCAATGTTCTTGTGTATAAGGCTCAGTTTAGGAATTCTAATTAAATTCTCTAGTTGTAAATCATCCATGTTTCCAATTGTTTCCAGTAATTTGCACCAATTACACAAACTGCAATCGTTTATCGCTGGGCCGTCCCCTCTAGAGGGACATTCGCAGCGACTTTTTTGATGTGACCAAATGACAAACGCTAGCAAGGTTTTAATTAATGTTGCAAGGCTTTTAATAGAGCTGTGATACAACTGTTTCACTTCAGACAATCACGTCGGCACGCTCAATTAATTTTGACTTCTTTGGGCACAGTCAAAATGTACTATTGTTCTATCGTCTAATCGTCACTTGCATTGAGCTACTTAACGCCTTCATCACAACCCATTTTACATTGTCGGTGTTGTTTGTCGTTCAAACGTACACATCATCTAAACTTCAAACAGCATGAGCAATAGACTGAGGGAGAGCGCACGCAAGAGAGTGATCGAGGGTGGGAGGGGAGGGGTGGCCTTTCTTCTCGGGCTGTGATGGACTAAATAACGATGCTGTCGAGCTCTCAAAGAGCCCCATTCCTTAGTAAGTGATTACCACCAGCCAAATGAAGAGGGCGTCGACGCAGTGAGTCAAGCACAAGACAGCCGCTAGTCTGATGAGGAGAAGGAGGTGGGACAGCGCGGCCCGAAGAGGTGTTCCCTGTTTCCGCTCCGCCTTTGGCATCCATCAGAGTGATCGTCTCTCCGAACTGTCACGTCACAGCATCCCACCGAGCGTCATGTTGATACGACATTGTATGGGCATGCGTTGTGCGACGACGATGATTTGCATAATTGTATGATTTCAAAGCAGATTGTGTCGAGTTGTCGGGAAGCGGAGTGAAGGAACAGGGATGTGTCCACTGCTTGTCGTGTGAATTATAACATCTCTTTAATCTGGTTCGTGTGATTGGATGTGTGCACGTCACATGACAGATGTTATTAGCTCAACACAAGACCAGATTTGTCAATACATCAATTATTTTTCTTGGCATTTACCAAACTCACTATTACTTTGTTTGGGTATAGATGTTTATCCGATAGCAGGCAATCTTTAAGTGAATAGAAAAGGACAGGTTTATTCTGGACTTTCATTGTTATACAGCAAACATCCATTTATCATGAGCATATTTACATTATTTCATAATTGTAATCACTACATTACCATGCCTTACGCACAGGGATTCACTTGTGATGCAATTTGGGAGGACTGATTGACTGAGTTAAGTTGCTTGACAAGCAGATCATTATGTTGATGTCATTTTGGATTACTTCCAGGAACAATGACCAGATGGTTACGCTGTCAATACAAACACATTCGGAACGAACCATACAATATGAAAGAAGATATCGGCTATTTAATATACTATATTGCATTCAAAGTGTTTCTTGTTAGACGTCAGAACTCAGATTTCCAGACATATTTACCATTAGATATACTTAAAATGTCTAACCTATAAGTAAGCGAATGCCTCATTGATTCATTTTCATTGAGCAAATTTTTACCACCACTACACATAATGGCATTTATGTTAACCCTACCGATAATACACAATGAATGTTTGCTATTCCACCAATGTAGCTGTTGTGTGGGATTCGGGACATAATATACCCTTCGAAGCAAACACCAACAATCAATCAAGCAATATTAAGCAACTTTCTTGTAGCATGCAAAATGGCCTATAAAACAGTTATTGCTTTGTCATGTTAAACGGGATTCCCCCAGTGTAAACAGTAAAAATGCATACAAAGAGAAACACTAGGGACGTCCATTCTTTTTCTGTGCGATATAAAACCAAAGCACAATCTGTAATCAGGTCCAGGTATAGCTATTCTTTTTCATGCTCCCATCTCTGTGAGGTCGGTGCCGTTTCAGTGGCCAACAGCGTTTTTTCCTCCGCTTACCGTCACTCTTATCGAATGATGTTTGCATTACAAAAGCTCTGTCGCAGATCAGGGGCCACGGTTACAGCGCCCGCTCTTATTTCTCTCTCCTACCAAAATAAGAGCGCGGTGCCCAGAGGGTTCGTTTTTTCCGCAGCTTCGCAGCCAATGACTGTTTTCGTGCTTCAGGATTACATTTGCGACCTAGTCAAAGATATTTATAGATATATATATAAATATTTTTATTTTTAGGTTGATGCAAAATCATCCACACTCGTCAAAGAGAGAATTATAGATTAAAGCCTCTCCCGGCCTTAGATCTCCGACGTCGTCTGCCTTTGAAGGCTCCAGTAGTCCAGTGATGGAGCGAATGTGATGAGAGAGAGAGAGAGAGAGAGAGAGAGAGAGAGAGAGAGAGATGTTTGCCTCGCTGTCGCACTGTGCCATGTGCCACTACATGGATGACAGCTAGAGTGCGCGCACGCTTGTGTTTTTGCGTGTTTGTGTGTTTGACACCAAGCCGTGGCATCTGGGTGTTTTTTTGTGACACTCCTTTGAAGTCTTGTGTGAGTCCCTCCCCCAGCGCTGGGCATGGAAAGAAAAAAGTCATTCAAAGACACTTTCTGTCTGATTGCCTTAACACGGCGCTGTCCTCGGATGCCCTGGCAAGTAGTCGGGCTGGGGTGAGGGACCCGTCATAGGTGTGGGGGGGGAGCGGAAGGGGAGCAGGCAGACAGTCTGAAGCAAAAAAATAGGAATAAAGGATAAGTAGTTCAGTTCAGTCATGTCGATTTATGTTTTAGGATGGTATGCTGTTGTCCTGGATGAAAGATCACAACTTTTGAATCCGTTTTCTTTGCCGCGGTTGAGTCGCGGCGCGGGTGAAGCACGACAAGGTGTGTTCATGTGTCATAACCCTACTATTTTTTTTCATCACAATAAAACAAAGACCGGAATTACGGCTGGATGGGGCAGGGCAGGTTGCCCTTAACATAGGGCCTTTCGGCAGCAGGTGTCGGCCAGTGCCGGCCAACAGGTCGTCCCAGCTGCAATGAGGGTTGAGGGGCACCACTAGGGGCTAAATGAAAGAGTAAAGGCGTGGGTTTTAAGTTTGGATCTGAATTTTTCAGCAGAGTCAACTTCCCTGATGTTGGGAGCCAGTGGATGGAGGAGAGAATAGGCGTAATGTGCTCGAAGTTTAGTGAACTGCAGAAAGAGACTGCAGAAATCAAGTCTAGAAGATATTTTATGTGTGGCTGTCCCAGTCTTTTCTCCAGGTATACAGATGTTTTGTTAAAAAAAAAGAATCAGGCCAAAGTCAAGGCTGAGCAGCTTGACTGGACTCACACTCTGATGGACACACATGCACGCACACACCTGCACGTACTCAAACACACAAGGACCTGCACACAGAAACATACACTTACAATCACACAAAGTGGTCTATAAGCACACACACACACAACCACGCATACAACTGCACACACACACACACACAAACCAGAATGTGGGTAGAGAGCTTTAAGTTTACCTTCAAAATATATATTTCCTTCAGTCTCTCTCTCTCTCTCTCTCTCTCTCTCTCTCTCTCTCTCTCTCTCTCTCTCTCTCTCTCTCAGATCGTGACTCACTGACCTTTGATTAGCGCTAATTTCCCTCATTAAACCAGACCCGGCTGAACACACACATATGTACACACACACCCTGGCTTTGATGTGGCCCTTCCTACCACAATCCCCCAGCCTATATGACTCACTGCCCCCGGATGCATTTTAGCTTAGCATTCTAGCCCCTATCCTACGGAAGCATGGGGGTTGTTGAGATGTGGTTAAGGCTGACACTCTTGGGCTGGTCTGAACCGATTCCCCCCGAACTGAGTGAGTTTCAAATGGGAGGGTGACCGTGACCGCAGCAGAAATGTGTATGTTGTTGTTGCTGCCCCTTGTATCTTTGGGCACATGCGTATGTCTTGCTGTGACTGAAAACCCTTATTTTATTTTTAAAGCAGATGTATTGAAGGTGTGGTTATGCTCTTCATACTGGACACCCATTGCCCACGTTATACTTTCAAGTTAATTCCTCATTAGAATAACATTAGACAATATCGTGACCCCTTGTCTAATAACATTTAGATGGATTTGCAGTCAAAGTTTTCCTTCTTTCACCTTCTAAGTCTCTCTCTCCTTCTCTGTCCCTCTTGCTCTCTTCCTCTCCCTCTCTCTCCCTCCCTCTCTCGCTCTCAATTCCATTCATTGGCTTCAAGTTGAACTTCAAGTCATCTTCTATATTGCCAAAGTAAACATAAATAAAGGGGACTCAAGTGTTAGTTTACAAGTGAACAGAAAACTCTAAAGATAAAAGTCTAAATAACAATAAGACAATGTAAAAACACATAATTTTTAAATACAATACAATAAAAATACAATTAAACTGTTTTAAAAATAAAATCGAAAAAACAATACAAATGTATAATAACAATCACTATTATTAAAACAATGATCTAATATACGTTATCTATCGGTCTCTGTCCCCTCCTCCCAGACCATCTCAGAGCTGGAGGAGCAGGTGGGCTGTCTGCGGCAGGAGGTGCAGGCGGCCCATGGCCAGAGGAAGCAGCAGCTGGCGGAGGTGGCGTCCCTGCGCGAGGAGGAGCGCCGCCGCACCGCCCAGGACCACGAGGCCTCGCTGGCCGGCCTCCAGGCCGAGGCCCAGCGTCTCCGCGGTATCGCCCAGCAAGCCCACCGCCAGGAGGTGGAAGCCGTCAGGGAGAAGGTGAGTTCAGGGGTTAAACACGGGGAGAACGGCCAGCTAAAGTACTCTGTACGCTAGGCTGGGCGGTGGCGGCCTAGCCAGCAGGCAGGAGCCGCAACGCTTGGGTTTACCAAACATGGATTGAGTTCAGAAATGACCAAAACTGGCAGTTAGATTCCATTGGTTTTAGAGCGTCGTAAAGAGCTGTAATCTTAACTGATCTGCTTTGAGGTCGGCGTCGAGTGGGTCAAAGGTGAAACTCTTCCATCTTTGAACGTCAAGGTGGAGAATCCGCTACGCCCAGGTGTCTGGGCGAGGTCGAGCTTCAATGCTCACGCGGTTTTGTTCCGAACTTTAGGGATCGGAACAAAACATGCAGTTCTCACCCCCCTCATTGAATATTTTTTAAGTTCAACATAGAACTGCTAAGACCAGGTAGGTAATTCAATTAGGTTTTAGTCAAAATCGTAATCATTTGAATAGTAGTGGGAAAGGATTAGGACGTGGTTCTTGCATCCCTGACTTCTTCCAATTTTGCATCTGCCTCCACTCGTAGGAATCTCCACACCAACTTCTTGTAATTATCCATAACCCAGTGGTTGTATGTGCATCATGCAACACTTGGTTTATAGTTGGCTCATGACTACGAATCATTGTGCAGTCTGTTTGTATGTACAGGAACTTTGCGAGACTTTCAAACCTTTTCAATTAATATTTTTAATAAAAAATGCACCATCAAATAAGTAAAGTTAGCAATCTCCCACTGCATATCATTTGACCTCAAGCGCCCCAAGATTGGGAAACACTGGCTTTGAAGTATCTTTACACATTTAAACTCATTAAGTTGTGTGTGTGTGTGTGTGTGTGTGTGTGTTTAAGTGTGTGAATGATAGTCAGAGTGTGTCGCTGGTTGTTTGTGTGCATGGAAAAGTGTATGTGTGCGTAGGCATTTGTCTGTGTGTGTGTTTGTGTGTATGTTGTCTTGGGAAAGTGTGTTTGTGAGACTGTGCACATGGGAGAGTGTGTTTGTGTGAATGTATGTGAGTGCAGGCTTGGATGTATGTAGAACTGTGTTTGGGTGTGTGTGTGTGTGTGTGTGTGTGCGTGTGTGTGTGTAATTGCATGAATGTTGGAGTCTGTGTGTGTTTAGGTGTACATGTGTGTGAGAGCGTACTTGCATGTATGAGGTGTGTGTGTGTGTGTGTGGTCACGGTGGGGAGAGGGTTATTGTAAGGGATGGAGGTTCTCCTTGGGTGGACTGTGAAAGTTTGTGGTTTGGCTGTGTAGCCAAAGACCTAAATCTGTGAATCCATCCTTCCAGTTGGCTCACACAAAAACTCCAGTAAGCTAAGAAATGTGTCGAAACCCACACTGACATTCCATTAGCCTAAACGTGGAACATTCCACACTTTTCTCATTTGGTTGATCGGGATTAAATCAAAGGCCTACAGCTACACTTAATCAACACAATCAGAGGGGAAAGAAGATTGCAGGAACCTGGTTGAAATAACAGGTCATATTTATGAATGTTAAGAGATGAGAGAGGATTTATTGAGGGACATGTGACTGAGGACAGGCGCTAGATATAATGAGACCTATAATGAGAGAAAACTGTAGACCTCGCTAAAGAGCCTGTGGGAAAAAGTTTTAAGGTCAACTGAATCAAATTGTTTCAGATTGTTGCGTTGGTGTCGGAGGACAGCGCAGCGGCATTGTCATCCGTCTGTGCTTTTTAAAAAGATTCTTCTCCATTCTTAGGATTTGATCTTCATATAATGTTATTTTAGTCTCTTTAGTTGCTGCAGCATCAGATATGCATTATCCCTAACAGCCCTGATTGTCATTTATTGTTAATTTAAGTGCTTTTGAAAGAGGTGTATTCTGTTAAACGCATGCTGATTGGGCCTTAGTGAGTTTCAGCTGTGATGGTTCTCTAATAGTTGGATATTTTGCTATACACAAATCTTCTGAACGTTTATCAATGGCATGTGAGGCTACGTTGATCTGGGCTATCTCTGCAAGCTTCACCTTAACCCTGACATTTGTAAAAGCTTAGTTCAGGACTAAAGCTACAGGGCAAAGACAAAGGTATCCTCTAAATGTTTGTCACCAATGGTGTACCATGGTGTCTGTTCCATATTGCTTAATCCTTTGTTCTCTTTGTTCGCACTAACCTGATAAACTGCACCGGGCACTTTATCATATTTACTCCCCCGGTCAACTGGACCAGGTCTTGGGGTAATCACCCATAATCCCTTGCTGGTCCAGCAGGAAGCAGACCGAAGGTGGTGTTGATCAGAACCTAATCCCCCAGCAGGGCCCATCAAAGAAAGCCCATTTCATTAGAACCCACCCCGGGCCAGCTGCACGGCATTAGCCTCGGAATGCAGGGACCTCCGAAGCGACCGGGCTGCCATTTTGGCTCCATATGGTACACAGAACCAGAGGTAGTCGCAATAGAGACAGAGAGAAGAAGGGCCATGTGAAATCAGTTTTATTAGTTTGGCTGACAGGGAGGCTGTCAGTGTGGTATTTGAAAGTCAGACTTGAATCTCTCTGCCTGTTTTTTTGCACAGAGCGATGTGTGGATGTGTTGAACCCTGATGACAAATCAAAATCGAAAAAGGGATTGAAAGCAGTGAGGTGGGGGAGGGGTTGTCACTATTGAACTTTGTTATCGCAATGAGCAGCATGCTCCTTTTACCGCTTCTCAAAGAGAAGAATGATTTCTCAGTTCAGTTTCTCTTACTGTCTCTTTTTTCATAAAAGAAAAAATAAATTTAACCGCGTTTTTCTTTTCACACATGCACACACCCTGACAAACACTTTCTCACACACACACATACACCCACACACATACACAAACATTCACACACTTTTCTAATCTCTCTCCAAGTTGGATTCGGACGAGCAGAGAGTGGGGTTGGGGGGTGTTTGGCTATTTCGCTTGGGCCCCGGCTATTTCATGTGGGATTGAAGTCGGCCAGGCCTTCAGATCCATATTGACTCATTCTGCCTGTTTTGTAGGCCTAAAAAATCTTTCTCATACTTCTGATGCAGAAAGAGAGAAATGCTGTGCTCTGCAGTCTGTCCGGACCCACCAGCCTTTATGTTTTTCTTCTTTATTTTTTTTCCTCCTAGATCCTGTGAGAGAAAAAAGAAAACAGGCCCGAGAAATCCATTAAATCCATGAATGGGCTCTCATCAAAGATGCATGCGTTTAAAGGAGAGGGAGTGGGGGGGATGGAGGAAGGCAGTTGGGAGAATGACTGAGTGACTATTGCGATGAAATAATGAGAAACAGAATATCACGAGACGATAAGATCAGGCCGTTAAGATTGTTCCATGCAGTCAGAAGTTTGGTGAAAAAAAAGGCGTACTGCATCAGAGTACACACAAAGACAGAGTGAGGAACTACGAGAAATAGGAGAGAGATAGAGGGAGGGAGATAGGAGAAAGATGGAGAGAGAGAGGAAGGGAGGTAGAAGGAAGGAATAGCAGGCACTGTAGGGGAGTTGCATATACTAGTTTATCTCGTACGCAAGTCTGTAAATGTGTGGATATAACGTGTTGGTGTGTGTGTGTACACGTGAGGATAAACTGTTGGTATGGGTGTATCTATACTTTGTGTGTGTGTCCACATGCATGGGACTGTGGTCATGGGTGATATAGTCCTTCATCCTGCCAATCTGCCCTCTCCACTAAGGGGCCATTTGAGACCCAACCCCCAAACCACACACACACACACACACACACACACACACACACACACACTTGCTTTCGTAAGTCATTATTTCTCTCTGCGTCCCTCCTCTATCTCTCCCTCCACAGGGTCTTCAAGAACGTAAGAAGTATCTAGGAAGAACTGAGTCCGTAACATACACCCATAAAGTCATCAGGGCTGTGCTTCAAAGCAGGCAGTCCGGGAACAAAAATATACAGTGAATTTATAATGTATATACATTTACAGATATACACTTTGTGTATAGAGAAAGACAGGGCGAGATATACAGAGAGAAAGAGATTTATAGATTGATTCCTGGTTTTGACTCCCAACTGAAGGCTTCCATGTGAAAGCTGCCTAACCTTCTTAGGTTGCTCCTCAAATACTTAATGTATCCGTATTCACTGTAGGTCACTCTGGATCTAAACATCATTTAAATTACACATTAGTAAATGGGTAATATTTTCTTTTTCATATCACAGACACAAAAACCCTGTGTGCATGTAAAGATATACATATGAACACACACTGGTCCTCACTAGTTAAACACGGCTTCAACTTTACGATACCCAATTTACAAGCCAAATCTCATGAGTGAAAACTTGAAAGCCTTCTTATCTCCCCTGATATCCTTCATGTTGCTACAGTAAAAAAAAAAAAAAGGTCAGAAATTCAACTGCTGCAAAACAGCCGGTTAACAATTAAACAGGGCCTTCGCACTGCCGCACCGGCCATATCTTTGTTTCCCTTTGTTTGATCGATAAGACTCAAGCCTCCCCGAAACTCTCCCTTCAAAGTAAAAGTGCCCTTTCACGGAAAGTAATCAGTTCGTCAAATAGATACACTCTTTTAGTCTCTTAAAGTTTGCCAATGCGTCTCAAACAAAAGCTCTTTCCAGCCTAGTGATCCCCGCTGCCCCCCAACGCCCCAGTTGTCAACACTAGAGATCGGACTTAGCGTCCTCAAAACAATAAATCAAGTGGATCAGGTCTGATAACACAACCTCAATACAGTCTGGGAATCCCGGGGTCATATTTGCTCCTGTGTCTGCGGGCACGCGGGGCCCCTTTGAACCGCCCGGCGCACTGGACGGTAGCTGTGCAAGCGTACGCTGTTGCGTGTTCTCTGTTGACCCCCCCGCATTGTGCGCGCCTGCGCGTACGTGTGTCCATAGGACTGGATTTGTTTTGGTGGGCTGCCTGCTAGCATGGCTCGGGTTGTGTGTGCTTTCTAGGAAGGACCGTTTGGTATCACTCTCACATGTTTGATTGTTTAAGAGCTTGTGTCAACGCAGACATGTAAACAGCACTGTTGGGTGTGTGTGTGTGTGTGCGTACGCATGCGTACGTGTGTGTGTGTACCCCGTTGTAGGAATTGTGGATTGTGTGTGTGTGCGTGTGTGTGTGTGTGTGTGTGTGTGTGTGTGCAAGAGAGAGAGTGTGCATGCAAATGGGCGTGTGTGTGTATGAGTGTGTGTGCTTGCTTGCTTGCTCTTGCCTCAGATCAAAGGGAAGGGGCATTTCATCAGGCACTAACTAGCTGTGACAACATCTCCTGAAGGCAGTCCTCAGCCAATGAGGGAGCCGCTCTGTTGCCTTGCAGGAGCCAATCAGTGCTCCCCGTGCCAGCCTCAGTGACCCTCCAGGCATGCCCAGTGAGTCCACTCGCAACATGAAAGTCACAGCGCAACACACACTCACACTCACACCCATGCCCCAAACCTGGTTTGGCGCTGCATTAGAGAGCCAATTGGTTTGTTCCCCAAAACTGTTTATTAAAGGGGTAAAGAAGGGTTGTTTGCACATGAGAGAAGAAAACCAAGTTTCATTCAATATTTCCCAAAGAAGGAACAATCAGTTCCATTGGAATTTTCGTTTCACCAAGTTCAACAGGCATTCATAGCTTTGTCTTTCCTTGTTTAGACTTGTTTTTCCAAATACACAGTCCTCAAGAGTGGCCTTCAGACGACTATAGCCAGGGGGATGGGTTAAAACGAGCCTATAATCACCTGAGACACCACACGCAGAGCTGTCAGCAGATGCATCAAAACATTTTCGGCAGAATATCTGACTTATCCCAGGCGTAGATGTGATGTTCACTTGCAGTGACAGCGGCGTTAGGTTCACAGGTGAACATGTCCTCCCCCGCATGTGTGCGTGTGCGAAACTGGATGCGTCGAATTTGTTGACACGAGGGTGTGTGTGTAAACCGTATTTGCTCATTGCACCACCTATGGCCCCCGGTGCCACAGCGACCATGACAGCGAAATAGAGAGCAGGAGAGGTAGAGAGAGAGAGCGAGAGCTTGAGAGAGTCAGAGTCTGAATCACACAGCAGATGAAAGAGTTGGAGCGACGTCTTGTCCAAACCATCCACTAGGAAGAGAACTTCACACAGCTCCTGAGCACTTCATTTAAAAGTCGCAGGGAAGAGGGGACAGGAAACACGAGCCTTCTAATTCACATTCAAACACACTTTGAAACACACTGACAACAGGAGCAACAGGCTGGCGCTTCAAATTACAGTTGGGGTCAAAGTGTGTGTGTGTTTGTGTGTGTGTGTGTGTGTGTGTGTGTGTGTGTGTGTGTGTGTGTGTGTGTGTGAGCGCGTGCGCGGGGGGGGGGAGATAATAAGTGGTTCTTCAGGGTTCAAGGTCGTTCTTTTGTTCAATCGTTACAGTCCCCGGTGTCCCACCTTCACATTTAATGGATGGATGCTGCAGAGTCTCTGATGTGTTGGTGGAAGGACTCGGGGGGGGGGGGGGGGGGGGGGGGGGGGGGGGGGGATTATTATTCCATGACATTCAGTCTGATACCTGAATTGATTGAGTTCGGTATTCATCAGTATTATGATGTCACTCTTAGGGCTGTGCGATTAATTGAATTTCGATAGCCATTTCGATTTTAGCTTCAAATGATCACAAAACTAATATAAGTTATAAGTTTTTTTTGGTTTTTTTTATACATTTTTCATTAAATTTTTTATAGAAAGTGCAGAACAGCTGGATACATATCTGTTCATTATTTTAGATTTGAACATTTTCTTCTTGACCATTTTGTGTATTTTTTAAGGCGAAATTTCAAAGTACTCAGTTACAAAGTGTTTTTTGGGAGAGAAATCCTGAATAAATACATCATGTTTTCAAACTCAAAAATAATCGTTTGAATAAACGTGATTTCAATATTGACCTGAATAATCTTGATTGTGATTTTTTTCCATAATCCAGCAGCCCTAGTCACTCTTTGCGTTTCTTATCTCAGGGGCCCTGATTAAAAACGACACCACAGCAACCCAAGCCCATATCCTAATTCAATAGCGTCACTTCAGGGCTGCGTTGTTGTGATTATAGATAAGACATTATTCCACTGTAGAAGCGAGAGGAAACTATGTTGGCTGTATCTTGCATGCAAGCAGGTCATCCATTGTTTTTGTGACTGTGTGGTAAATAGTGTCTATAATAGAGACCATCTTCTGTGCTCCTCCTGACCAACTCGTTTTAGCAGTGACTTTTTTCACTGCCTTATAGCTGAATGGTGGAGGGGAGAAAGCTCCTCATTATCGCCCCCTACAGGTTCAAATACAAGTCTGCTTCCTAACCCTCACCACCACACACACACACACACACACACACACACACACACACATACTGACACACACACACACAGACACACACACACACACACACACAACCACATATTGATAGAGCAGGCTGCTCTTTGTACTTTCCCTCTCTGTGGTGCAGCTGAAAGACCTGCTCTCCTCCTACACACACACACACACACACACACACACACACACACACACACACACACACACACACACACACACACACACACACACACACACACACCTCTTCAAGGTCATCAAATGAAACGACTTGCAGGTGGTCCGGCTCTTCATAAGACATCAATGGCAGAGCAGCTGATGAACTGCGTCCACGGCAACGCAGATGCTCTCATAGGACGCCCCCCCCCATTCTCTTCCCTCCTCCCCCTCCCCCTGCCTTCTGATCCTTTACAAATGCACCTTTTCACTGTTTTTTAAGTGCAACACCCCTCAACCCCCACCCCTAACCATGGTTAAAGAGTTATGTTAAAGAGTTCCATGATTCTCTGCTCATTACTTATTCATGGCATCAACTAAACAGTTGTTTCTTTGGTGGTCTTGTGGTGTAGTTTTGTTTATAGACCGGGGTCTTTCTGGCGACGTTACAGGATGACGTTGGACTCACTGCACCCGTTGGTAATATTTGTAATTGGTTTTCTGGTGGCTGGCACAAGCCTGCTGCTGTTGAGTCTGTCTTATCGCTGGTGCAGCTCTCACTCGCCATGGTTTGAAATATGAGTGTAAATGTGTGTGTTTCCTCGTCTGTATATTTCATGCATGCAAGTGTGTGTGTGTGTGTGTGTAATGCGTGTCTGTATGTGTGTCTGTAATGCACGCGCGATGTGCTTGTGCTCAGCCACGATTCATTGATTCTTGCTTTGGCCGCTGTGTGTGTATTATGTGTTGTGGGAGAGAGGAAGAGATTCCCGACTGACACACACACGCGCGCACACACACAAGCATGGTTAAGACGGGAATCATTACAGACAAATGTGAAGATAATGCTTCAAAGCTCGGTGTCCCTGGCAAATTTACGGTAAACTGCTTCAAGAAACGAGCGTTTGTAAAGCGTGCTAGCGAATGTTTTGAACCCTAACTCCTCCTCACTGACTGCCCCACCCTCATTTATTCCATCCTATTTTCTTTATCTTTGTTTTTTCAACTGTTTCCCCCCCACCCAATTCAGATGTGTAAAACAGAGGGCATGTTTCTTTTGGGATGGGAAGAATATTGATATTCATATGGTATTTGTACAAGACACAATGCAGCCCCCTTTTTTGAAATCCCCCCCCCCCTCTTTGTTACTTCTCCATCCTGTAATTAATATCTTTACATAGTTATGGGTGGAGTCATAGGGTTGTTGTTCTACAATGTTCCAGCATGTTTTTTTTTGATTTTTTATTTTGTCACATGACCCTTGATTGCTCTGGAGAAAAAAACAGTGGAAGAGGCGAAGAAAAATGTTTGATTGGAAACATATCAGCCAACAATTTCATATGGAAGCAATGTCTTCTTCAAAATGTTTTGAGGGGAGGAGGTCGGGGGGGTTTCACCCTTGAATGAGCAAGGCTTTGTATACGGTCTCTCTCGCTCATGTAAACATAACCGCAGCTGCATAAATTGACAATTTACCAACAAGTCAAAGGGCTGTAGAAATATTAGATGTGAGATGATGGATCGAATTAAGTGTGAATATTATTTGCATGAGATTCAAAAATCCACAAATGTAAATTACGTCTGTGAAGTTAAAGAAAAACTTAATATACACTTGGAAGTAAAGCTTTTTGAACAGCAAACCATATTCTGTGAATTAATATCCACAAATGTCTATTGCTGTGTCCTACAACTCTGTGACCTGTGATGTGTGTCCCAACAATCTGCTTTCTGCCCATTTGTCAAGCTCCTTCTGTGGATACAAACTAGTGCGCTGCGAACATCTAACAATGTTGCACGTGTGGATTCTTTAAAATAGATGCAAGCCATTCTTGCACAGAACTCACTCCAAACACAAGATCTCTTTCACGCCGGCTCACAACGAGAAGTGGCCCCTACAGTCACAGGGTATCTTCCCGGGAGCTGGAGTGATTCACCGAAGATCATTCGTCTCCATGCGTCTCTGTCTGCAGACCGAACTGTGGAGTTAACGAGGAACGAGGAATCATGTGTTTGACAATGTGGCTTCCGCTTACTACACGTTCCTCGCAGCTTACATAGCGACTCTGGTTGGGGCAAAGATTTCACCCCTGCACCTAGTGCAGGGCTGAACTCTATGTTATGTGGGGTTGGCCTTTTCATTTCCTTTCTGTCCTGTTTGTGACTGTGTGTGATTATGTGTGTGTTTGTGTGTGTGTCTGGCTTGGATCCAACTTTAGATTGGTAATTATTTCCAATAAGTGACACATGTCTTGCCTTCAGATTCACTACCACTCTCTTTAAACACACACACACACACACACACACACACACACACACACACAATGTCTCTCACACACACAAACACACAAGGGTAAGCGTGTCCACATACATACACACACTCACTGACACTTCAAAGCAGTCACACTCTATACCGCTAGGATTAGGATGCGATAGAAGAGCTTGATAGAGCCTCAAAGTGCCTTCAGCACCAAAATGCCTTTGGCAGAGCACAGGTAGTCTGTTTGAAAGCCCTTGCACACCCACACAAGCACGCGCACACAACTGCACGCAATGTACACATGCACACATATGGCTGCTTTAAATGGAGTTGTGATGGCTGTTTTCCTTACTTCTGTGGGTCTTCTAACATATTCCGTTTTCTTCCGGCTCATGTTTCGTTGCTAATTTTATCCGTTTGTTCGGCAGATTTTTGGTTTTAATGCATTTGATGGCGTGGTTTCTCATATCCTGTTGTTTTAAGCTCCTATTTATGTGTCTGTATGTCAGTTCTTATGTGTGTGCCTTTTTGTGTGTGTGTGCGTGTGTGTGTCAGTCTCTGCATGTTTTTTTGTGTGTGTGTCAATACGTTTGTGTCTGTGTGTGTGTGTGTCAGTCTTTGCATGTATGTCTCTGTGCGTGTGTGTACCACTTGTGGCTGTGCATGTGTAGAAGTGAACTCATTCCATAAGAATTGTTCAGCCTGTTTGTCTGTTTTGTAGTCAATATGTCCACCTACACTGTCCCCAACCCCTGCGCCTCCCACCCACCTCACTCACTTCTATGTAAAAGTTTAAATATGTGAATCACCCCTAATTCAACGTTTTACACACGTTTTACTCACATGGTCACGCTCATACACACACCTCATGAACGGGCCAGCAAGGGGCTCACACTGGGAGTTATGGTTTCTCACTTCACCGCCACATTGAGGCCTGGATTGTTCGGGGCTGCTTGTTTATGTGTGTTAGTTTTTTTGCTTTGTGATCGATATTGAAAGACATCTGCTGGGCAGAAACACATAATTTTGGGTGTTTCATAAGAATATACTGCCTTTTAGACTTTTTACTACAATCTCATGCATGTATGAAAAGTAATAATCAACAACAGATGATAACATGATCATTGGGTACGGCTTTGTAATTGTTTTTTCATCTGCCTTTCTTTTCGATTTTGTGTTTTTTTTCTTTCTTTTCATTTTGTTATTCTTTTGTTTTTGTGCTTTGTCGCCAACATGTAAAGCACCCTGGGTCCTGATGAAAGGTGCTTTAAAAATGTAATTTATTATTATTGCTTGTTTGATTGGTTGCAAGTATTTTGCAGAGAGTACCAGTTCATTTCAGAGAAAGAGATGGCTCCAGATCGACTCAGATCTTCATTGGCCCCTGGAGTTATGATTAGTAATAAACCACAGCAGCAGCAGATGTATAGTATGATGCAGTGTTTCTGCCTCTCAGTGCCATGTCATGCGACAGCTGATCAGCTGCACTGGCACACACAGCATGGAGTCATGTGAGGAAGTTCCCCACCTGACTCTCTCCCTCTGTCTCTCTGTCTCGGAATTCAGGATCCAGAGGCTTTCTTGGCAAATGACATATGATATAAAATATGAATAAATATGTTGATAAATCAATGATATAAAATCTCTCTCTCGCTCTCGCTCTCGCTCTCTCTCTCATTTCCTCGGCATCCCCAGGGGACAAATGGTTTGTGTTCATGTGTGGGGTGGTGACAGGTGTGTCCGGACACCAGTGTTTGTCAGGAAGTGGGAAGCAGAGGCCAAACAGACCTCAGGTGTTGACTGGCTTTGATGGGGTGTGTGTATTCTGCGCTCACTCCAAACCGTGTATGTTAGTGGGTTGTCTGTCAGTGGCTGCCAGGCTCAGTACAATAGACCCAAAGCGTGCGCGCGGGCATGTGAGTGTTTCAAGGGTAAGCAAGCTTTTCTTTTATAAACGTGTTTTCCTAAAATGACATCAATCTTGGTCACAAGTTCTCTCTCTTAACTTATTTATTTATCCGCCGCTCTCTATTAGTTTGGTAAGGAAGTCATTGTTCTGCGTAGCTGCAAGTAATGGTTGATGTTGGGCCTTAAAGTATCACTGTTGTTTACAGTTCACTGGATTTCACTAATAACCCATAATCCCTACACTTATAACACGTATAACCACATCTAGTCTTGTATTATCCCGGTGAACTTTTCACTTCGCACCTCGGTCATCACCGTGGTGATAATAATCTTCAAGGTGTGTTGTGGGGGATGGTCACATAACAACATGGCCGCCAGCGGTGGATCAACGCTGTGTAGTGAAACCTAATGCCTTACTTAACAGCTCATTATGTCCCCGCCAGGCGTGGCTCTTCATTTAACCCCCACACACACACACACAATCGCAGCAGAACAAGCACACACAA
Organism: Pollachius pollachius; assembly: GCF_949987615.1. Taxonomy (NCBI): domain Eukaryota; kingdom Metazoa; phylum Chordata; class Actinopteri; order Gadiformes; family Gadidae; genus Pollachius; species Pollachius pollachius. The sequence goes on from NC_136944.1 coordinate 10,040,907, forward strand.
GCACGGAATACGGTGGCCAAAACAAAAAAGATACTGAGAGGAATAATGGGTTTTAATGACTCGGTGAATGCAATTATATCAGGTAAAGAAAGTGGTCAATAAATGCAACAAAAAAACTACAATGTTTCCCACGGTGGTGGAAAGAGATCTTGAAATGATAACCTCCCCGGGGCCTGGAGATGTAAGGGACTACAGTGTGTGTGTGTGTGCGGGGAGGGGGGGGGGGGGGTGGTTTAAGGGTTGATAAGTTTATCGAAAGGTTATACAAATGTCATGCCTTTGTCTCTGAGGGCAGAGTGATTATTGTCAGTAAGATTGTTTTGTGGAAGACGGAGAGAGTGGCAGCGATTGTAAAGAAGGCAGATGTGAGAGCGATCTGGGGCATCACTACTGCTTGTGCTCTCTTTGCTTCCCCCCCCCCCCCCCCATGCGTCTGTCACTGCAGGCAACTACACTGTATCACTTACTACAGGGCCGGTGTAACAAGCGACCCGGGAGCTGTAATTCACCTCTATTTCTTTTAACCAACGGTGATGTTTGTTCACGTCAAAACACGGCGGTCGACCCCGATGACCTCTTGTGATCCGGCGGGATCGACATCAGTCTGTATTATGGTGTGTTTTTGTGTTTTCAAAGCGAGGGAGTGAGCGTTGACCAACCAGCCGCGGGACGTTTGTTTGTGAAACGGCAACCGGCCCGCGAGACACCCGCCCGGTGACACCCGCTCATCCAGCTGGCTGGCTTCCCACGAGGGCGGCGGCGGCGGCAGCGGCAGCGTTGGCATACATAAATGAAAGACAAGCGCCGCTCGATAAACCCCAAAGAACCACAAAAACAACAACAACAGTGTCCATTCACTTGGCTGCCCCGCTGCTGCCACATTGGGCTTGCTCTCCCTCCCGATAAATAAAACCCACAGAAGAAGAACAAGAGTGGGGGAAAAAAACTTAATTGGCAGCGACATTTTAATTCCCCCCTCTCCCTCCCCCCCTGCTCTTCCTGTTAAGCGATGAATCGCTGGCAGGGGATCAGAGGGGTCCGATGCCCGATGTGCCCCAGGGCTGTCGCTGCCTCCTGGCACTCAGGGGCCCTGCAGCCTGGCAGCCAGCCCAGGGGCCACAGACCCCGCCACCAAGACAGGCTGCCAAAGTACCAGGGGTCAAAGTCTGTCTCTGTGTGTGTGTTTGTGTGTGTGTGTGTGTGTGTGTGTGTGTTTGTATTAGCATAGCAAATGGGAGGGCTATGGGTTGTGGGACAGGGGTCTTTGTGCCCTTCCTGCCATGGATTCAATTTCACAACTCTCTTTGACAGCCTCAATCGCTCTGTATCCCTCAATCTCTCTCTCTCTTGCGCTGTCTCACTCTCAGTCTCTCTCTCTCTCCCTCCCTCTCTCTCAGTCTAGCCTGTTCCTCAGTCTGTCTGTCTGTCCTGGTATCTCTGGTTCTCACACCCAGCGCTCTGCTTTCTTGTTGCAGGCCAGCAGCAGGCTGAAGCAGATGGAGAAGGACCACGCTCAGAAGCTTGCCAAGTCTATCCAGGTAAACAGCTCTCCCTCTCTCAATCTCTCTCTTGCCTTCGCTCACTTCCACAATCACTTTCACTCTCTCTCACTCTTCCTCCCTCTATCCCTTTATCTATCCCTCCCTCCCTCCCTCTCCCTTCCTCCCCCTCTGTCCCTCTCTCTCCCTCTATACCTTCCTTATTTCTTCAACTTTTTCGTCTCCACCGGATTGTTTGAAGGCACAGGTATTGGAACACTGGGCTGCCCGCACATGCATACTAAGCAGGAAGAACACACACATTTGCGCTCTCACACAAAAAAGCACACACAGAACAAGGCCCAGAAGAAGAAGCAGCTTGGACCGTGTTCAATGTTCCATGGTTCTATCGTTGTCTCGTCGTCATCCACCAGACAGCGAGGGCCCTCCTGCTTTTTTTCCCTAATAGATGAGACGTAGACGCCTCCATATGTATTCCTCTTAATGTTGTCCCACACGGATCTGGTTCCTCTTCTGCCACCACGCGCCGTCGGTGCAGCCGTCTGCCCAGACGCTTTGAGCCCCTTTCTTCTCTATTCTTTCAGGTTTCAATATTTTTGTTTTTTTGTAGATTATTCTATCGTTTTTTTTTACAATGGACAATATAGTCTGGTGGTTTAGGGTGTTGAAGGTTCCTGGTTTGATCCCCTTTCCGCTGTCTCCCTCTCGGCATCCCTTTTAGCAAATCGTAGAACCCCTACCTGCTCATTAATGACATATAGCTCAAATAAAACCAGTTAAACACAATGAAGTTGCTTTGGATGCTTTGGAGTATCGGCTAAACTGCTTCACCAAAGGGAAATGGAACGTTCTGCCTTTTCCCCTGCTTCTGGTCCATCACATCTCTGCTAAACAATTGTATGTCTCCCCTATCTATTGCTTATATCTTTAATAGTCTATTACCACAAGGTTTATAGGTCACTATAAGGTCATTAATAGGATAGGTAAACAACAGCGAGCAATGACAGTTGACAGTTTTTACAGAAGACCCCAAAACTCCCTATATTAAGATGAGCCTAAAAAAAGAAATGCTTTTTCTAGTCCTTGATTATGTGGTAAAATATAGGGTATAATATCACAATAATTTGGCTGCAATTACTGCTCATTACCCACAGGTCCAAAGGACGTCTGTCTCTCTCTCTTTCTCTCCTCTCTCTCTCTCTCTCTCCCTCTCTCTCCCCCTCTTTTGTTTTTGTTTTTCTTTTCTTTTCCTTTCGGTGCCTCCACTTTGTGGGGGGGAGGGGGGGGTGTTGTGTCGGGATGGCTGGGAAAAGGCCTGCAGAGTTGAAAGTGAGGTTGACAAGCAGATGTTGTGAGCAACACAGTAGCTTATTAGGTTACACAATGGCCGACTTCAAAAGCCGCACGACCGCGAACGTTCAACCCCGCCCCGCCCTGTTTAGCCCGCCGCCGTCGCGACGCGCCTCCCAAAGACAAAGCGACAAATGATTAATCCTCCCGTTTTTTGGGGTGAGGAGGGAGATTGGGGGGCGGGGGTGCTACTGAGTTGGCAGGGGTTCAATAAACAAAACGAGAAAAAAAAAAAATACACTCCCACCATCATTAACGTCAAAACCTCTTCCGTGCAAAACGTGACCCCTCTGATGAGGGGCATTATTATGCAAAGTGTGGGTGCGTGCCGGCGTGTGCGCGTGTGTGTGTGTGCGTGCGTGCGCGTGTGTGTGTGGTGGGAGGGGTTCTCGGAGCGAGCCTATTAGTATGCGTGACTTATGCAGACTGTTTGTCGGTGGGTTGGGGCCTGGCTTTGTGTGCCGGGGAGGGGGGGAGTGGACGCGGGTGCGTGTGGGCGGCTGGTTAGTCTATTGGCCCGCCTCCAGGGGCCGCGGGGCCCAATGTAAACAAGGAGCCTTTGAACCTCAAAGCCTCACCCTGGCTGTTAACCCCTGGGTGTCTGACAGGGGGCAGCGCCCTCTCCCCCCCGCCGCATGGCTAATGGACCAATTAAAAACCTACCGGCCCTATACGTTACCCTCCCGAGGGGGGGGGGGTGCGTACATTGACATACATACACACACACACATGCACACAAACACACAGACATAGACATAGACACACACACACAATTTCTCGCCTTCTCTCTATTGCACTCTTATTTGCTCCTCTCTGGCGCTCTCCGTTTGGCTAATTAGCGTCCCTTCATGCCCCGGCGCGTTGTGCATCTGGCGGCTGAGTGGCCCTCCTGGCCGACCTGCTCACTAAACACCCCACCGCCACCGGCCCATCCACCTGCCTAATCATGGTCCTGCACTGGGTGGTTTGTCGAGGAGGAGCTGGTGGTGGTGGTGGTGGTGGTGGTGGTGGTGTTGGGTGATCATTAGTGATTCATCTCTGTGATCGTCCCGGTAGTAAGGCGGTGGGAGGGAATTAAGCATGCATTATCCAGAAGCATCCATGTGTGTATAAATATATATATATTTAATATAGGGTGAGTGGTCGAGATGAGGGCCGTCATCTGTTATGAAGGGCTTTGCGGAGGTGTTCCCAGTGTGATTCAACCGGCTTCGTCTTACCTACTCCCCTTTGGATAATAGCTGTTGGAAACCCCCGGCGTTTTAAACTGCCTCTTGTGTGTGTGTGTGTGTGTCTGTGTCTCTGTGTGTGTGTGTGTGTCTGTCTGGGTATGTATTCAACCCTGTGTGACATTTGCGAATGGGGAGATGGAGGCGGAGGGACTGCACAAACACACAAACACATGTATATTCTTTGAAAACCATGTTCGCTAGCTGAATTTGAATATGTATGTTATTCTAGATAAAATATATGAAATCGGTCAGGCAAATCCACAATGATGATTCATCAATATTAAAACATTTTAATATCTCCCTTGCAATCACTTTAAGTAACTCAGCCTCCAGCATGCATGCAAACACAGCAACACTCACACACAAACATATCCACACGCATGCACGCACATAAACACACACATCGATACAACTCCACAGAAACAGACATACGTATGCACACACAAACACACACATACGCCCAGTTTAACTCAGGTTCACGGAGAGGTGAGCAACACACCCTCTGCCCACAACACGTGGTGCCACCAGTCTGAAAACAGACAAGTCTCATCAGACCAATTAGAGACTGAGCGGGGGCGAGGGCCCAGCCTATCAGATGCAGGAACCGGACTAACCAGACAGACAAACGAGGCGAGACGAGCGAGCTGCGCGGGAGTTTAGCATTAGGTTTAGCCGCCGCCGCCATTGCTGCTCCTCCCACCGCAGGGCTTAGGACCTGATGCGGGCCCTCCAGTGCAGAGTCTGAGATAATTATTAGTACTATGCCCAGGACCGATGTTTCCCATAATGGGACGCTTGTTGCTTAAATGTGAGTCGCCCACTGACAACACAGAGCTAATCTCCTCTCTCTCTCTCTCTCTCTTTATCTCTCAATTGTTTTCTATGTCTCTCTCTCCCTTGATGAGCCACACTCTTTCTCTCTGCCTCTGTCAGCCTTGCTTGCACCAACACTCTTCTTCTCATTTGCTCTCTCCCCCTCTCTATGTCGGTCTCTCTTTCGCCCCATCCTAACCACTGTACTCCCACACAATGAATAGATTCCTCTAGAGTTTGCGCACGGTAAACAATTGTCTGTCTAGCCTAGAGCTACAACGGCACTGCTCTCTCTCTCTCTGGCTCGCTCGCTCGCTGGCTGGCTGGCTGGCTCTGCCCCTGTGCCATCCATCCCTTCCTCTCATCTTGCTCTCCTCCCTGGCAGTGGCTTAAATAGAATCTTAATTTGAACTTTAGGATTTCAAAGCGGAGACAGCTTCGTTTCATCTTGGCGTGCACCGCAAGTTCACCAACGCAAAGTCACTCCACTCTGCAAAAAAGGGACGTTTCTTTTTTCTTTTCTTTTTTCTTCTTCCTCCCCCTCCCTGTCTAGTTCCACTCTCTCTCTCTCTCTTCGCTCACCCATTCTTGCTCTCTTTCTCCTTCTCCTTTTCTCCCTCTCCCTCTCTTTCTCCCTTAAGTCTCACTGTCACCCTGCACATCCTGAGAGAGGAGGAGGCAGAGTGCTCTGGGTGTGATATCCAAGTGATGCTTACTGGAAATCCCAACAAATGCCAAAACATTAGAAGGTCTCCTCCACCTGATCCGAGTCCCACAGCTAGCCCCGTCCAGGGAACCCTGAAGCACGTGATCAGGGGTTTGGATTTCACATCCGGCCTTTACTTCTCTACTTCTTTTGTCAGCAGCCTGTCACAAAACTGCACCTTTTCACTATTTCTTGTTAACGTGCTGCATTTTTTTAATTTAGACCAGTGAATTGGATCAATCTTTAATTTATTTAGCGTCCTCATCAGGTCAGCTGCACTGGTTTCAGCTTACTCCATATCAACAATAAATTAATAGAAGATTGAGGTAATATTTAAATAGTGTATATTAGCGTCGTATCGCATGTCATTTTGTGAACTTACTCTTACAAAAAACGCTCGTTCCTTCAAACACTGTTAGTCAGTACGTTTACATGACACTCAAGAAAGTCGAATTATTGGCTTAGTCCAACTATGATTGGATTATTAAGATGCATGTATACACCTTAGTCAGACTATAATCGAATCGTATCGAGTTACTCATAGTCGAATTAAGACACCTAGATTATTCGATTGTTAGTCGAATTAAGTGTGCATGTAACGGATCGGATCGCATGGAATTGGATTTTGCGTTCGAGAGACGGAAAACGATAGAAGGCAATTTATTTAAAAAGGTGGCGAAGAAGATGGAGGAAGCCGTTGTCGTGCCAATGTAGTTACCCCCTATAAGAAGTGTATCATCATCAACATGCATTCAGTACACTCTACACTTCTGTTACGAGAGTAGCGTATGTGTGTGTGCGAGAATGGCTCTGTGTGTGTGTGTGTGTGTGTGTGTGTGTGTGTGTGAGTGACCTCAGCGAGTGAGTGGACGACCGAGGAGAGCGAGCGGTTGCACGTGTCAGTTTAATGAATGAACGAGTCCGTTTGTGTCTGTGCAAACGTGTACTGTTAAGTTAGTGGAACTACGGATAAAGTACCCAGCCTGTCAATAATCGGTGGCCACTTCATTCCGACCTATAAGCAGACCCACTGCCGGTCAAAGTGAAGGGTGTTACCCCCAAGAGAACATCGGCCCTGGAGGGAAGGTCTCTCCTGTGCTCCTCAACTACGGTCTGGGAGCCGACAGCAGGAAAGGTGTAACACTTCGATTTCCTCCAAAGCTGAAATAAAAGTACCTGCGTTTCTAAATGTTGGTCATCAACGAGGTTGTAAAGTAGTAAAGTAGTAACTTCGGGCACATCTGTCAAAATAAATGTTTTTTTACGATCTTTATTCATTCATTGCGCCGCGGCCAAAATGACAGGGATATTCTCTGATATTATGAATCTTAAAGACTGCGTCAGGTTCTCCGGCTCTCTGGTACTTCAGCAACTAGTAAAGACTCGTAGTGAGGGTTATCTCGGCCATGGTGGAGAAGGAATTGGGGAAAAGGAACTTTGGCTTTGACTCTCTGAAGTCCATATTGAAACGCGACATAGAGGAGAAAGGGATTGTTGCCGTATGCGGGACAGCTGTCAGTTCACTTCGGGTCCATTTCTCCGTCGCTCCATTGTTCCGTCCTCTCGGTCGTATGCGGACTCCTCCAGCTGCTCCGCTGCCAAAGGGGTCCGCATACGACCGAGAGGTCGGAACAATGGAGCGTCGGAGAAATGACATGGACCCGAAGTGAACTGACAGCTGTTTACTGAAAACATCTTTCTCGAATGCTGCGGCCGCCTGAGTTTGTTGTTGTTGGTGACGTAAAGAGGTCAACCGTGTGCTCTATTACCACTAGTTGAAATGGGCACAGTGCCACCTATCGTACCGGGGTAAGAAATGCTTCGGCCAATGAATCAATTTTCTCACCGCCATGTATACTCGAACAATTGCAGTTGTCCGATTGAGGAGCATAGTCGAACTATGGCCTTAATCGGATTAAGCTGTGCATGTAAACGTACTGAGTGTCTCTCTCTCACTCCCTCTCTCGATCTCTCTCTCGCTCAATTGGGGAGGACATTTCCTGCATGAGACTTAGTTAGAAAATAAAACAGACCGGATCAAGCGAAATGTAAAGAAAAAGTTGTCTTTCTCTTTAGGGATCCTTTGTATAATTTTGTCAGACGAGTGCAAGTAAAATCTAAGCCTGTCAGTGGCAAAAACGTTTAGGAGACATACATTGACGAGGCGCTAGTGCCCTTATAGGGTGACATTGCAGCCCGTATTGCAGCTGCAATGGCTCTCCCAATACTGGACCAATTTCTAAAATTGTTGCCCACATTGGTCACTTGCAATTATGGGAAAATAGGGTCCAGGTTGAAAGATCCTGAAATGATCCTTTAATTAATAATTAACAACATGATAAGGCCTCTTATTGTCTCTCTGGGGTCTAGCGCACGGCCCAGTCTCTGTCTTACGTCTGCTGTCTTCTTTAATCCTGTCATTCTACTACATTCATTGTCATTGTCTCTCTCTCCGTCTCTCTCTCTCCCTCCCTTTAGCTGATAGCCCAGCTGCAGACGTCAGTGTGTGATTGTAAGGAGGAGGCTCTGCGTGTGCAGCAGAGCCTGGAGAGACAGCTGGAGGAGGGCCAGGCTCGTTGGGACCAGGAGAGACGGACCCTAAGCCACCATGCTGACAAGGCCCACAAGGTGCTGTTCTCCCCCTCATTGGCCCAGGTTCCTCCCATAGCTGTGTGTTTGAAAAGAGTGGGGGGGAGCATTCAATCAACCATCTTCTCGATACGTTTTTTTATACACTTTTGGATGGGATTGCGCATGTTATAGCCTGCTATAGCATAGCATAAATGTGTGCACAGTCAGCAACTTGAGCCCTATTGGGAAATATTGCTGAATCTGCAAACCTCTTTAACTTGGGAGTTCAGAATATCCCAAATATGAACGGAAACACACCGCTGGGGCCCATTTGGAATTGATTTTCCAATCGAAAGATATAGTTAAAAAAATAGCTGTCAAACGGTTAGAAAAGATAAGGTCAGACAAATTAATATGACGGATATGGAGACTAGATCACATTCAATTGTTGTGTATTGTCTTCTACGCAGTGATAACGAACGGTCACAGGCCTGTGTGCAGTTGTTTCAACAGCAAGGTCAACAGATACATACACGTTTATATGTGCTTAGAGTTCAAGAACCTTTTTCCTCTCCCTCCTTCTTGGAATGCCGACCACCTCCTCTTCACTCCTCCTCATGGTGCTTTAACTCACTACCTATTGTCAGCCAGTCTCTTTAGTTCTCCTACAGAACCTTATGCCCTTAAACAGAGGAGACACTCATAAAGCAGCGTCCTCATAAGAGCGTTTCCCTCCCCAGTAAGAGCCGCCTCGTCTCAGTGTGACTTTTATAGACACAAGACACAGGTCGCCTTTTTCCTTTTCCCCGACACACTGTCACTGTTTCTATACATGGTGCCTTTTATATGGCTTGTTGCACATCTCCATAGTTTATTTTACTGGATTCTACTCTCCGTGTCTGGGTGCCGCTTATAAATCTGTCTGTCGCACTCGTTCACCCCTTTTTACATATTATGAAAATACCACTCCTTTTTCTTTCCCCTTATTTGTTTGTTTGTATGCTTTTTAAGCTAGAACTCCAGTTCCTTGTTGTGGCAACGTTTTTATGGTAGTACTTCCGTTCCTTCTACCGCCAACGTTTTTAAGGTAGTACAGTGGTTCCTTTTTGCGGCAAAGATTTTTTTAGCTTGTACTCTTGTTCCTTGTTGCAACATGTTTTGAAGCTAGAACTCTGAAACCTTGTTGTGGCATCGTTTTTAAGCTAGTTCTCTTTTTTCCTTATTGCGCCAATGTTTTTAAGCCAGAACTCTGGTTCCTTTTTGCGCCAACGTTTTTGCCTGCCACATGTTTGGGTTTATTTGTGACAACTAGAATGACAATAGCATAGACAAAGGACGGTATGGCCAAAAACATCAAGAGGGTGCCGTGTGACATCCACCCCCGTGGTCAGGCACAGGCCTTGGACTGCTTCAGACCAGCCACACCCGGTGCGTTGATCGCTTGACCACGTAACATGAATCGATTCGGGATGTGAGGACACACTAGATATACAGTTTTTTTTTCTTTCTTTTAAAACTTGCATCCTTTAACATTTTTTCTGTTTGCTGCCGCATTTATACAAAGCAACGAAGCAACGAACGCCGAAGTAAGACTAAGAAAATCAATGAAGTAATTATTATGAAAATCAAATGCCCCCCCCCTCCCCTGTCTGACAGACACACAGGGTGCCGGTGGCAGTTGGTGGGGTGTGGCTCTTTAAATAAAGAGCCGTGTGGAGCAGGGGCGCTCTCCAAACACATCCCTGGCCGTTTGTGGTCTGCAGCTGCCACAGAGGGAGGCCTCACCAACCTGCTCTGTTCCCTCATGCACACACAAACACGCACACACGCAGGCACAAACACACAACATTGCACGTACACACCCAAACACAAACACACAACCACTCACACACACACACATCCAATCACACACACACTTGTACGTACGCAAACACACACAATCGCATATGATGACACACACACACACACACACACAATTGCACAAACATACCCCTCACACTAGCACTATACAACCATACACACTCACACACCATACCACCTCACACAAACACACGCACAGATAAACACAATTATGCACACACACTCGCAATAGTACTCACACAAAACACAATCACACACACATGCAATCAAAGACACACATACACATATATCAAAATGTAATTTGAATCAGCCCTTCGGCCATTTTGCCATGCCTATCGTTATCTACAAGATAAATCTTGTTATGAAGACATGTGTAGTTGGTTGACAGTGTGGGAAAAGGGCCACACTGTCAACTATAACCTGGCACTATCCTGACAGTTTATCTCCCTGAAGTCCGCTCCTTTCTTTTTGAACAGTATGCTCCATACCTTTCTCATGTACCTGCTCATGTACTAACTGTAAGTAGTTCTAAATAACAAGTTCCTGCAACGAGACATGAGTGTACGAACGTTATCACAGACATGCAATCCACCCCCCCCTCTCTCTCCCTCTCTTTCTCTCTCTCTCTCTCTCTCTCTCTCTCTCTCTCTCTCTCTCTCTCTCTCTCTCTCTCTCTCTCTCTCTCTCTCTCTTTCTCTCTCTTTCTCTTTTTCTGACTCTCTCTCACACTCTTTATTTCCCCACTCTCCCGATGCATGGTTGTATTTTGGTTCTCATAGCCCTGTTCTTGTTGTTTAATTCTCTTCCCCCTATTGTCCAATCCTTATGTCGCTAATGAGTGTTCAATTAACGGGTGAGCATTGATTGGATAGACCAGTGGACACAAGGGGGGCGAGAGACAAATGGCCAGTAGATGAGAGGGGGGGAGGAAAGAGGGAGGACAAAGAGGTGGGGTTCGAAAAGAGAGTGCTGGATGTGATGAAGAGCAGAGATTTCTACATAGATGGAAATAAAGTAGATCCCGGGACAGTGTGGGTGAGCTAGAAAGCTGTTCTATTTATTCTTCTGCTCTTTCTATTGTCTTGAATCTCTATTCTTTCTTGTTAAGGAAGGCTGAAGGTTTGGATAGAGAAAAAAAAAAAAGACCTGTAAGGACAAAGGGAGGGATGTAGAGTGTAAACAGAGACAACAAGAGCGATGGAAAGAACAGGGAAGTGTGTGTGTGTGTGTGTGTGTGTGTGTGTGTGTGTGTGTGTGTGTGTGTGTGCGCGTTTGTGCGCATGTGTGTTGAGAGCTGTCAGCGGGCCGGTGTCGGTCGGTGCGTTGCCTGCTGACATTGTTTCCACGGCGCTCACTTCAAAGGGACAGGATTATGACGAGAACAGCATGGGGGTGTGTGGGGGGGGGGGGGGCTCTGACAATGGGAGGGGGGGGGGGGGAAATGACATCAAAGTTAGCCGCATATTCAAAATCTGGATAATCCCCAAACAGTTGTTCAGAAAAGGCACGCTGCGTTGTTCACCTCCTCCTCCTCCTTTCTGGCCAGCGTTCTCTGGCGTCCAACCCCGCTTTGAGAATCCTCTTGGGCTCCGCCGCTGCGCATGACGTAGCACAAGTAGGCGTGACCCGGGCCAGAGAGACCCCTCTGTTGTGTCTACTGAATACACTTTCAGACAGTCAAACTCATGTCGAATATGAATGCGTGCTCATGGCTCGTTCCATATCTCATATCGTTTTCATACCCGCGTTGCTCCGGCTGAGGTGGGAGAGAGATTGAGCTTGGGGTCTGCTTTGGAAGGCGCTCGTGCGTGCCAGCTGGCGTGCACGTTGCCCATAATCCACTTCTTCTTTTGGTGCAACAGCATCAGAAACATCAAAGTGTCTGATGCAAACCGCTGTAGACCTGATCGTGTATGTGTGTAGGGATGTGTGTGTGTTTTTGAGTGTGTGTGTGTGTGTGTGTGTCTCGCACGTGTTGGAAGCAAAATGCCTCTTCCCCCTTGGTGACGGTCCGGCATAGACTTCCACGGTTGTGCCGGCTGGCCCTGGTCTGGTTCGATAGATGACATGTAGAACTACAAACCCACTAGGAAATCACACCTCTCATTCTTTACCATGGCTTTATTTAGCAGACACTTTTCATCCAAAAGCATCAGAATCAATGTTTTATCAATAGCCAGCTAGTAGAGGGTCGGTCGTCTCACTCAAAGATGCCTCCAGGTAGACTGTTGATTGTCATAGTACCTTTGGGTCGGGGGTCAAACAGCAAGCCCCTGCTAGAGTGTTCTGCCTGACCCTGTCTGCTCATTGAGGAACCAACCCAGGGGAAGCCCAGTGTTTGTAGCTTTGATCCACCAGCTGCGCAACAGCACAGACTGATTAGTAACGCAGTAACCAATTCCCCATTTGCTTGGAGAATGTTTAACAGAAGTGGTCCCCTTGTGATAATGATTTAGATTAGTTGTTACTCCTGAGCCATCCTGTTTATGAATGAGAAGCTGATCAGATCACCACCGTGCAAAGATTTCCATCAATAATGAACTTTTATTAGTGAGGTATCAGCTCATGATATCTACTTCTATGCTATTAGAATGTATCGCTAATCTTGAACATGCTGCTCTTGCCTGCCGACTCTGTTTTTCCCGCCCATCAGAATTATGTGTCTGGCAAATGTTTTCCCCAACATCTGTGACATGGGCAAGTTCAAAAGGCCAGAGGCCCCTGTGTGGTTGCCATCGCGCGCAAACTCTAGTTGTCTTCATTCGGCAATTCAGCACAGGCCGTTAGGACAGGCAGTTATGACCGGCAGTTATCCTCTGTGTGTATTAACCAACAGGTACTGAGCCTTCCAAGCTTATGTTTAGTAAGTTCCCATATGGGAAAACATACAGCGGGGCTATATCATAAATGATAACAGTTAAAAGAAAAAATGGGAAAAATCTACAACATATAGATTTTCCATGATAGGATCTTCGGGTCATTCGCTACACATAAAATGCGTAACATTGCAGCAACAAACGATTGCTGCGTTCAATATAGAATGGCGCTCAGGCCTTGTCAAGCCACTTTAAATGGTCATCAAGTTTATCAATGTTGTCACGGGAGGACACACTGTGAAAACCAAAGGACCGCTAATGTGCAATTGTCTGTGTCATTTTTTGTTACATTCAAAATTTGTATGCTGTATTGACAAATAACGACCAAAATGTTGCTCTGCAATCGTCGTATGGAGTTTAAAAGGATAAAACTCCATACGACATTTACAAGCAGTAGGTAAATGCTTTATTTGCTGATCATCTAAGTTCACTGTGTCAATAGAGTAGAAGTACTTTAATAAATCGTTGTCAACCATCCACAGGCTACGGCTAGTATTTGACATAAATGTACTTTTATTACTACATGCTTGCATGTAGTACTTAAATATACATGTATGTTACAAAGCAATGAAAGAGGTTAGGATATCTTGGCGTGTTTGTTATACATTCTTTTATGCATCTTTTTATCGTCAAAAGTTCTGGGATCAAAACACCTCCGTAGCAGCTCACTGTAAACCCCATACCTACTCCTTAATGACATGTATCTTTGGTCTCTAACCCCCAACTCGCTCCTTAATGACCTGTTTATGTAGTGTCTCACCTCTACCTGCAACTTAATGACAAGTATCTGTACTGTCTAACCCCATACCTGCTCCTTAGAGACATTTATCTGTACTGTCTAACCCCTACCTGCTCCTTAATGACATGTATCTGTGCTTTCTAATCCCTTACCTGCTCCTTAATGACAGGTTTCTCTACTGTCTAACGCCTACCTACTCCTTAATGACATGTGTCTGTACTGTCTAACCCCAAACTGCTCCTTAATGACTTGTATCTGTAGTGTCTAACCCCATACCTGCTCCTAAGAGACATTTATCTGTACTGTCTAACCCCTACCTACTCCTTTAAAGACATGTTTCTGTACTGTCTAACGCCTACCTACTCCTTAATGACAGGTGTCTGTACTGTCTAACCCCAAACTGCTCCTTAATGACTTGTATCTGTACTGTCTAACCCCTACCTACTCCTTTAAAGACATGTTTCTCTACTGTCTAACGCCTACCTACTCCTTAATGACATGTGTCTGTACTGGCTAACCCCATACCTGTTCCTTAGAGACATTAATCTGTACTGTACAGATAAAACTGGAGTAAACAGGAAGTAGGTCAGCTGAACATATTGGAACCGTGTCCTCAAATAACAAGGGGAAGATGAAAGAGTTTGTGTTTGCTTTTATCTGGCCACTCTGGTCATATCAGGTAAAGGACGGAAAAGACGGCGGTGGGGGGTGATGTTAAAACCACGGTAACACATTAATCAATCAACCCGCTTCCTGTTATCCAACCTGTCCAGGGCCTCGCAGATATGTCACGTATTGTGCATATTCCTGCACAATTTATTGATTGATTTTGAGTGTGTGTGTGTGCACACATGCGTGTGCGCGTGTTTGTGTGTGTTTGAAGTAGTAACTGAAATGGGATAAAGGCAGGAAACGGAGGAAGGTTATCTGTGTTGTTGGTTTTTTCTGCACAGTGAAGCCTGTGTGTGTGTGTGTGTGTGTGTGTGTGTGTGTGTGTGTGTGTGTGTGTGTGTGTGTGTGCGTGTGCTTCAGTCTGAAATGTGCAGCTGCCAAACTGACAGAACTCCAGCCCACATAAGCCTGCCAAGTGAAAATACAAAGACACACACACTCAAACACACACAGGTGGGCAAGTACACACACAATACCTGCCTCCTCTCTCTTTTCTTGATGTCTGTCCCCACCTTTCAAACTGTGTCTCAAACTCGTCTTCTGTGTATTTCTCAGCTTCTTCTATCTGTACACAAACACACACACACACACACACACAGCCACACCAACTCAAAGATAGACTCACACGAATACACACATACACATACACACACACACACACACACATGCTCACCTTGCCCTGCCAACAGGGAGAGGTGGCTGGTGAATAAACAATGGCCTCCACCCATGGTGTCACCCGGCTGGGCTTTGATCACCACGGCTGTTCCCGCTCCCACAGCACCGCTTCCTGTCTCTGTGCTGCCAAGCACTGCCACACACACACACAACCACATGTGTTCATAACACATATTAACACACACACAGACACACACAAACACACACACACACACATTTGCCTGCACATTGACACACACACACACACACACACACACACACATACACACACACACCTTTGGGTTGCTGTTTCTGTATCTGTCCTGTACATAGACCCCTGTACTATTTCTGCCTGTCTTACCACCGCCCCTCATTCTCTCCATCACTCATCACACACACACACATACACACCCACAAAGACAGCTTTGAGTTAGGGCCCCTGTCTCTTTGCCTGACACTCAAACACCACGACCGACAAAAACTCAATAAACCATGGGCTTGCAAACACACACACACTCACACACATTATTGTGTGTTTTGCACAAACGTATACAACCGCGTGGAGACACCTTTGATTCAGCGGTAACCTTTGTTGTAGTTAGCGAGAGAGACTGAGTGGGAGAGAGAGAGAGAGAGAGAGACGGTCGCCTAGTCGCTGTGTCCTCTGGCATAGGAGACCACAGGTTTATTACATAATGCAGCAGTTACCATTGTCTCTCTATTCTTATCTCTCTCGCGCTCCCTCTCTCTCCCTTCATCACAGTGAATAAGTGAACTAGTCAAGTTATGAGCGATTCCTTCTGATCCAGGTCCAGCCTTGCATTGCACACGCACTCTGGTTTAGCAGAGAAGAGGTTGGCACTGTGGGGTGTACGTTCCACGTAAACCATGCTAGTGTTGTGTGGAGTCGGTGGTGTAATGTAGTTTGGCATAGAGTAGCCTGGTGTGGTGTTATGTAGTTAAAAAAAGATCATCTTAGCATAGACTAGCTTAGCATAGGATAGTGTAATGTAATGTAGCTGAGAATAGTGTAGCGTTGTGTAATAGTGTAATGGAGATTAGCAGAGACAAGTTTAGCATAGTAGTGTAGTTTAATGTAACAGAGTAATTTAGCAGAGTAGCCTATTGTAGGCTAGCATTTTGTCATGTCCTATTGTGTAATGTACTTTAGTTTAGAATAGGTTCATGTTATCAATGTGTCTTTAATGCATATTTGTTTAATGCATATTCAATTTGATTACAAATAACTTATCATGTGTCATTTAGTTTAGTGTATAGCAAGTGTAACATGGTAACTTAGTGTGTGGAGTTATATATGCATTTTTTTCAGAGGGGCTTGAAAGGATGACTTTGCCTCTGCAACACACCTGTTCTTCATGCACCTCCTTCCCACGAGAAAAGGGATCCTTCAAGTTTCTATGTGTGTGTGTGTGTGTGCTTGTGTGTACGTGCGTGCGTGTGTGTGGGCACATTGCGTGTGTTTCTTCCAGAAGACGTGGGCCTATGTTCTTTCTGTGTCAACCTTGAACTGTGCGTTTCTCTGCTCAAGTTTTTGAAGCTTCACTCTATTCTTGTCCCTCTCTTGAGCCCTCTCTATTCTCCTTCTGTCTGTGTGTGTTTGTGTTTGTGTGTGTGAGTGTGTGTGAGTGTGTGCGTCCGTGTGTGTGCGTGTGTCTTACAAAGATACGTTTCTTTGGTTTCTTTCTGTTGTTTTAAGCACCGTTCTGGGAGGCGTTCCGGTGCTCTCCGGGTTCTCCACTTCATCCTTGTTTGCCAAATGGGAGGGGCTCCCCCAGCAGAGAGGAGCTCAGAGGTTTGGGCTGCAGGCCTCCGTTACCGTTGCCTACCTGACCGCCGCACTGGGTGCGGCTGACGATGCGTGGGTCTCCAGCGAAGTCGAACTTGCGTTAAAGTGCTACTGCACTGTGGCTTCCCGCCGAATGAGTACGTTCAAGGGCTGTGTGTGTGTGTGACAGAGCGTGTGTTTGTGTATGAGAGTGTCATTGCAACTGTGCTTTTGTTTAAGAGTGTGTGTGTAATGGTGCATGTGTGTGCAACTGTGTGTGTGCAACTGTTTGTGTTTGTGTGTGTGTGTCTGTCTAATGCCCGTCTGTGGTTGGATGTGTGTTGGTCTTATCAGAGGGCATGGAAAAGGAGGATGACATCAAATTCCAGCATGGAACGTACCGCGGCTCCAAAATCCCTATACCACACTAACATCACAGTGCATTCATATGTCATCAACATCACATCCAAATTCATTTGTTTCACATTGACACTACATCACAATACATTCATATGACACTGGCATTAATTAACATTGCATCACTATAAATTCATATTACATAAACATCACAAGACAGTCATATTACATGAACATTATGTTGGCATTGACCTTGCATAAACGTTACCATGGCAATAACAACAACAATAACAACATCAACATTGCATTAGCGACAATGTTAACAACAATAACAACAGCAGGCCCGTCGATGTGTGCCGCCGGCCAATCGGCAACGGCCTGGCTCCATGACACATCCTCTCAGCAGCACACAGCACTCTAATTTACTTCAGTGTCCCGTCGCATATATCCATACATATATAGAAATACAAAACACAAAATACATGTAATAATAATTTTGTCTGGAAGTCTCCTTGTAATTTTCCAGAATGGCCAGGACTGTAATTGGACCCTTTCCCATGAGAACCTGGCCATTCAGGCCGCCTTCTGCAGCCACAGGTTCCATCTTTTATTGGCGTTTATTGTCAGCGTAAACATGGGTCTGGAGCGTGGAGGCAGCCACTGGTAATTGAGTAGGAACCATGTTATATTTTTAACACAGTGCTTTGGTTGTTACGATGGGGGGGGACTAATGCTGTTGCACGACGCTGAACACAGTACGAGAATGACACTCAGTGACAGGACACGTCGGTGTGTGTGGCATATGGCGCTCCTCTCTTGGAACAGTTTGCTATTCTCTTTCTAGCATGTTGACAGTGGAGAGACGTTGTGTGTGTGTGTGTGTATGTGTGGGGGCGACATAAGCACACAGTCTCATTGTCCTCACTGCCGTATCGCTCTTTTCTACCAGCTGTCGACTTTTCTGCCGGCAGTAAACTTTTCAACCAAGGATTCAGTTGTAACGGCCGATTGAGTGTACTTGTATGTTGTTTATGTTCTATGTTCTGAAATTCACCACGAATATATTAGCCCAAATTGTTCAGAATGTAGACAGAAGAATTCAGAACTCTTGTTCACAGTGTCGTCCATCCATCCATCCATCCAGCTCCAGCAGAACTCTCATTTGCTGCACACATTGCTCTCCCTATCTTCAGGAGGAGAAACCAGCCGCTCTCCCTCCTCCCCTCCTCCTCCTCCTCCCCTGCTCTCTGCTCCTCTTCCTCCCCCTCCTCCCCTTCTCTTCCTCTTCCTCATCCGTCTCCTCCACCTCCTCCTTCTGTAGTCTGTGCTCCTCCTCCCTATCCTCCTCCCCTCCCCTGATCTCTGCTCCTCTTCCTCCCCCTCCTCCCCTCCTCTTCCTCTTCCTCATCCGTCTGCTCTACCTCCTCCTTCTGTAGTCTGTGCTCCTCCTCCCTATCCTCCTCCTCCTCCCCTGCTCTCTGCTCCTCTTCCTCCCCTGCTCTCTGCTCCTCTTCCTCCCCCTCCTCCCACTAATCTCTGCACCTCTCCTCCTCCCTTCAGACCAGTGCTTTGACAGGAGGGGTGAGGAGAACACAGAGGCTCGTCTGCTGTCAGCCTCTCCCTTTCAGCTTTAAGTCTGCTTCATTATTTATTATTACATTACATCAGTATATATACTCACGCACACAGACACACACACGCACAATCTCACACATATATTAACGTACACACACACAGTGGTGTGTAAGCAAGTAGAGTATGCATAAATACATGATTCTGTTCTGTGTGCGTGCGTGTGTGTGTGTGTGTGTGTGTGTGCATGTCCAGCCTTTGTGCCATTAAAGGATCTCTTTAATCCAGAAGAAACTCTGACAGCACGCTGCAGACAGAGGGGCCCAAGTAGATCGGCTCCTAACAAAACAGCAGGTTGAACGGGGCCCCTGGCCTTGTTCTCCTCCTCCCTTCTACTGCAACTCCTACTTTTCTTTCTCTCTCTCTCTCTCTCTCTCCTCTCCCCACCCTGTCCTTTCTTCTCGCTCCCACTTCACCCCAGGGAAACATACTTTCCCTATCTACACAGGAGGACCACCCAGGAAAGATGACTCAGGCCTCACTCTGCGTGTGTGTGTGTGTATATTTGTGTGTGTGTGTCCATCAGTGTGTGTGCGTGTGTGTTTTTGGGTGTGTGTGTGCGTGCGTCTGTGGATGTGTGTCTGTGTGTGCGGTTGTGCGATTGTACTTGTTGTTGTGCGTCATTCCGCCTGTGTGCTCTTCGTACTTCAACATTCAAGCTGCGGTGCAGGATTGATCGTGGACTAACTCTCTCTCTCTCTCTCCCTCTCTCCGTCTTCCTCTCTCTATTCATATCTCTCTCTCTCTCAGTTCCGAGGACGCGGTGTAAATATTAATGCGTGCCTCTACCTGTGCCACCGGTGGTGACTGTGAGGCTGTTTGATGCCTGCTAGCGGCCGTGCACGCGCACGTGCACACACTCGCCGACTCCCTAATCCCTCTGAGGTGTACTTTGAGTTCACTGTGAAAGGCAGGAGAGAGAGAAAGAGAGAGAGAGAGAGAGAATGAATGTTGAAGGAAAGGGGAGAGTGCGAGAGAGGAAGAGAGACAGGCAGACAGTCAGTCCAAGGTTTAAGTAAAATTGAGAGAGAGGGGGTCAATGAAAGGAAGGGTGAGGTGCGGGAAAGGGCGAGAGAGACAGTTGGATCTTAAAGTAAAGGCGATGGAGTGTTACATTCAAAGGAAAGGTTTGGAGAGAGACAGTCCAAGGTTAAAGAAAATGTGAGGAGAGACCAATAGACAGTCAACGGTTAAAGTTAAGGTGAGGAGAGAGATCAACCGAGAGACGCTGAAAGGTTTCTCCCACTCTCCTCCCCCTTTCTCTTTTACTCCTTCTCCTTCTTTTCCTCGTTCTATTTTTCTTTGAACCCTCTGGTCCCTCCATGTGCTCACCTTTTCACTGAACTCTGCAGGATCCAATATCTACTGGAGATTTCAACACACACACACATGCACGCACACACAGTCACACACCCACATAAATAAAAACATTGACAAACATACATGCATGCTCACACACAGACACTCCCACCCTTGCATACACACATAAATGCGTAAAGAGAGACATACAGCCACACACACACACACACATAAATGTTTGTATGTCCATGGGGCTCTGTGTGCGCGTATACACAGAGCGTGCCTGTGCATGCACGCTCCGCATGAGTGAGAGCGAAAGACGGCTGGATTGAAGTGCAGATCGGGGAGGGAGAAATTGATATGGCTGACAGGTACTACGGTTGTAACCGGTGGGTAGTCCTCGCAGAAACACATACAACACCATATCCATACGTAACCATACTCGGTGCCCCAAGGGAAAAAACGAATCCCCCAGGCTGGAAGGCCTGAAGCTGGGCCCCCTGGATGCGGCGGTACCCACGGGACTGAGCTTCGCCCGGAGGTCTGCTCGGATCTCCGGCCCATTGTGGTCCAGTCAGGTGTGATGGAGGCCATTGGTGAGCTGGGAGTCCTCCCGTCGATTATGGGACTCGTCTCGAAACACGTTCAACAATGGAATCAGGGACACCATATCCTTGAACCTTATGTTGCAGTGTTAGTGTAGGCTGTGTCGTTTTTTTTTAAAGAACTGGCAATGTATTTTATTACCAGTTCAGTCATTTTAGGCTGCTCTAGAACAGCGCATTGCGAGGAAAAGTTTCTGTATCCCTGAATTATTTTTAATTCAGTGGAAGTATCTGTACTTTTATAAATCCTATATATAAGTCCATACACCCTCCCATGTTTATCTGTTTCGCCATCTGTGTGATCATTCCTGTTGTCTGTCCGTCTGTCCCGCAAAAACCCCGGAACACGTCTGTGACCGACATGTCTAGCGGAGCAGATCACGGCATAATGCGTTCAAGACTCCCTCCATCTCCACCCCCCATCCCTCTCTGATTCACAAAGGCCTTCTAATCATCGCTTGACTCATCCACTCCCAAATCTGTCTTCCCTGTTTCGTCGAGAGACAGGCGATGGTCTCTGCTGACATCTTGTTTTTACTAAATAAACCAGGGGGCCACATGAAAGGGCCCAGCGCCGTGTCACTGTTTGGGGAGGCGGGGCCGACGGGGCATTTTCCCAGAAGACCTCAGCCTGCGATGCTGTGTCAGGATGCGGGGAATGGACCCAATGCCCCGTCGGGGTGGGGTGGAGCCGGGAGTTTCCCATGAATCTCTGCTGGTTGTCATCTGTGTCACATGACACGCCTTCTGCCCGGAGCTGGCAAAGGGAGGGCAAAGGGGTGGGAAGGGTGAAGTCATTTGTTTGTCACCCTAATTTGACAGCGTAGGTGTGGGTCACACTCACCCCCACAAACTCTCTTGGTTGGGAATTGGAATGGAATTTAGTGTTAATGATGGTGCAAAAACGGTTTGACCGCTAAAAATGTTTGTAGAAAAAGAAGTGCAGTCAATAACATGTTTTCCGGTGTCTTCAAACGGGCCTTTCGCACCGTTGACGTCAAAACAGAATCTGTAGCAATGATGCTGATGAAATCAGGAGGCAAGGGGGTTGTAATTGTAACCAAAATGATGGAGAGAGGCAGGCTTTGATCGGGCAGGGAACGTGACGACCATGGAAACACCCCAATTAACCAGGGATCAAACTGGCTCAACACCAGCTCGGGGTGTTTGCTATGGAGCCCGGACCCTCCATACAGTGCAGCTCCCATTAGGCAAATGTCATTATGTTAGCATGTTTTACCCCTGTGAACTACAATGTCGCTACAAGGCTGTGGGTGTGTTTTTGGAATCGAGAGTTTATCCAAAGTTCATTCGTTGTTACTCACTAACGGGCAAAATAAATCAAGTCTGGAATAGACGAGAGATAGAGAAAGGGAATGCTAATGTTTTGATTAAGTGCTTGATTTTGGTTGGCTTTTGAGCGAATGTCAAGGGCTGAAACCTGGTGACATCGATGTGTGCTCATCTTTCGTCATACAGAAATGTAGCAATATTTGTATGCGTGTATGTGCTCGCTATGCTTCTTCAATGTTACTTTCTCATGAGGGTTAGGCTTTTGGGGGGGGGGGGGGGGGGGGGGTCGGCCAGGAAGTGACCCTGACACCCCAGGTGGTCATGATGATTGTGTGTTTGATTTATGTGTGAGTGCGATGGGGGGCTTACCTCTTGCTCAGAGTGAGGGGGCTACGCACACCTGGCAAACTCCCTCACACACCGTGAACACAACTTGTGTATGTGTCTTTTTTCACGTCTGTGTGCATGTATGTGTGTGTTTGTCTTTGTCCATGCAAGTGTATGTGTGTGTGTGTCCACGTGTGGTGTGTGTGTGTGTTTGTCTTTGTCCATGCATGTGTATGTTTGTGTGTGTGTACACGTGTGTGTGTGTGTGTGTGTGCTGTCTTTTCATGGCTGTGAGTTTGTCTCACATGTGCGGTTTGTTGAGTTTTGAGTTTTCCCTCTCCTGGCCTTCCGAGTATGCGCATGCACGTGCAGGCCTACGTGCACACAGCCGGCAGGCCTGGCTGTGCTGCCCGGGCGAATCAAAGAGTCCACAGGATCCACATGTGCGCTGCAAAGGTCTGGTTCTGTGTGTCACATGCAGGAACTGGTGCCTTTCTTTCCACTGCTATCAGTTACCGGCATGAAGAGAAAAACAGCCCGCTGCTCTACCCAGCAGGCCGTCACACACACGCAAGTGCACGCATGCAAGCGCGCACACACACACGCACTCACACACGCACTCACACACTTTAATTTTCTGCCTCTCCATTACCTTTTCCCTTTTGTTGTTGCTTTAATTTTTATATTGCTTTTTTCTTTCAGAGAGAGAGGAAGAGAGTTCTCTCTCAGTCTGTCTCTCTCTCTTTTATCCCCCCTTTCAATCATAACATAAAGAGAAAATCAATCCATCTCTTCTTCTTTGGTGCCCTGGGTATGGGGGACTGGGATCAATGTGTGTTGGAAGTTATTCATTTCCACTTAGTGATGTGTAGGTAGATACCTCCCCCACCTAACACACGCGCACACACATCCTTTTTGTCACCAAAGTACTAACAACCCCTAAAGAGTCCTCTGGTGGCTGCTCCACACAACTACCACACAGGTTCACTCTCTCTCTCTCTCTATCTCGCTCTCGCTCTCTCGCTCTCTCTCTCAACACTCTGGAGACAAGTTTGGTTTTTTAATAAGGCCAGTTTCCTAGTAATTACTGTCATGACTTTATTAGCCTTCTAACTCAGTCTCCTAGACACACACACATGCACATCTGCTAAAAACACGCACGGACACACACACAGGCAGTTCTGCTAAACCCACACACACTGATCGCAGGCTTCATTTCTCTTTTCCTCTCTCCTTCTCTGACACACGCTATCTCTCTCTTTCACACACACGCGCACACACACACACTCTGAGAGTGGAGTTCATTCATCCTTCCCTGTCTCTCCCCTGAAGATGTGCAGGTTGAGCGAGTGTAAGAACACTGTGTAAGGCGTTGCGCTCTGTGTGTTCCATTCTCAGTCAGATGCAGATGCACGCTCATGTCGCTCTCCCGCTGTCTTTGGGTTGTCGATGTTGATGTTGTTGTTTTAAAACAATTGTACCGCGAACATCAATGTACTTGCTCCAACCGATCCGTCACTCAACCAAGCCTCTCTCTCTCTCTCTCTCTCTCTCTCTCTCTCTCTCTCTCTCTCTCTCTCTCTCTCTCTACCCCCAGGCTTTGCAGGAAAAAGCGGAGAGTCTACAGCGGCAGTTGCACTCCTCTGAGAAGAAGCTGCTCAACAAAGAGTTGGAGATGCAGGAACAGGTATCACAATCTTTCTCTCTCTCACTATTCTTCTCTCTCTCTTTCTCACTCTCTCTCTCAGATTTTCTTTTGCTTTTTGGTTGTTTTACTATTTTCTTTTCACTTGTTTGTATCTGATGTCTCTGTTTCTGTACCTGCTCTCTCCGTTTCGCTCTCTTTCTCCCTTTTCATGTTTCTCTCCCTCTCTTGTTGAAGAAAACATGAAATAAAACAATGCATTTTTCACCTTGGCAGCTCATCACAGTCCTATTATTCATCAATTCAACTAATTATGCCAAAATATCCTGTTTGCCAAAACAATACTTTTTTGTATTGCTCAATTATACATTCAAAAATCGTACCTAGCTCATGAACTGAATACTTTTTTGTGTTTATACTACAACATATGTGATGGCAGGCCGAGAATTTCCATCAATAATATCATAGTATGTATCGCCTCTACACAGCTGGCTATATAACTATGGCTATATGGCTGATAACTCTGTGTTATCACACATATCCTCATTGAGCAATACATAAGGTACAATTCACGTTATCTCCAACAATATCTCGGCCACATTGGCATAACAAACCAACATATACATCCTCTTGGCGAGTTAATTCTGCTATCTGCTGTGTATGAAGTACCTGACCCACCACCCATACTACTTTCCCTCATCTGTGTTTTATGTTCACTTTTACGTTCACTTCCGACAACGCCTCCCAATCCCCCCCCTCTCCTCTACCATCGAACCTGACACCAACTGTAAGGCCACACCTGACCCCTCCTTTCATTTCCTCCCTTCCTCCCCCCCCCCTCCCTCCCCTCCCCTCTCCCGCTTCCTCCAACCCACTATCATGTTCCTTGGTCTATAGCCCCCCCGGCACATTTCCCAAATTCCTTGAGATCCGGCTTCAAGAGCCAGCGCTGCGGGCCAGGAATGTGCGACACAGACACACACACACACACACACACACACACACACACACACACAGCCCTGTAATCAGGCTCTCCTTTGACCTTGACATCACACAGAGAAGATATGACTTATCATTATACACACACACGCACGCGCACACACACACACACACACACACACACACACACACACACACACAGCTCTCTTTTGTGGACATGGTATGCACAGTACGGTATTCATTCTGCTCCTCTCTCTGTCTCTCTCCCTCACAAGCTCTCTCTCTCGGCTCCGCCCTTGACCGACCCCTGACCCCTGCGCACACTTCACACACTCACCACACACCTCAGTGTCTGCTCCTCATAAATCCACCATACGGGGACCTTTCATGGCTGGGGTCTCCCCGGGTCACAGAGCCAGTCCCGCAGGCGCTACCCGCGTTGTTGTTGTCTCTCCCCCCCCAGTCCCCCGTCCCCCGTCCCCTGTCCTGGGCTCCCTGGCAGTAGCAGGGACGTCGGCCCCCTGTGGGCCCCCAGCTCCAGGGTATTACTGCTGTGACTGCTACTACTTCAGCCAACGGGCCACGGCTGGTGTCCACAACAGACTCCTCAGAACTGACATACAAGCCACTGAGGGAGCAGGAGGCGTTGGCTCAAGGGTTAGCACATGGGTATCCAACCCAGGGCTGTTTGTTAGCTCCACCTCAACCGCAAGACTACCCTGCCCTGGTTAATATTGACAGGCTGAGGGTTAGGCTGATCGGGCTGTCTGGAAGTGATTCACTCATACTCAATAAAGGATGATTAGTATTAAATACTAATTAATTACTGTGTGTGTATAGGTAAGAACTGTCCACCCATGTCATAATTAACTTCCTCAACCACAGCCCTTGTGCTCTATCCCAATTGTACCTTTTTGGCGTAATGTTTGTTTATTTGAGTGTGTGTATGTGGTGTGTGTGTGCACAGCGCAAGTCTTGCTAAATGCTCATGCATGGATCTGTGTGTGTGTGTGTGTGTTGGGTGTGCACGTGCACTCGCGTCCATCGGTGCGTATGGGGCCATCATAGTTCCTGTCCTCCACTACCTGCCCGGTAGCATAACCCCCCCCTCCTCATGGAAGGCCATGCTGTGCTGGATCATCTGCCGGGACGCGTCTTTTGTAACACGATGTCGCACGCACTCGGATGAGCAGCTCTGCCCAGACTTCACACAGATGTTGCCTGCCGCTCTCTTCCAGCACCCTCGAAGGCTGCGCCGATCCAAAATGGCAGATCGGGAGCCCATATACCTTGGTTCAACTCTCTCCCCCGCCCCCCCAGTACTAGTCTTTTGTATAAATATATGATGATACGGCAGGCGCTGTGGTTGAGATGTATTCTCCACGCAACTTGGGAGGTTGATGAAATGAAGTGTGTGGGTGTGGCAGGGGGGGATCAATCCAGCCGTATCTACTGTTCTCTGTATCTGCGCTCACTGAGTAACAGAGGCATGCTGAACGCAACTTCACTCCTCTCTCTAGTGGTCGTCTTCTGGTACGTGTTGTTATTCCTGCCGCCAGTCCATCCCGCCCTTCTAAGATCTTAACTTTAGTTTTATGATATTGTCTCTCTGCTCTCTAACCACTCCTATCGCCTGTTGTATTGTATTGTATTGTATCTATTCTCCTTTTTCTCCAAAAGAGTGTTTGTAATGGAATCACTCATTTTATATTAACCAGGCAAATTGAACCTTGTGACCAACTGCTTCCTGTGGAGCGCCACCTCGCCTCCCCTCACACGGCTCTGGTTCTGTCCCTATGGACCAATGACCTTTGCCCCCCCCCCCCCCCCCCCCCCCGAGAAAGATCACCTTGCTGTCAGTTAGCATTCCCCCGCCCCTCCCCCACGACCCCCGCGCTTCCCATTCGGTCGCCATCCCGAAAGGGTTAACGCCCACCTACCGACACAGCTGAAACCACACCCATCGCTCATTAGCATACGTCGGCAACACGGTGACAAACCTGATTCGCGCACGACGTTCAAAGTGTCTGGGGCCTGGTAGGTGTTCAGCTGGCAGCTGTCAGAGTCCTCTCCGTGTGACAGCAGCAGCGGAGCGCGCCAGTGGGGGGTGTCTGAGCCTCAATCTAAAGACTATATATTTAGATGAAACATTGTCACTTTACCAGAGCCAGGAGTAGGGCGTGGGGGGGGGGGGGGGACTGCCTGCTTCACTCCATCTTCAGTAGCGGGAGAAGACGGTTGTTTCATCAGCAACAAACACCCATCTCCATCTTGTTTTGGTAAAAAAAAAAAATAGAAGAGAGACACCATCAGTTATTCTTTTTTTTTCCGTTGCCTTTCCTCTTTCAGAGAAAGTCAAAGTCCTTTTGGCTCAGACGGTTTGTCGCGTTGGGAGAATAGAAAATGGGACACACCTCGTTTTGCACTCTCATCTCTGGTGTCTCCCGCTCGCTTGGGCTGTCTCTCGCTCTCGTCAGGAGTCTGTCATTGACTGAGAGAATATGAGTGAGGGAGGGGTGGGCTGCTTTCTTTTTCTCGAATCGTTGACGTTGTTCAAACTCACCCAACATCTGTTTTAATGGCGAGGAGTCTGTGTTGCACACATTCATGTCTTCGCCACCACCTGTCAGTGAACCAAATGCGCCTTTGCAGCTCAAAGTGTTTTTTTTTTTTTTGAAGAGAGAGACGGGATGAGAGAGGATTGTGTGTGTGTGTGTGTAACGGAGGGAAAACAAGAGATTTGAAACCAGAGGCCTTAGTAATAACGGAACATGAATGCAGATCATCCTTTCCTCCTAAGAGAAAACATGTCAGATGTTCAGGGAATTTAGGAGACATACTCGTTTTACTCGTTTTCCCTTTTTCTGGTGGGGGAGGAAGGAAGCAACACAGACATGATCTTTTCCCAATTCCATTTCATTGGCCTTGGTCTTTGTTGCCACAACACCACCATCTTCATATCCTTGTCTCCTGGCTCCTCCTCTTAAATGGAGTCAAAAGCAGAGGTGGCTGAAAAATACGGTGGAAAGATACAATGACAGCAAATGTCGTTTCCCAGCCCTAGAGGTACGTTCGCCTGAGACACGTTAAGACACGGTGTTAAGACCCAATTCATTCTTTCATACGGGGAAAGCGCCACGGCAATTTCAGGTAGGGGCGGGGCCATGTGTGCGATTTTGCGTTGCTTCAGAAGGGACATGGCTTCGGATGTTCCGATTATTCCTTGTGTGTTTTAAACTTGCCCGTGCTCCAGAACCCACAGCCCGACCTTGCAACGCACGCATATTTACGCATCTCAAGTGAACGCACCCTAACCCAGTTCAGGGAGGATGCGAAATGTTCAGATAAGCCTTTACTACACGTGTATACAGTCATAAACTGGCAACAAATCCCAATCAACAAGGTGGCGTGAACATAAAAGGCTAGTATCTACCCCTCAAGCTATTATGCAATGGTTATCAAACTTTAAACAGCAACAGTCGAAGGTAGGCTAATGCTAATCTCTCCACTGCAAAGTAGTCTCGTTGCTCAATGCTTCGTCACGAGCACTAATCAGGGACACATGGGGACCATTAGGCCACTGACTGCATCGTATAACAGCACTACCAAGGAATATTCACACACACACACACACACACACACACACATATATTTGCATACACATAGACACACATGCATACACACATACATGCATCCATTCATACACACATACGTATATATGCAAACACACATACATACAAACATAAGCACACAAACACACACACAGATTAACATTTAAACAAACACACACGCACACATCTATGCACATAAACACAAACACACATGACAACTTATGCATACAAATATTAACTCACCCATACAAACACAACTAAAGCAAACGGCAGAGTGTCCTGTCAGCTTCGATCAGCCTCCCCTGCGCTGGAGAAGGTACACAGAGCTGTACTCAGGCTCGGGCTAATGTATAGGATGGTCCCATATAGAGGGAGGACACCCCACCACAGGACAGCTTGTAATTTAGACAAGAGAAGTGGATCTGTCGTTGCTGCGGTGTCTCCTTCGTACATGCACTCTGAATTTGGGGGGAAAAACACCACACACACAGAAGACACAACACAACCAGAGAGAGAGAGAGAGAGAGAGATGGGGAAGAGAGAGAGGGGGGGGGGGGGGGAGAGAAAGACAGACAGAGAGAGAGGGGGGGGGGAGAGAGAGAGAGAGACAGAGAGAGAGAGAGATGTGGGAGAGCGACGGAGACACAGAGTGAGTGAGCGAGTCTCGCTTTTTTCAAAAGGGTCTCGAGTCTGGGATCCGGACTTCTTCGGAATTGTGTACCGAGAGAGCTAGTGGAGGCTCGCGTTTTGTTTATTCAACCGTTGTTTGCTTGCTTCGGTCGGAGGTGGGGCGTGGGGGAGGCAGATTGTTTTGTCTTGGAAGGCCCTTTTTATTATGACTACAGAAGCGGCTATAGATAGATAGAGAGAGACGTTTAGAGGAAAAACTCCCCCCAGTGTTGCTGAAGGAACGCTTCAATTAAAGATCTCCCGCCTCCCTGATTAAGGCCTCTCTTTTACATTCTCATCGTCTCCTACTTTGAAATGGTGAAATTGTCCTGGAAAGTCCCTCTGGTTTACTGCAAATTGATGGGACTCGTACCCTGACATCGTTGGTCTCAATAGTTTCAAAACGAAGAGGTTGTTTGGGGCAGAGGCTGGGAGGAAGAGGGGGGGGCAGGGCAAGGATTGGCGAAGTCTGATGTACTGGATCCTGTGCCAAGACAATGAGCAGCTCAGTGTTATAGACTGGGACTGTTAAAGACTAGGGGGGTGGGGGGGCTCAGCTTTGAAGTGCTTTCCAAGCCCCTCTTCATCGCACCCGGAGAGCTACGTTAGCCAAGGCCAGCCCGAGCAATCAGTTACATCCAGCAAGCATTTAAATGATTTCAGGGGAAACTTTTTCAAACCGTAAATATTCACTGTGTTCTCCTGGAAGGGTGACCGAAGCTAGAGGTTAGAAGTACAGAGGTAGGAAGTATCGTGGATTACCTCTAGGTAAGATGGATATTTGCATTTAGGTTTTGTGGCTGCAATTACTCTCTTTTAACATACACATTTATCACAGAGCTTAGAGTCATTCAGATATGTGTCATTAAAGGTCCCCTATTATACTACTTTTCTGGTGTTCATTTCTTCTGTCGATTTTCGGGAAACTGTTCCTCTCATCTGGCCGCTTTCAGCATTCTCTGTCAACACTCGGCTTCGTCCTTCTCCGCCCCCTCGCCCCCCCTCCTGCCAACCCCACTCCGTTGTGATTGGTTACCTTCCGGAAGAGCATGTTGCAGCATGACCATACATGGAAAATCCAGATTGTTCTACGTAGATAAATCCCGCAAAATTGAACAAGTGAATGGCGGCCGGCGTCCCTAGTGTTTAGCGCTCTGCCACCCGAGATGGTCAGCAGGGAACACGTCTAAATGCACGTACGTCGTTATTTGACCCTTTAGTATGGTTAAACATGACTATAAATCATTATAACAACGTTTATAGGTCATAAAAGTCGAAAAAGCATAATAGGTGCTCTTTAAGGAGCGAGGAGCGTTTAGGACATCCTGCTCAATTAGTCCTACAGGTAGGCTGTGGACATTGGTATTCAAAGAACCTGACCTGCCTGGCTCCGTTTGACTCTTCACTGAAAGCACAAGTGAGTTGGTTCAGCCGTCTCAATCTGGCAGCGACGGTTTGCAGTAAAACACTTTAACCATACTATAAATGTAGTCTCTCTCTTTTTGGTGTTTGGGGGTGCATGTGTGTGTGTGTGTGCGCTTGCATGCATGCATTCACGCATTTGTGTGTGTGTGTGTGTGTGTGTGTGCATCTTTGCAGGCCAACCGGAGGGGTGGTTGTGCCTAACCAAACCTTTTCTAACTTCTGTAATCAAACTCTGGTTTTTGAAGAGTGTAATTTAGCCCCAGACAGACTTCCTCCAGTCCTCCCCAGTTGAGCTAGCTAGCCTAGCCTAGCCATCCACCCCCCCACCGGCCGCGTTTGATGTGTTTTTCCCCGCCACCGCAGTCCCAAAAGCCCAGGCTGTGTCATGCCCATATCCGTGCGCTGACCAGATCGCACAGTCCCCTCCGTCGCCAGTAGGGGGAGTTTGTGGCGAGGCCGGCCTGCCTGGCTCGCCTCGGACCCCCTGCGGAGACATAAAAGAGCTGTGAAGGGAGAGAGAGAGGCTCTGTGTTGTGAGTGAAGAAGGGATACCCCTCTGTACCGCTGCACCGCTCGCGTGGAAACCATGAAACCACGGTTCCCCTCTGCAGGGATTTAGTGAGGCACTCAGATAAATGCTTCTCAAAGGGCCCCGTTTGTATGATCTGGTGTTCGGGCCGGATCGGTAGCGGCCTGCCTGGCGGACTGCACCGACTGGTATAGGTGGAGCTATCTGTCATCCACATGGGTGGCTACCGTCCCGTGTGATGTCACTTTAGGTAGATGTTGAAACGGCTTGTAATGGGGCTGATCAGCCCACACCTAAATTACAAGGAAGTCATTCAACCATTACGCCAAACGTCTTTGATGATGGATATAATAGTTTGTCGTTATCGTATGAATTATCCTGCCACCTTGAGGGAGAGGAATTTCTAACTAGTCGTGCCGGGAATTTCTCTTTTTTTTTTACCACAACTAAGCAAACAAGGCCGACAGGTGAGCCGTGCGTATTTGTTTAATTGTGTTTGCACAGCGCCTTTGTGTGCGTTTGATGCTGCGGCACAATAGCCAAAGTGTTGCGATCACTGTGTCGCGCTCGCCTTTGAACCTGCCGCCATGTTGGCCTCGTTGTGTTTGTCATTACTCCTACTGGAGGCGAGGTGACAGTCAATCATGAGGTGTGTCTCTCTTCCCCCCCGCCCCAGGTGACGGCAGTGCGGCAGGACTGCGAGGTGAGGATCAAAGGCCTGCTGCCGGCAGAGCTCCAACGGGAGCTTGAGGACACCATCACCTCCCTCAAGGCCCAGGTGTGTGTGTGTGTGTGTGTGTGTGTGTGTGTGTGTGTGGGAGGAGGAGGACCCACAGATTCCTGTTGCTACACTACACTGTGTTCTGTTTTGTAAAGTTGCAACAGCGCTTGCAGGATTCTTTTTGTTACTCAAATGTCGGCATGTTTGATATGATTGATTGTTATCACCTGCACTTTGTGCTAAAGCCTCTGCTAATGACTGCATGTAAGTGTAGACTCTAGATACAGGAGCTGAAACTATACTGAAACTGTGCTGAAGCTATGTCCTGGTGCTAGCTTGTTCTTTTTGTGCTTCATAAAAGCACAAAAAGCCCATAATGAAATCAAACGCAGAAACAGACAATAATTACAATATCACAACTATTATTAATATCTTAATGTTAGCAGAATCTTTACTATGTCTTGCTTTCCCACTTAATGAATAACACTTTGTCACAGTGTATTGATATCCCCAACCCCCCACCCCCTCCCACACACACACAAACCACACAATTTGTCATTCAGCGCTGTAACTTTGGACGACCTTGCATTGTGGAAAACTGTGGGAGTACTGGGGGATCCACTGGGACTTCTGGCCATTCTCTGAACCTTCACAGTGGAGGCTTGGTGTTTTGTAGCCCCACAGTGTGTGCCTGTAGCTCTCCCATCTGCTTCAGCGACAGTGTGGATCCGTACCACCAGTAATTGCTCTGGCACGCTATCTGTGACGAGATGCCGTTGTTGCAAGTTGCTTTGTACCACTTGTTGTTTGGGTGGTTTAGTCAAATGGTGCCCCCCATTTAACCAGTTGCCACAAACATGGCTCTCATTCTGAACTGTGCCTCTCTCTCTCTCTCTCACACTTCTCTTCCCTCCCTTTCTTTGCCCATCAGATCACACAGTCCTTTTCCCTTCCGCAACAGCAAGAACACACACACACACACACATCCATACACAGTATCACACACACACACGAACGTCCACCCACAGACACACACACAGAGCCTCTCAGAGGAACCCTGGTCCTTATTAGTTTCACTGGGGCCCGAGTTGCAGCGAAGGCCTTTCTTTCGGTTCCTCCATGTTTACAAAGTAAACAAAAGGCGCCTTTTCTGAAGCAGAGGGAGAGACAGAGACAGACAAACAGAGAGAGACAGAGACCGACAGAGAGAGAGAGAGACAGCGTCAGAGAGAGAGAGAGAGACAGAGACAGAGAGAGAGAGAGACAGAGACCGACAGAGAGAGAGAGACAGCGACAGAGAGAGACAGAGAGAGAGACAGAGACAGACAGAGAGAGAGACAGAGACAGACAAACAGAGAGAGACAGACAAACAGAGAGAGACAGAGAGAGAGTGAGACAGACAGAGAGAGAAAGAGAGAGAGAGAGAGGAGCGAACGGCACCAGGAGTTCCTGTGCTAGAACCCGCCTCGTGTTCCGAGTCGCTCCGTCCGTATCCCCTTTCAGCGCAGCGCCGCAGCTCTGCGATCGGATATGTTTATCGGATGGAGCTCGCGAGCGGCACCGCCTTCACATGCGGCGCATTATTTATTTTGTATGGAGAAAAGACAAGGCAGTGGCGGCAACGAAGGTTTGGGGGGGGGCGGAATCCAGTCCTGCCACATTTTGCCACAGGGATTTGCATATTCCACATGGCGGCGAAACGCCAAACGAGGTGCTGTAACTTTTCTAAGGTCTCTCCCCCCTCCCCTTCGCCGACATGAAGGAATGCTCTCTGGGCTCGGGTACGGTTAGTTCCAGGACAATGTGAGTTCCTTGGCGAGCTGGTGGAGGTTTGCCTGCCCGCCTGGGAGACCCCATGTTGGCCGAGATTGGGGTTTATTTTCAGAAGGCCCCGGTGACAGTTGATAAATAAACTCCCAGCTTGTAGCGGAGCGAGGGTGGGTTAACACGTGGTGGCCTCTCCCCCCACCCCCCTCCACCGATACGTCCAGCCCCCGACCCCCTACCTCCACCACCACCCACACAAGCTGCCTCACCTCCTCCACCATCACTGCCTCCACCAATTCCACCAGCATCCCTTCTTCCACCACCACCTTCCACATCCACAACCTCCACCACCACAGCCTCCACCACCATCACCTCCACCACAAACTCCATCCAAACCACCACCATCACCTCCACCACCACAGCTTCCACCACCATCACCTCCACCACAAACTCCATCCCAACCACCACCACAGCTTCCACCACCATCACCTCCACCACAAACTCCATCCAAACCACCACCATCACCTCCACCACCACAGCCTCCACCGCCATCACCTCCACCACAAACTCCATCCAAACCACCACCATCACCTCCACCACCACAGCCTCCACCGCCATCACCTCCACCACAAACTCCATCCAAACCACCACCATCACCTCCACCACCATCACCTCCACCACAAACTCCATCCAAACCACCACCTGCTGACCCTCAGCCTCCCTCCTCTGCCCTCGACCTACAAACCCTTCTTCCACATCGGTGTACTGCCTTCACCCCTCCACCCTCCACACAGCTCCACCCTCACACGTGGGTCAGAATGGCCGGCCAGCCGGTCAGAATGCATCAAGCACGTGTTTTTCTGTGTTGCAGGTCAACTTCCTCCAGAAGAGAGCCTCGCTACTGCAGGAGGATCTGGATGCACATCGCAAGGGTAGGTTTTCGTGTGTGTGTGTGTGTGTGTGTGTGTGTGTGTGTGTGTGTGTGTGTGTGTGTGTGTGGTGTGATGCGTGTGTGTGTGTGTGAAGACATGTTAGGTCAGGCATGTTGTGTTCATCCATGCATGTACATACATATGTTTCATTGATAAGATTTATTCTATATTTGTAGAAGTATAAATTATGCTGCTCCCTCTTTCATCATTCACATCATATGAGTCGACGGAGTCATCTCTCATAAATGAGCTCTTACAAATAATTACAAGTTTGATATATAGCTTTTCAACCATCACAAGTAGAACCAGTAAGAGCAGTTGTCACAGTTTTGATATAATTTTGCATCACAATGTGTTTTATGTCATGCCGTACCACTTCTCTAACACAGGTAGCGGGAAATATACCAGCAACCAACCCATTGAAATATGATGGACGAAGGTGACCTATCAGATGTGAGCATCATTGACTGTTACCAGGGCGGCATTTCACCCAATCGTCATGCCATTGGAATATTCATCTTTTTTTATGCACTCGTCATGTTTTTTTTTATTTCATACTGTATTTATTAACTGATGAACTTTGAATGAAGTATGATTGTTATATTTAAAAAGTTGTTATTCATTCTTAATAAAACGTTTTTGTGTTTTTCTTTTATAACAGCGGTTCCGTGTGTTGTGTCTTTGCATGCCTTTTCACCTCATGCGGATACCCTTAGTTCAGTCAACCTATCAATTAAAACCTTTTTTTGTTTCCACATGACCCCGGCGTGTCCACTGTGATTAGCTCGGTAAGAACGAAGAAACCCACAGCCTTGAAGGCCCCATGTCTGTGTAAGCATGGCCCCCTTCCTTTTGTTCATGCCCCTATTGGAGCAGTTGGGAGAGCCGTCGGATCACGGCGGTGGTGGTGTTCAGGGTTTGTGGTTGTTTAAGATAAAGAGCTCTTGGGGCGGATCGTTTAAAGCTCTCGCCAAAAGCTACAGTCATCGGGTCCTGTGTTACAAACCTCGGCCCACAACTCAACTGTTTTTCACCAAAGGCTCCACTCGAGCCCCGAGCGGGTCGACCCAGACTCTAAGGGGTACGCCTCGCCTAACGTCGCCCCCCCAAAAACCCAAAGACCCGAGAAGGCCTGTAAGACGACGATAACATTGGGTTGACCGAAGATGGGTTTAATGTCTCTGTTGATATCCATGTTTCAATCTCTGGTAGGTGGAGGAATGCCTTGGCTGGAATACTGATCAGTACGAGCAAATCTGCAAAATGTGTGTTTTTCCTGGAAACCAGTTTGAAGGAATTATAGTCAGAAGGACAGCTTGGATTTCAAAGAAGCCTTGCACCCCCACCAAAAAATACGTATTAGCATTGGCATGGCTGTGTCTTTGTGCATGCGCTATGCACTTATCCACGTGTTTCCATTGTCCATGAACTTATCTTGCCTTTTTTCCTTGGGTTTTTATTTGAAGTGCTGATTCTGCAACTTTCTACTGCACAGGCAGAGAGTAAGAGAGAGAAGAAAAACGAAAAGAGGAGAAAAAGTAAAGCAGGGAGGACTGTCTAAGGGACCCCTTAACAGGGAATTAGGAATTGAAGCACAAAGGTTTGTACATCGCCGTTACAGGAGGAGCTGAATACTAGGTGTGTGTGTGCACGCGAGTGCATGCAGTCGCTCTCACAAACGAATGACGTCGATGACACGTCTGTTGACAGCGAGTTCCCTTCTGTGTCAGTCAGCCGCTTAGCGTAGACATGGGACTGTGCTGTTAGCGAGGATCAAAGGTCAGTGTTCCTTCCTGTCCTGAACAGACCCTGCATGGCGCCCACCTCCTGGCGCGCCATGTTGGGGGTGCGTCCAAACGGCACCCTCAACTTAACATCGCTTCTTGTAATGGCTTATCTGCCTCGTTACAGCAGAACATCTCTTTGAAATTGTTTAACGGACTAATTAATTCTGTCCAGCCACCCCTCTCCCTTTCCATCCAAATCGCCGTGGTAATTGCTTTGGTGTAAATACAAGGAGGGGGTGCTGTATATGTCAATCCCCCCCACCCCCCCTCCAACAGTAGACTTGGTGCCATTAGGGATCAAAGACCCTGACTTCCTCTGCCTTATCTCCCCATCAGACAGAGGAGCTGTTGTCAGGCCATTCCGGCGACGGCACCCAGCCGCATCCTGCACTGTCCCAGGAATGCCCCCCTGCTGTTCAAGGCGATTACTGGAACAGAGCTGCAGGTTGCCCCAACACACAATGACCCCAACATGTTAGACCCTTTGTTCCTCTGTTTCTTCAGCATACTCTTTGGTCCTAGGGCCGACAACATCAAAAAGCGTCTAATGCTCAGAATGCAAGATTGAAAACGTCAGCAGAGCATTTAGCGTATTTCGTTAATGCTACTTGATATATCATTGCCGTTTGCATCTACGTTGCAAGTGAGTGCCCCTAAACGCAGTGGAAACCGACTGCTTTGCTATTTCACTGAGCCCTTGTGTGTACCTATACTCAATCGTGAACTTCTGGGATTGACTGTACAACGTCAACAGGTGATTGACAAAGTCACCTCGTCACCACATTGTGTGTGAATGTGTGTTTCTCCATCAGTGGGGCTTTTTATAGCACTGTGTTTTTGTGCACAACCCTAGGAGGCCCGTGTTTGGCTGCTGTACGTTGCCTGCATAAATAAACCCTGTTTACCTCCGATCCTCCTGCTCACACACACAGCACATTTACTCACCCCACTATTTATTCAGGCTTCCATCAATCTCGTCCTTCTCTCCCTCGCCAGCATGGCTTCTTCGTCTCCTCGTTCACACAGTTCTTACCGAGATGTTTTAACTCTTGTTAACCCCGCTGTCACTCCGAAGCAGCGCATGGAAGATAACTTGTAGATGTACTTTGTGAATCCAAGCTGAGAAATGTGGGTTAAATTAAAAATAGATTTGACAACTAACATTGGAAAATCGCAAATGTATGTATTGACCGTGTTAGAAGTCCAAATTCAAACGCAACATGTTTATTTGGCCATTAGGGTGGGTTGAGGTCAACATATACGGTCAATAACAAAACCTTGTCGGTCACCCGTATATAATACGGGACATCTGGAGACATTGACATAAGAGATGGACGCAGAGGTTTTGAGAACAACAGAGATTCTAGTGGCCGGTTTTCTCTGCGTCTTAGCTTGATACCGTGGGTTGGGTATCGGAAGTAGGACCTCCATGCGAGGCCCATGGTGTGTGGGAGTCTTGTCTGAGTCTCGCTTGCCCTTCTGTCTGAGTTATGTGGATCCTTTTCTTTCATCCACATCTATTTTTATCTATCCCTTTCTCTTATTATTTCTGCATTCTCTCGTCTTTGCTCCTCCGCTGTTTCTTCGGGGTACGCATGAAACTTAAGTTGCGAGTGCGAGATGCATTACTTCTGATCTGAACGTTTCTTCCCAAGCCTCCAGGGTTTTGTTGCTAGCACAATCGTAAAGTTTAGTCGTATATATCTTTGCTGCTCCTGCCTGTCTCCAGTAGACATAATGCCTTTTTCCACGGCCTCTTCCATCACTGGTATCTCTGTCTCTTGTCACCATGGAAATCATCCTGTTGATATTTCACGCCCCGATGGAGGAACAGGAAGTGGGCTAAAAGTATCTGGGGCGATTAAAAAAACGGCAGAGCAAGTGAGCGATCAGACGTGACAAAACTGGACCGGCGCTAGTGGGTTTACTGAGCTTCTGGAGGGGCTGAACATGAAAGCAAAAGAAAAAGAGGGACAGAGACGGCGGGTCAAGGCATGGAGCTGTCCATCGTGGCATCCACAGTGGCGTCCATCTTGGTGAAGCGGTCGGTTTCTTTGGCGGGCGGTGGCGGTGGCGGAGGAAATGAAAGTCATTACTGTCGGAGCGGACTGAGCTTCATGGCCCAAACGGGATTAGACGGAGCATCCGACATTGTTTCTATACGTCGGCAGACTTAAAAGCCAAGCGCAAAATGGGATTAAAAACGAAGGAAAAAAGACCAATAAATAACCTTCGCTGAGCCACTGCCACCCCCTAAAACCCCCCCACTCGCACACTCTCTCTCTTTCTGCCTTTTCTTCCCCCCCCCCACACAACCCATCCTCACACCTCTTCTCTGCGTCACCCATTCTCTTCATAAACTGTTCCATCTCTTTCCCCCGCCTGTCTCCTCCTGCTCCTCACACCCCCTCCCCCGACCCCGCCTCCACCACAGCTTTCTTCTCTCGTCTTCTCTCTTCCTCCGTTGCTTTCAGGTTAGAGCCAGCCCTCACACACTCACACTTTAGTCACTCTTCTGCTGCCTGAAGAGTTCAAAATTCAAACTTCACTTCCAAATTAAACCTTTGAGCACTGTCTTCTCTCACTCCTCCCCTCTCCACTTCTCATCCTCTCCCTCACTCGCAACTCTGTCTGTCTGTCTGTCTCTGCTAATGCTCTCTCCTCCCCTTGCACTGGTTGGAAACAGCCCCATAACAAGCCTTGTGAATTGTTGCCCTTCCTTAACTTTTAAGGGTATTATGCACCATGTCCAACTTCAAAGAGCGTCTTAACTTCCACACTTTAATTGTATCGTCTCCAGCTCTCAGTGTGTGTGCCATCTGATTCTGCTGACGGCTGCACTTCTTCTTCTTCCTCTCATCCTCCTATCCCTCCGTCTCCTCCTCTTTGTGGCCCCTGTCCGGTTCCACACACACACACACACACACACACACACACACACACACACACACACACACACACACACACACACAGACACACACACACGCGCCTCTCATCGGCTCCTTGCTCTCTTCAGTGGCCATTGTCCCTCTGTTGTCACCTACTTTGAGAGGAGAGCGTTCATTTCCTCTCCTGACAGTCACTGGTTGCCAAGGGTGTGTACACACCAAACAACCCCCCCATCCCCCCCTCTCCCCTTTCTCCCCCACCACACATACTGACATCTCACCCCTTGCCCTAAATTGACCGGCAACTTTTCTCTTTATCTGCTCCCCTCTGTGTCTATATGTCTGTCTGATGGTCCTCTCTCTCTCTCTCTCTCTCTCTCTCTCTCTCTCTCTCTGTGATAGTCTAACCCTCTCTCTTTCTCTCTGTCTCTCTCATGCTCTCAGCATGAGTGTATGGTCGCTCGTCCCTCCTCATGGCCCTGGTTGATAATTGCCGTAAGCCTCTCTTGGTTTCATTTTCCGTTGTCCTCCCCCCAAATTCTTGGCTCTTGCTTGAGATAAAGGGATGAGCACTTCAAAGGGGCCTGCAAAGAGTTTAACCCCAATCTGCGAGGAGCAGCACACAATACTCTAATGGAGAGCAGTTACTGATCACAGACCTAAACGATGCCCAGAGAGCTGGACTGGCTAAGGCCTACGCACATGACGCACGTACGCACAGGACATCTGAGCGTTTAGGACCACGTCTGAGGTGGTCAGTAGTAGTTTGGAATGGCTACAGTGCTCCGCGGGGCCAAATACTCCTGGCCAATCAGAACACAAGTAAGGCCCGGAGTAGTTCAATGGAAATACTTTCCTTCAGTTTTGTTTAGATTATTTTATGAAACATGGCTTTCTAAGGTTTCTATGGTTTAACTAACTGAAACGCACTGAGGGTTGTCTACAAAATGAATCACAGTGGCCCTTCAATGTTTGCACAGAACCTTTTTTAGAGGGGATGAGATTGGTGTGAGTGGTGTTGGAGGTGATTGTAGAAGTGGGTCGTCGGGTTGGGGGTGCTTGTGGTGGCTGGGGTGCTGACGTGGTGGTTTTGGAGAGTGTGGAGGTGGTGGTGCTAGTCGTGGTGTATATTGGCCCTAGTTTCTATACAGTAGCACTTAAAATTGTCTTATTTGATTAATGTTACATACTCTAATGATTAATGCACATTTGGGCTTATATCGTCATTGTCAAATTCACTTACTTTAAGTCGCTTGGACAAAAGTGTCGGCTAAATAAATGTAATGTAATTTTGGTGTTGGTTTGAAGGGGGGGGGGGCATGCACATTAGAGAGTCTTATTGAACTCGCTGATGATTTATGCTGCCCGTGTCTATTTATGGTTCTCTTTGTAGTGTGTGTGTGGGGAGGGGAGTGGGGGGGGGGGTTGAATTTGACCTGTCTGTAATAACATCTTCTCCGACCAGGGGGACGGTTACAGCTCATAACCTCACTCCTCCACTCTGCCAAGCACTCATTCTTCAGCTCTCTTTAAAGGCTCTTTTTATGGAGCCAAGGATTCCTTTGGTCCAGGGGCCGGACCGATTCCAGGGGTCAGTTCCTGGAGGCAGGCAGGGAGCAGACTTCCTTGGTGGTGGTGGTGGTGGTGGTGGTGGTGGAGGTGGAGGTTGTGATGGCGGGGGTGGGGGCGGGGTAACAACCCTAATATCAAAGAACCCCTGAACTGGACATGAAGGGCCCAACTGGCCCCTTGGTACCGGCAGGGGGTATGTAGCGTTGCCAGGGAAACGGTTTCACCCTGGTGTGTTTACTGTCAGAGGTCGACCCGAGCCCTGGAAAGTAAACAAAGACTAACATTGTCTGGCTAGCATTCTTTTATTGGTCTATGGTCCTGGCCCGGGTGTGTGTAGTGCTCACAGTCAGACTAAAACACACTAGCTCCATGGTAGCTTTATCCACTATACACTCTAATGGATGATATTATTTATCTCAAATGGATGATACAGCAATGCTTTGATGCAGGAACACAAAGTGAATGTAAATATGTGTAGGTAGAGAATTCATGTTTGGGTTTGATGCCATGCACTCCATCAGTACAAAACTCTTTTTTTAATCTGCTTGATGTAAAGCTGTGAGAACATTTCAGGGTAACTTTTGGCTAAACAATAATCAAAGTGGTATGCCTGTTCTTTTATGTACTTTTTTGATTGAAGACAACTGTCTGTTGAGACAACATGGCGGCTAACATTCATGCACACACACACACTCATGCGCACACACACATACAAACACACATAAACACAATTCATTTGAACAGTGAAGACAGTTGAACTGAGCAGAATAAACAACATTAACATTGACTTTAGACATAACCTAATAGATAATATCATAACTAGTTAATACAGTCTCCAAAGTCTGACAGTATATATAGGCTTTATCCAGTAACTATCTTTTATTACTTGTATATGTGTTATTACATGGTTATAACTTGGTTATTTTAGCCATTTTCTGCTCATTGCCATGCCAGTTAAGAGCCCAGTGTACTGAAGGAAAGAGGAATGTATAAATATCTGTGGATCTCTGCCCTGTTGCTTGACGATAGTTCCAGAATCCAGGATAATAAAGTGCCCTTAAACAATGTCTTTATGATCCCCGTGTTTATTCATATGCATTCATATGCCCATGTGGCCACGGGTTGGAGCTGCAGTGTTAAGATAGGTTTTTATCCATCCACCTTTATGTCTACGTACGGGTGTCTATGTTTAAACACATATTTCTGTAACATATTTCCTTTTTTGTTTTTGGTACAGCAATTATGCGTGGGAAAACTGGAGCAACTGAAAAATCCGTTGGACTCGGAGGGGTTAATCTCTAAACTATGTGGATCTTAAAGAAAATAAAAGAACCCTGCGACTTTAAAGTTGATGTAGCAACAGAGGGATTGCAGGGATAATGCTATTGGGACGGCAGATCAGTTACTTCTGACGTCCCGAAGCCTCCGGGAGTTGGCTCAAGATTGCTTGTCTTTGATAAGGTCCTTGCAACTTAGTAGAAACTTTGTGATCTGTGAAAAGCGCGCCGAAGACACGCAAACCTTTGCTTCAAAAAATATACGGCATCGCCTAAATACACCACATTGCAAATGTATTCAGTTGTGAGTGAATAATTTATTTCCAGAGATCGTTTTGCCCTCTTTTTGTATTTTTTTAGCGCATTGGAAGAGTGATTGTTTTCTACATAGCTTCCGGGACTCAGCAGTCGGTTGCTTACTTTGAAGTGCGCTGTTCCCTTCCCTCCCGTTCAGTTCACGTTGGAGTCGCCTTCAGGAGAGACCTGCCGTACGGCAGCTTGATACGTTCGGGCAGAAAAGCGATATATTTCCCCCCTCCTTTAACAACGAACCAACTAAAACATTATTTTCTCCGTGTAACCATCTTCTAAACTGAATGGACTTGTATGCGGATTCGCGCCTTGGATACACCAACTGTGGATTATGGTATTTTTTTGTGTGGATACCAAACCGGAGTGTTTTTTGAGGAGCTAACTCATGGATCGATGGTAAGTTACCAGAGTGTGTGCTTCTGCGCTGGCCCCGTTTGAGTTGCTTTGATGTGCTGCTGAAATGCTTTGAAGTCGTGTAATAAATGAACTTTTCATAACTCGCCTCCACAACGCTTTGATTGTATATTTGTATGTCTTCTTGCATTT
Source organism: Pollachius pollachius (assembly GCF_949987615.1). Classification (NCBI taxonomy): domain Eukaryota; kingdom Metazoa; phylum Chordata; class Actinopteri; order Gadiformes; family Gadidae; genus Pollachius; species Pollachius pollachius. The sequence continues at coordinate 10,083,798 of NC_136944.1, forward strand.
ACGAACATTTTAAAATGCTCTATCGGGAGGAAATGCTCTTTTTTGACAAGTGCTTATTTCGACCGAATACTTTCTTTGGAATTCCTCTCCCCCCCACCACCCCCCAACACTACTTCTGAGACTTTTCTTTGCAGTTGGCGTACTGGACTTAAAAGACGGTTGTTTTAGGGGTTTGAATCATTGACACAATATTTTTCGTATGTTTCGCTCTGAATGTATACTATTTATAGTGTAATGTGTGTGTATGTTTTACTAGGCTAATGGAGATTTGTTCTCCAAGTTTCCCCGATGTCTATAACAAAATAAGTAGGACTTCAATGCGAATATATATCTTACAGAACCGGCTGCAGAGAATAACTAGCAATGTATTTATTATCAGCGTACAGCCAGTATGGCAATCTACTTTGAACTCGAGCGTTTTTACGGTATAATAGCCCAGGCGTGTGTGTTATTTGATAAAGAACAGATAACGCCAATTGCTTGTGAACTCATCGATCTGATGTATCTGAAATGTTATTTACTTGTTGGACATTTTAACTCTGTCTTACTTTCTGAGCTACAAGTAGTGTGTGGAAAGGCATGTGCTTCAGTTGCCTGATACTGCAATAAACCATTTTCTTCACGTTTTGTTCTTCACAACTACGTTTGTCCCATATAGTACAGCGATGTCTCTCCACATGGATGTCTACATTCAGTGCGATTAAGTGTTGTAAAAACTGCAATAGATTGTGAGTAGTAAATGGTCAAATGCCGTGGTGGGTGCGTTGTAGACCTCTGATTGCGGTAGGCTTTGTAATATTGACGAAAAGAGAACATTAGGCTACTACCAATGTATATACTTGGTTAAATTCCTATGAAAAGACCTAATAACCAGAGACGCGTATTTTGTACCATGCTATGTTAATGAATGATACTTTGATAGTTTTTTTGATGATTAAACACATATCTTTAGGTGGTGTAGATGATCATTTGGCGCATACATTTGTGTTTTACAGTGTAGTCGGATGTTTGCTAAATTGAACAATCGCAAGAAACCCTAGCAGTTCAATTTTGTGGGAGCTACTGCAGTATTTGTCTGATTTGTTTTCAGTAGAATAGCTTTTGTCTGTTTTCTGTGAAACTGAGCCACGGTCTGGGGGAAAAAAACGCTGCGTCGCTGCCTTTGAAGTTGGGGTGGATCTGGTCGTGATTAGATCAATACTTTGTGTTTCAGAGAGAAAACGGACAGACAGAGAGAAGCTCCCCCGCTGACATAAGAGAGTAAGGAGATTACAGTAGAACCCAGAGGAGGCGAGCCAACACACGGTTTCTTCGGCCGCCTCCGGAGCCATGAGCCGGGCGCTTACGGACCATATTGCCACTAGTTTCCGTGAAGATGCTCCCCGGCCCCCGGTTCCCGGGGAGGAGGGCGACGCTACGCCCCGCTACCCCGGCAAAGTAGCGACCATGAGACCCCTGGATACCGCCAAGTCGATCCTCCTCCTCAAGTCTCCCGGCTCCTCCGCGAGGAGAAACGAGGACGGTCTTGGGGAGCCCGAGGGGAGCGCGTCTCCCGACTCGCCGCTTTCCCGGTGGACCAAGTCGCTGCACTCGCTCCTCGGGGACCAAGACGGTGCTCTGCTGTTCCGGACATTCCTTGAGCGAGAGAAATGCGTCGACACTTTAGACTTTTGGTTCGCATGCAATGGTTTCAGGCAAATGGACCTGAAGGATAGCAAAACGCAGCGAGTCGTCAAAGCCATTTACAAGCGCTACATTGAGAACAACAGCATAGTTGCCAAGCAGCTGAAACCCGCGACCAAGACCTTCATACGGGACAACCTGAAGAAGATCGACTCGGCGATGTTCGACCAGGCACAGACAGAGATCCAGAACATCATGGAGGAGACCTCGTATCAGATGTTTCTCACTTCTGATGTTTATCTCGAGTACGTGAGGACTGGAGGTGAAAACCCTGGCCACGTCAACCCGAACGGTCTGAGCGACCTGAAGGTGGTTTGTGGATACCTGCCAACGCTGAACGAGGAAGAGGAGTGGAGCTGTGATTTCAAAGCCAAAGCGCTGGTTGGACTATCTTCTAAAGCTCTGAGGGCGACCATGTCCGTGAGGGCGGTGGAGGTCATGGACAAGGCATACGGGTAAGAATTACACATGTATTATACCCACAATACGTGCTGATAATGTTCGACTGTAATGTTACATTCAAGTTAGAAATAGATAAGTTAATTGTATACTTGGTTGCAGAGAAACTGGCGCGCGTAGAAAAGTGTCAAAATCTCCGCTTGCCAATTAGCTGATTTGTTTTTGCTGGAAGGAAACATATCAACTAGTATTTTTAAAATTCACTCACCGACTTACACATCCGCGCGCGCTCACATTTGATGTAGTTTTTCCTCGCTTAACCACACTCCCTCCCTCCCTTCCTCGCCTCGCGCACCCACACTCCCTTCTTCCCTCCCTCCCGCACCTCGCGCAGTCACCCAGCCACACGTTGTTCATCTCTTCTGCTGGCGCGCGCTCCACTGGCTGCACCCGCGCTTCCGCAGCTTTGAAATAGTTCCGCAGATAGAGGGATCGTCTTCCAGGGGGGAAGTTAGCAGATCAAGCCCGCCTGCCCCGGTCCCCCCAGCCAGCGAATAATAGATTATGGTATTGCTGTGCTATATCTCCTTAACCACACGCACACGGACAACATCATGAGTGGCTTTTTTCTTTATTTATGTTTTCCTCTGTATCTTATTGACATCATATAGCCTTGTATTGCCATTCTTGTCGCCAGCATGCACAAACACTGTTACGCAAACTCGACCCTATTACTATCCAGGTTAAAAGTAGAGTTTCTCAATGATGGCATACAAAGTGGTTATTTACTTATATATCTTTACACCGCATAAATATGGGGTCATGAGGAAATAGTACACTGACTTTGGTTTTAAAACGAGACCAACCTATCATTTCCAGAAGGGATATTCTGTATTATTTTTAATCGTTGATGTCAGGTATAGTTCTGAGTGTGTGACTACCGTGACAGTTGGAGCATGAGCAACACCCCCCTTCTCTCCTCTGATTCAGCTTCTCCTTTCATTTAGAAATAGAACAACAACATCCACAACAAAAAAAACGCCCCCCAAAAAAACAACACAAACGCTTCAGCTACAGTGAATATGACCCCCACCCACCCACTCACACAGAAACACATACACACCCTCGCACAAGCGCACACAAAAACACACACACTCACATTACCCCGTTTTTTTCCCTCCTTTCTTTTTGTTTACCACGATTCTCCTCTGATTCCCTGCTCTGCCTGCTCCGCCCCTCCTTCACCACTTTCATCTTTCCATTGTGAAGAAAAAAATGATGTGATGGGGAAGAGCAATTGGCTGGTTCCAGAAAGAGAGAAAGAGGGAGGAAGAAAGAGAGAGGGGGATTGAAGGAGGGAGAGGGCCGAGAACGAGAGAAGGAGAGAGGGAGGGAGAGAGGGGGAGATTGCAGTTTGAGAGAGCGGGAGAGAGACGGAGGGTGGGAGAGAGAGATACTGAGGGAGAGACAGAGAAGAATGTGAGGCCAGCTGTGTTAAATACCTGACTCTTTGCAGTGCCTCTGAAGGTCAGCTTGGAGCTGGGGGCCTACAGCCCTAGTCATGCTGGGTCTCTCTCGCTCAGTCCTTCATTCTGTCTCTTCCTCCTCCTACTTTTCTCCCCAGGTCTGTTCATGAAGAGACCCCCCTCGTCTCTCCTCCTTTCTCTCCACTGCCCTTCCTTTTTCTCTCTCTCTCTCTCTCTCTCTCTCTCTCTCTACTCTCTACCATGGCAGGAATGTGTACAGCAAGAGATGAGGGCTGAGCTAGAGTTCAGGGAAATGGAAAGAATAAAAAAAAACAAAAAACAACAACCTTGTAGGCCATATGAAGCTGTTTACCAAAAGAAACGACTGAAAACTAGCCGACTTGAGCTCAGCGGTCCAGCGTGACCACACATGGAGGACCGACAGAGGTTCTCCAATGGGGGCCAGGATCTTGACCTCTCGCTTAACAGAAAATGTACCCACCACATTGGATTCGCCACATTGGCATTGACTTTTAAGGTTACTACAGGTTAATGGATTTGATCATCCACAGCCTACAACTTAGCGGCAGTTAATGCCAGACTTGACGCCCATGCTAAAGTGGCCCTCACTAGCTAACTGAGCCGCTGTTTGTCTGTGTGTGTGTGTCCAGATCCAGGATGTACCGGAGGCCAGAGGTCGTCCACCCCTACCACGTGGGGGTGCGGGCGCCCGTCGCCAGCACCAACGACAGCGAGGTGTCCAGCGATGCCATGACTGACGACGCCATGTCCGTCACGGACAGCCTGTAAGTCCCGATTATCTCCCACACCTTTGAGCTTTGAGTTTGCGCGCGCGTTTGTGTGTGCGTGCGCATGCATGTTTCACATCCATCTCGAAGAGAGTCTTTTAAGAGCAAGCGGGATTATCAACCTGGACGGTCCTTACCTCCGTCATCCACCTCGACGGACAAAACAACCAACCCAGTCGGCTGACCCCCCTCGACCGGGGAGACGACCCGCTCGCGTGGACATTGGATACGCAGCTTCACCAAAACGCTGTGTGCTACAACGAGAGTGCGCGTGACTCACCGTCACCTCCACCTCGACACGCAGCCGACTCCCTCCCATTGCCCCCGCACCAACCCCATGTGTACGTGCCTTGGCGAGCCGTCAATGTTAATCCGGTGGGGGGGCGGTCCATCGGTGATCACGTGGTCATGATCTTGCGGCCCGCCCCATGTGATCGGGCGCCAGGTGATATGAAGTCACAGCGGTCGGCGCCATCCGCCGGGCGGGCGCCTTTGAAGGCGGCCTTTGAAATCCCGGGGTCAGCTGTTTTAGTGGGCTTTATTTCTCGCTGATTAGCCCCGCCGGACATGACAGGTATGCTCACACATCAAGGTCCGCGTGAGCTCATGTCTACACTGATCCATGACGAGGCGGAAGACAACCCCTGTGTGGTTGGGCGGTGGGCGGGGCCCACAAAGGAGGGAGGAAGGGGTTTGGCTATGGCGGGTTATAAAGGAACCTTTTTACAACAGTTTGAGTCTCTGGAGACGCTTCCTCTTCAAAGGGGACCGGAGACCCAGATAGCCCTGTGAGCTGATGTACTTTGCCCCGACACGGCAACAAAGCACCGGCCGCGGGGACACACACACACACACACACACACACACACACACACACACACACACACATACACACGCACACATACATACACACATACACACGTACAGACACACACTTCCTGGTTGCTGTGGCCTTGATCGCACTATCTGCCCCCCCCTTCTCTCTCTCTCTCTCTCTCTCGTTCTCTCTGTCGTTCTTTCTCTCTCTCTCTTTTCCCGGGTCGGTGAAAGGGAGCTCTGAAACATTTGAATCTCATTTATAGATAAAGAAAAGAATAGCGAAAAATGGAATGGGGGGGGGGATAAAAAGGCAACAGTCGGGGGTGGTTCATGGTGTGGGGGGGGGCGCCGTATTTTTTCTTTTTGCTTATATCTTATTTATGGATTAGCCTGGACGCTGGGGAATGCAGCTGCGCAGACTTCAAACATTACCTTATCTTACAAACCAGCCTTTTGATGTGCCGACATCAGAGGCTGGCTGCGGCAGCGTTTGCCAAATGAAGATTGGAGCAGGGAGGGGTTTGGTGGGGGTGGGGCCGCTGTATATACACAGGCTTGGGGAGGGTAATGGTGCTGGTTGGTTGGTTGGGGAGGGGGGAAGAGTAGAGGGAGGGCTTATGCGCATGACTGTAGCATTTCAAAGCAACAGTGACTGGGAAGGGGGGAAGAAAAAAGTGGTGCTCCTCACTTAGGCTCTAGGTGACCAGGAAACCAGGAGAGAGATAGAGATAGGGCCCTTTCTAATTTTCTCTGACGCTCTCTCTCTCTCCATTAAGAAATGTATTTATCATATCCAAAATGTCCCACACACTGTGACTCAACCAACCCAACGGTTTCACACACAGGAATAGTTTCAAATAGTGGAATGGCTTCTTGCTTTGAGGTTCCAGATGCGGGGAAACATACTTCTGCATTGGTTTGATGACAAATTGGACTGATCTGTATGTATGTGTTTGTGTGTGTGTCTACAGAGATGGCGTCCCTTCCTACAAGTCAGGCTCCAAGAAGCACCTTCACAGAGAGGTGGAGCGCAACCTGAGGATGAACAGCCAGGTCTCCCTGCCTGCCTTCCCCGTAAGTACACACGCGCACATGCACACACCATCACACGCACCCACACACCATCATCCACACAGACACACACAGGTCTTTTTGAACTTGGGGTCCCACAGTGTCATTTGCATAGCAGCCTGTGTTGTTTGGCTCTATGAATAGAGCCGTAGACAGCATTCCACATTCTCTCTGTATCTCACCAACACCAAGCAACATCTGAAGAGCAGCGGCAAAAACACACCCTCACACGCACACACAAACACACACACACACACCTAGGTGCGCACACACACACACACACACACACACACCCACACACACACATCTCATCTTGTCCCCCCCCATCATGGCTGCCATTGAAGTCTACGGGAGACGGTCTCATAAGCTTTTTATCGCAGCCGTGCCTCACCCCTCACTGGGGGCCTGTTGTGGGGGGGTTAAATACGGAGAACAGAGGGAGAGATGGCGAAGATCTCTGCTGCTTTATCCCCAGGGCTCGGAAATCAGCCGGAAGCAACGTGTGCACACATAGACACACACACACACACGCACGCGCGCGCGCACTCGTGCACAAACGCTCTCTGAGGCGCACACACACATAAGCAAGCTACACAGCTCTTTGATCAGGGGGGATGAATGCGGCGAGCATGCGGGGAAGTGACAACTTCCAACTGAGCTGGCCTCTTTATTCTCCATCACCCACACCCCCCCCCCATCTACCCAGCCATGCACCAGCCATGAAACAGCCTACCCCCACCCACCCAGGCATGCACCAGCCATGAAACAGCCTACCCCCACCCACAACTCCCCCACCCACCCAGCCATGCACCAGCCATGAAACAGCCTACCCCCACCCACAACTCCCCCACCCACCAGCGCATCACCACTCAGCAGCCTACCCCCACCCACAGAAAAAGAGAGATTTGAAAGAATGAGTTGTGGTGAGTCATGTGGTCACTCTCTCGGTGGGTCGGGGGGGGAATCAGGTCGGGGGAGATAGAGAGAATAGAAAGAGTGGGAGAGAATGAACAACGGAAGGAGAGAGACAGACCTGATGAAGGAAAATAGTGTAGGAGAAAGAGAGAGAGTAGGGGGAAGAGAGATAGAATGAATGGGATTGAAAGAGACAGAGAGAGAGAGGTTCTTCTGTCTTCTCAAAATAAAACGAGGAAGTAAGAAGTTCTTCCTTGAGTTGTGGATCCTTCCTTTACCGGCAATCCTCCTTCGTCCCCTTGTTTTGGTTTCCCTGTCTGGGTTTTTGGCGACGAGATGACTGCCACAGCCATGTTGTGCCAGCCCCGGGCTCTGTTAGACAGCTGACCCCCCCCCCCCCTCTCTCTCACACACACATACACACATTCTCACTCAATCTCTTTTATGTTCACTACAAAGAGAACGGGGGAAGAAATGAAAGGATAGAAGAAAAAAGAGCAAATGATAAGTGTTTGAGTATGTGGCACACACACACACACATAGACACAAGTTGGAACTGCTGTCGTGGTACTGTACCTCAAAGGCGTGTGTGTGTGTGTGTGTGTGTGTGTGTCTGTGTGTGTGTGTGTGTGTGTGTGAAGGGCATAAATTATCCTAACTGTTCTGATCTTCATCCCTATTTGACTCCTTTATCTCTCCATCCTTCCCTCTCTCCATCTCCACCCCTCTGTGGCTTTTCTCTCTCCTTTTATCCCCCACCGTGGCCCAGCCCCTCCCTCTCTCCTTCTCTTCCACCCCCTGTCAGGATGTGACTTTTATTCTTAGATATTCCTTTCTTTCCTCCCTCTCTTCCCCTTCTCCCCCATCCCTTGTTTCCTCTATCTCCCTGACTCGTTCATCCCTCCCTGGCACTCTCTCTTCCCCTCTCTCATGTCTCCTCACTCTTGCCCTCTCTTCCTCCGTCTCTCTCCTCCTCTCTTCCTCCATCTCTCTCTTCCTCCGTGCCGCTCTCTCTTCCTGGCAAGTGTTTGATATTTGACGAGGGAGTCTTTGAAGTGAGCAGCACATTAAGGCTGACAGAGGGAGTAGAAGCCCCTCCCTCTCCCGCCAGCCCCCCACTGCCACCCTCTACCACCTCCCTCTTTCCTCCCTCCTCTCCCGTCCTCCCCCCCTCCCCATGTCCTGCCCCCCACCCCAAAACACAGCCTCAGCTCAATCCAAAGTAGAGTACAGTTAACAGATAATGACCATCTAGATATAAATAATGCATGAATATATAATGGATATAATGGAGCGAACCTTATCTTAATGTCAAAAAAGAATAGAGGACATTTTGAAACGTTCAGCCGCTGGTTGAACTTCAGAGGTAGGACAGGGGGAGTGTCATAGCCAACGGTTAATAGCTAGGTAGACAGCCGAAGCTAATTGTGACGGGATTCAATAAACATCTAGAAATGTTTGACTCCTGGTGACCGAGTTGATAACGTCGGCTAGCAGAGGCTCATCCAACCCCCCCGTCCCCCCTCTGTTCTCCTCCCCATAGTGCGACCGCCCCCCTCCCAAGGAGATGGTTCCCGTGAAGCCCCTGGAGTTCGCCACCCAGCTCATCTCCCGCCTGGAGCGCCTCAAGAAGGAGCAGGACACCCGCCGCTCCCTGGAGGAGCGGCTGCAGCAGATCCAGGAGGAAGAGGAGCGGGACGACGCCGCCGAGACCCCCGGCTCCGCCGCCCACCCCCTGGCCCTCCTCCCGGGCTCGTCCGAAGACGACCCCCAGGCCATCCTGGACGAGCACCTGTCCCGCGTGCTCCGGACCCCCGGGTGCCAGTCCCCCGCCGTCCTGCGCCGCTCCCCCCGCGCACGCTCCCCGGAGAGCAGGGGGGGCACCCTGGCCCCCCGCGGGGCCTCGGCGCTCCGGGCCCCGCTGTCCCCGCCGGGGGCCTCCGCCGCCCCGCCTGCCTCGGGCCCCGGTCTGGCCCCGGTCAGCAGGCAGAGCACCAAGCACATCCACCACCACTACATCCACCACCACCACGGCGGGCCCCGCAGCCAGGAGCAGGTGGAGCGCGAGGCGGCCCTCAGGGTCCAGGGCCTCTGCCAGGGCGTCCAGCCGTGCCAGCGCAACCGCAGCCTGGGCCGGGAGGCGTGTGGGGCCGCCGCCGCCGCCGCCGCCGCCGCCGTGGAGCTCCACCACCCTGGGTGAGTCGAGTCGCTAATGAGTCGTTCACCGGCCTGGCGCGCGTGCCCGGAGACTCCGGGTGCAAAAAAGGGGAATGCACGTCATCAGGGCCGGCTTTGGAGGTCTTCCTCGGGTAGGATGCGGAACGACGGGGTTTGAAGGCAGAACCTTTCCAGGTTCTGCCTTCAAACCCCGTCGTCCCGCATCCTACCCGAGGAAGAGGAAGGCGTGACGTCGCTAAGGAGGTCGAAACTCCCTAGTCCCTACACGACCTTACTGTCGTCCTGAACCTTCCAACCCCGCCTCCCACCCCCCCCCCCCCCCCCCCACCAGGCGCTCCAGCTCGCTGTCGAGGCGCCAGTGCCGTTCGGGGGGCGACGAAGGGGTGTCCGAGGGGTCCCCGGAAGAGAGCGCCCCATTCGTCCACCTGCCCACGGACACCTCGGATCGCTCGCAGAACGTCTGGCAGTGGATGCTGGAGAGCGAGAGGCAGGGCAAGCACAGGTCTCACAGGTGAGCCCGCCGCCGCACCACGGCCGTCACGTTGTAGTCCTCCGCCGTGGGTTTTTGAAGTACAATTCCCGTCGCCGCCCGCCCCCATTGGCTAATCCTTCTTCGTCTCCGCGCTTCAGTGCCCAGATCACCAAGAAGTCCTTTGGCGGTGGCCCGGCACACGCGTGGGGCGGTGGCGGGAGCTCGGCCCTTCTGCGTAACCACCAGCCAGCCCACCCCTTCATCCAGGACCCCGCGATGCCGCCGCTGCCGCCGCCCAACACCCTTGCCCAGCTGGAGGAGGCCTGCCGTCGGCTGGAGGAAGTGTCAACCAAGCCCTCTAAACAGAGGTGAGGCTCGGCCTCTGGATGAACGTAGAAATATAGAAATCGCCTTTGCGTGTTCAGGTTTTTCCGCGAAGGGAAAAAGTCTCGAAAAGCATTTCAATGTGAATCCCAAGAAGAGCACCATCTCTGGGGAAACCCAGGTTCCTTTGATTGAATAATTGACAAATTGCTTATTGATCGCTTTCTAAACACGACTGTAATTGATGAATAATTAAGGAGTAACAATTCCATGTGCGCCCTCTTCAGGCACTCTACATCCAGTCCCCAGCGGGAGAAATGCCACCTCGTGCCTGTCCAGAACGGAGTGGGCGTCGCCCTGTCTTCAGTCAATCCGAGCGCAGCCAATTTGTTCCTCGCTGCCCCTGCCCTCTTGTCAGAAGAGTAAGAGCCTTCCCTCTCCTCTGCCTCTCCACATCCCTGCTGCCAGTTGTCCTCCTTATCCTCGAGCTCTAGCCTCCGTCTTGCACTGTACCGCAACGGCTATCAGACGTCACGTGCACAAAGACATACACACAGATGGCTGTATTGTTTCCCTGTTGTTTCTGTTTGTTTTTTTTTATCGAGGGGATCAACCATGTGATCTTTCGGTGCAAGAAGGGTTAGTCTGGTTTACCTAGTCACTAACACATCTCTCTCTCGCTCTCTCTCTCTCTCTCGCTCCCAGGATGAAGGAGGTAAGGAAGAGCTCTGCGAGCCAAAGTGTAACGTCGTCTCCGAGCGTTGCTGGTGGCGTTGGCGGCAGTGAGGCTGTGGTGACCTACTTCTTCTGTGGTGAGGAGATCCCGTACCGGCGGAGCATGAAGAGCCACTGCCTCACCCTGGGACACTTCAAGGAGCAGCTCCGCAAGAAGGGCAACTACAGGTGGGTGCCGACACTGCTACCAGCTACCTGGCCCCAGCCTCCTCTGGGTGTGACCCCCAGGGTTCCCAGTTTACCTGTAGGAAAGCTGGGAAGACAAGGGTTCACACCCAGACCCCGGCCCGCCTGCTCGATAATGACATGTAGCGTTGTTAGCCGCGTCGTGCTTCAAGTGTTTGCTAAATGACAAAATGGTTGTGGAATGCGATTTTGTATTTTATGGCTTTTACTGAAAACCTGAAAGCTTAAGGATGTTTGTTTTGTCAGACACGGCTCAGTCGCACATTTCCCCACGTTTCCCCACGTTTCCATTCGCATTCAGCTCCTGAACCGTCACCTTTTAGTGCAGTTCTGAGGCAAAGGGAAGCCCCGCTCAGTGCTGCGAACAACGGAAATTCAAACCCAACTCTTCCGCTGGCCGGCGAACATTTTCACCCTAGCGCTGTTTACTAGTGCCTGTATCTGTTGTAAGACCGGGGCCGTGTGTTGTGGTCTACGGCAGAGGAGGGGGGCGGGGGGGGCTAGAGAGAGCATGGCTGTGGTTGGGTGGGTGGTGTTTGGGGGAGTGTGCGAGGAGGGGATGGGGGGGAGGGGTTTGAACTGCTGCGATTTGGGTCCCATCTGGTATTGATTTCCATGCTAAGGCACACTTAATACGCATGGCTTTGAAGCCCCGGCCCCTTTCATTTCCAACCAACAAAGACTCACACAAATGGCCAGCGTGCAAATTCTTCACCGATGCTATCAGGGGCCCCCTTTCTGCTTGCGTTCGTGCATGGGATTGTGTGTGTGTGTGTGTGTGTGTGTGTGTGTGTGTGCGTGCTCCATAGCTTGTGCACAAACATGTGGGTGTGCGCTCGTCGAGCGCGCACAATGTTTACACACGTTGTAATCATTTTACAGGGTCTTTTTTTTTTTTCTCTTCTTCTTCTTCTTCTTTTTTGATGAAAAGCGTATTGTTTAAAACCAGAGTTGTTTCCCCCCCTACACACACTCACTCACTTGTCCTCTTTCCCGTCCGGACAGCCATGTGACGTGAACCTCCTCCTTCTCTGGGCCTTGGGTTGTGACCTGGCCTGTGATGAGGCTATGTCTTCCCTTTCCCTCAAACAGGCACTTTCACTAGTAGTAGTAGAAGTAGTAGTAGTAGTAGTAGTAGTAGTAGTAGAAGTAGTAGTAGTAGTAGTAGTAGTAGTAGTAGTAGTAGTAGTAGTAGTAGTAGTAGTAGTAGTAGTAGTTGTAGTAGTAGTAGTAGTGACTGGTCTCACTGATTGCTTGGAGATTTTTATTTTTTTAATCTTGCTTCACAGACCAAACGCCAACTGGGTTCTCCTCTCCCCAGATGTGTGTCCCACGTCTCTGATCGTACCCCCTCCCCCCCCCCGTGACGTCACCACGCTCACCACAGCCGCACAGAAATCCCCCCACATCTGTCTGTCTATCCGACTCCCACACTCCCAGCCCCTTCTCTCTCGTCCAACTCTCTCTCTAACGCTCTCTCGTTCTCTATCTACCTTCTCTTCCAAAGTTCCTGTGTCATTTTGTTACGTGTTTGTATATGTGTGTGTGTGTGTGTTGTGTGTGTGTGTGTGTGTGTGTGTGTGTGTGTGTGTGTGTGCGCGTGTTTGCTTGGAGCTGCAACGTGGTGTGGGGATGTAATGGCAGCCAGAGAATGCAAAGAGTTGGGTCATTTCAACATGGCAGCAGTTCAACAAAGAACAGTACCGACGAGCCCTGCCAGACAATATTGGTGCCAGATGTCTGCGCAAGGGAGAGAGGGAAGGGGGGGGGGAGAGACAGAGAGAGAGAAAACACATGAAACATCTTCCAGTGGAAACTCTTTCTTTCTCTCCCTCTCTCTGTCCCTCTTTCTCCCCCTCTCAGAAAATAAGATCCGTCGAACTTTGAAGATTTTTCTTCCCTCTGTTTTAAGAGGAGATGATTTTTTTGGTGTGTTTGTGTTTTGTTTTGGTTCTCTCTTCTCCCTCCAGAAGAGGGAAAAAAAAGGATACAATTATCCACCGTGGTCCCAGGGCTCCTTTCAAGTCCTTGTGTTCAGCCCCGCTGTAGAGAGACACATTTCCCAGCAGAAGACAGTGGGGCTGCTGTAGTTTTCTTCTGTAGTTATCTCTTATTGTTCTCCGTTGTTCTTTTTTTTTTTAATTTGGGTAGTTTTCACTGTTTTCTGCTGTATTTTTCCGGTGGTTCTTCTTTTGGTTTAGTTTTCTGCCTGTAGTTTTCTGAATTCAGTTTCCAAGTGTAGTTTCTTTTGGATCGTTTTTTTGATGCAGTGTAATTTCCATGTACTTTCAAGTCTACTTCACTGTTGTAGTTCTCTGGTGTAGTTCTCTGTTGTATTCCTCTGTTGTTTTCAGTTGTAGATCTTTCATACCCATTCTTCCCTTTCAAACCAAACAGCTTTTCATTCATTACCCAGCCACCACTCTCAACCAGGGGGAGGGGGATGTTGTGAGCGTCTGAACCCCCGCTGGCAGGGAATTACTTTCACATTTATTTGCTTCATTCTCAAGCTCTAGACCAATACCTCTTGTTTCTATGTTTTTGTTTGTTTCTGTGTTTTTCACAAGCTTTGTTTGTGTTGCCTTGACAGACCCACATAAAACCACACACACACACACACACACTCACAAACACACTAGCACACACACACACACACACACACACACAGATTCCAACGCGGCCCCCACATGGAGAAGGAGCGGGGTCTTTTTTCCATGACATAGTTAATGAGAGGTGAGCGAGCGCTCTCTGCCCCCTGCTGCTTCCTCTTCCTCTCCAGCGAGGTGGAGGAAGAGGAGGAGCGGGTGGTGTTCGGGGAGGGAGGGGTCGCATCATTAATGGCCCGGTGAAGTCACGGCTTCACATTTTTCTCCTTACTTCTGCTCCGCCGTACACCGGGGTGTGCACGCACACACGCCCAGTCATGCAAACACACATACACACAGGCACACACGCACACATGCAGGGGTGCAGGCACACACACACACACACACACACACACGCAGGCACACACACACACACACACTTCTGCACAAACAGACCCTTGCGCACAGATACACACACGCAACACAACACACACAGATGGAGACCACAAGCTAGCTAGTCTGCTGCCCTTCCTATAGCTCACAGTGGGGGGCGGGGCTGGTGAGATCAGACAGAGAGGGGTCAGGACATGATGTACTGCTTCCCCTCCATCACACACACCCACTCCCTCCCTCCATCTCCCTGTCCCTCTGTTCTCTCTATCTTTCTACCCCTCCCTGTTCTTTAGCTTTGATTTAGAGTTTGCCTTTTTGCCTATAAGCGTGTGTATGTGCTCATGTGCCTGAATGTGTGCGCGTGGGTGCGTCTGCTAACACTCACAGCTAGCCATGAGTGCGTAGGAGTGGTATGGGGGGGGGGGGGAGGTTATGACAGGCAGACTTTCAGGCACCCAAAATTTCAGTCTATGTGAAAGGACCCCTTCATTTACGCAAGGGCCTAATTGGCCGCTGTTAGCTGGGGCCGAAGCTCATGGTGAGGGGTGGGTGAGACAGGAAGGAGTTGAAAAAAGAAGGAGTGGGGGAGGGGTACTGGTGAGGGGGGGGGGGGGGGGGGGGGGGGCTTGTTTTAAACTTGGTCTTCTTTGAGTAGAGGTTTCCGTATCTCTTCTTGGTCCTGGAGGCGCAATGAATTTGGTTCATTGATCCAATGATCTTTTGCTCTCTCTCTCTCGCTCTCTCGCTCTCTTGCTCTCTCGTTTCCCCTTCCTTCCTCTTATTGGTGGAACTGAGGACCCAGAGTCAAGTGGTGGAACGTAGGCCAAGAGCCTTGACCTCCCCCTTTGACCTTTGGGGTCACCATCGGGGTCGTCTGACAATGGTTCATTGAGGTCCAAGTAGCAGAAAGATAACCTAGGATTAGATGACTCATTCACACACACACACACAAACGGGGACTCACCCCCAGTTCACCCTACACGGGAGGAAGTGACATTTCAACCGGCTTTGTTGCTATTTGTGTTTGCATTGTATGTGCCAAGGATTTATGTTGAGCTCAGTATTAATGTCTCTCTCTCTCTCTCTCTCAGGTACTACTTCAAGAAGGCTAGCGATGAGTTTGAGTGTGGCGCCGTGTTCGAGGAGGTCTCTGATGACGGCACTCTGCTGCCCACCTACGAGGGCAAGGTCCTGGGCAAAGTGGAGAGGATGGAGTAAGCCGCCACCACCACCACCACGGCTTTTCTCTTAAGCCATGACCGTGTGACTGAATTTGCTGAACTGGAGCATTTACGAAAAAGAGATGAAAAAGAGACAGAACGAACAAAGTAAAAGAGATGGAGAGAGAGAGAGAGAGAGAGGTCAGAGTCAGACCACAGCACATTTGTGTAAATGGTGAAAAACCCTTTCTCAAAGCAAGTCAGAAAACAAAACCATAACAGACTCCTGAAACAGAATACAGCTCTCCCCCTGTCCCCCCCATGCACAATACGGGTCGTGACCCCGCGACAGACTCTTTGCTAAATGACCACTCGTGGAGGAGGTGGGCTCCCCAGGTTCATCAACAGACCCACGCCAGGTCGCTGTTAAAGGATGGGCCTCTAGCCTCGTCAATATGCAGATAAACATGTAAAAACAAGCAGTCTTATTATGATACCTGTGTCGCTATGTAAAGATTTATATTGCTATTTATTGGAAGAAATTGACCCCTCCCACCACCCATCCTGCCATGGATATGCTGCTTGGGATAGAAGACTTTTCCTACTGTCAACATGTTAAGGGCCGCCCCCGCGGCTGGCTGTGATTGGCTCCTGGTCCCGTGACAGGGCTGTGACTCAGCCGGAGACCGTCGACCGTGTCGCCAGAATGTCCGAGGGCGGTTGTCCATTCGGTGAAGAGTTTTTAATATTTGACTACTGCGGTGTTTGTCTGCCCTTACAATAATGATGATAATAATATTAATAGTAATAATAATAATAATAATAGTAATATCTTAATGTTATTTTAAAATAAGAAAACTTAATGTCAGAAATTCCTCTGGGCCTCCACCCAGCCGGCCTTGAACTTTAGTGCCTTGAGTTTGCGGTGGCACAGGCATCCCACAAAACGCCTAACGTTTATTACTTTACTTTAGCTATGCTATGGAGTACAACCCCCCCCCCCCCCCCAAAAAAAAAAGCGTTGAATTACGTTTGCATCAATATATACATTTTCCCAACTAAAGCTCTATATATCGTGTACACATATAAATATATATGCTTCCCTTGTATGTGTATGTGTGTGTGTACGTGAAAGTGTGTCTGTGTGTGTGTGTGTGTGTGTGTGTGCGTGTGAGTGTGTGTGTACGTGAAAGTGTGCACGTGAAAGTGTGTGTGTGAATGTACGCGCGCCCAGATGCACGGATGCATATGTGCGCTTGTTTGTGTGTGCGTGACTAGGGTTATTCTGTGTATTGCAAGCCTGCATGGGGATCTGCAGAGGATTGTGATGGGAGTGATGTTGTTAGTGACACGTGTCCGTAACTGAGTACAGTAACTGTGCCTACATGGAGTCCCACGCCATGTCTTACCCAGTTTTCAGGGTCCGATTACTCCCTTGGTTTTCTCAAGGGGCCTTATGTTGAAAAATATATTTTTATGCCTTTTAGTATCCTGTTTAATCCTGTTGTTTTATTTTGTTTTTTTCTCCCATGGTTCCCACTTGTAAACTGTAAATTATGCGCTCTATAGAGTTCCATTGAAAAGATGCCTCGGTACTTTAATTATTGTAATTAAGAAGAGATGTAGCCTTTATTAAAATGTTATATTTTTCAAATGAAAGAAACATCTCCTGGTTTTCCTTTTCTACGAGTGCGTGTGTGTGTCTGTGTGTCTGTGTGTCTGTGTGTCTGTGTGTCTGTGTGTCTGTGTGTCTGTGTGTGTGTTTTCCTTGTGGAATGTCTTTGATGTAATTAGGTTTTGAGAGTGCAGTGAAGACTACACACACCCATGCTGTTTAGAGAGTACTTGCTGGACCCAGACATAATCTATTCTACATTTGCATGTAGCGTAATTTGCTCCCTGTTGGAAATTAAAACATGCAGATTTAATATGGCCACTGTGTGTTTGTGTGTTGTGTGTGTGTGTGTGTTTGTGTGTGTGTGTGTCTGTGTGTGTGCATTAGGGGATGGTTATGAATGGTGGTGTGTGTGTGTAAAGTGACTTAATGAGTTGTTACTGAGAAATGGACCAAACCCAGATTCCATTCAGAACTACTTGACTGGATTAATATGGTAAACATTTCTGGTCTCCTGTGGCATGTAATCATCTTCCACTTGTTTGCTCTTTAAGCCAATTAGATATTGGTGTGTGTGTGTGTGTGTGGTGTGTGTGTGTGTGTGTGTGTGTGTGTGTGTGTGTGTGTGTGTGTGTGTGTGTGTGCGTGTGTGCGTGTGTGCGTGCGTGTGTGCACGCTTATGTGTGTCAGTTAGCTATTCAGCAAAGCTGATACAGTTTGAATTAATCGCCTCTGATTCAGTTGGATGGGATACTGTACATTAGTATGTCAGAGAGATCACTCTAGTGATGGCTTATTTGAAACACCACAACAAAAGAGCTGACTGTAGAAATGTTACATTTAACCTTTTTATTAACAGGTCACATTCCCAGCTTTATATGCTTGTCTGACGCAGCCCAATGTTATCTGACAGCAGTGTGATGTTCTATGAGACCTATGATTGGATCATTGAAGGAAATTAATTGATGACGAAAAAACATTTGCTGCTTATACATGTAGAAATGTTAATGTAGGGATGCTTTCCGCTCCTTCAAATCATTCAAAAAGGTTTTTTTTTAAAAGATGCTTTCTAGACAAAGGAAGCACATTTCAGACTTCACGATGAACTCAAGTACATTGTGATGAATGTCATTTCACATTATTCATCAATCGAATGATTCAGTGAAGCAGGGTAGTGTAAAGCTGTGAAGGTGTGAAGAACTATTAAAAAACACTACAGGAAGATTTTAAGGAACTGAGCAAGTTTATATTCATCAAGTTGCACATTATCCCAGTCAAACACTTCCTTGTTTTGTTGATTGGTTTGCAAAATGTTATTAGTTCAAATCTGACAATATCCATATCTGATCTAAGGCAATCTAACCCTGAGACACTATGTTATGTTATTAAGTTAAGTTAGGTTAAGATATTTTCAATTGTATTACGCAATGTTTTGTATTATCTTAGGTTATTATTTATTATATAAGTTATGTTCAAAGCATGTCATGTTTTTTTCTAAACTAAACTTGTGTTATATCATCACATTGTGTTGCTAGCAATCTAGCAAACTGACACAAGGGGCTCCTTGTTTGAAGTACGGCAGCTGTCTCTGATCAATGCGTTCTCTGTAGGCTTATTAGCACATAAGCCATATAATACATTAACATCTGCTATATAGTCTTTTAGCACAGGCCTTTATCCAAAAAGTTTAACAGTGAATTCAGATTCATGTCATCAAATACGTCCGGGAAGTAGACTGTGGACATTTCAGGGAGACTATCTTTCTAAGGCCACTACATGATCCCGTCCCCAATACATTCTATAAAAAATATATCATCGCTCTACTTTAAATGATCTTTAGTTTGGTTTGTGGGGCGGTACCTCCGGTAGATTTTTGCTTTTTGAGTCGGTCCAACAAAAAGTCAAGTTAGTTTCAAGTATTTACTGGCACAATAAATATCAGCAATCATAAACATGTCTGTGATAAATCGCTAACAAACATCATGTATCACTGATTTACAACCTCGGACTCATGCTGATTACGTATGACCTCGCATACACGCACACGCACACATACACACACAAACACACACACACACGCACGCACACACACAGGCACGCACAGCGGCCCTGTCATCCTCCTATCTTTGCACTTTCATTGGCTAAGAGACTTGCTTATGCGCCCTTTCATATTGAAAGGGCATCGCGATATTGTTAAAATACCATTTTCAGTCCCTTCATCAGCAAAAGGTCACTGCATACACTTGAAGGCCATCCCTTTGGAGCCTTCAGAAGCAAGGAGCTGTTCTTCTGCCGCCACCTCCGTACCCCCCCACCCTCCACACCCAGCCAGAGAGGCCCCTGTGAACTTGCTCTTTTGAGTACGGCGCGCTATTTTGGATGGGGTCGTCCTTTTGAAGGCTACGCGGGGTGAGCCAGTGCTCCGGGATCGCTATTCAAACCGTACTGCCGGGATTCTTTTATTTATTTCTTTTCGCAAGCAGTTTGCAATTATGGTCAAAAGGAGAAGAGCGAAGGGGACCTTAGCTAGCCGGGACTAAGAGCAGAGGGGGTCTATTCTGGGCTGGTCTTTAGATGAGGCCGATAAGGTGACTCCACCGGTCATAGGTTGCTCTTTGTTGTCTTTTGTGCTGACTCTCCCGCGTTCTCATTGGTTCATTTCACCGAGCTAGTGTGTCACAGGATTGATGATAATACCAATAAAAGGTATCGCCATCACACACACACACACACACAAACACACACAGGCGGAACCTGTCCCTTGGGCAGCTCGTCCCTCTAAACGCTAAAGAGCGACAGAGCGATCAGATCCGTTGACACGGGGGGCATCTCTAACGGCGCTGTCTGCAGTGTGTGTCGCACGTAATGAATTGGCAGGCCTGTGTGCCAACCTGCCACTTCAAACCCTTTTCCGTGGCCCCGACGTCTCTCTGCTCTGCCATTGTTTCTCCCCGGGCGCCACAGAGCATACGCCACCTGTCCCGCCCACCAGAGAACCAGATCAAAGGCTTGGCGAAGGCCAAACACCGCATACCACAGGAATCTAAACAGGAACTGGAAAACCCGCAGATCCCGCAGATGCAGTGGTGATTGGCCGAGGCGGGACCTTGACTTCCATGTGTTGGTGTGTAATTTTGTGAGCGGCGGTGTAATGGCAGGAAGAGTGAACTGTTGATCTCAACAAAGCCCGTCCATCCCGGCACAATGGAGACGCTGCGTAGAATCACCCTTTTGATGTATGTTCAAACAGCTGGGGCTGGTGGTGACACACATGCAGGCAGGCGCACACACACACACACACACACACACACACACACACACACACCCAAACACACAAATACATACCAATGCATTTGCAGAAAAATACATCACACACACACACAACGCATGGATACAGATGTACACAAACACACACACACACGGAAACAGATGTACACACACACACGACACATGGATACACACACACACACACAAACACACACACACACACAGAAATAGATGTACACACACACGACATATGGATACGCGCACACACACACACAAACACACACACACACACACACACACACACTGACACACACAAACACACATGCACACATGCAAAAAGGGCAAACACACAATGATTAGCTTTAGAGTTCGGATTTGAGACCGCACTATACAAAATTGTATCTCCAACAGTGAGGCTGATCCCAGAAAACCCTGATGTGAAACCCAGGGGTCTTTGTGTCCGTCAACGTGGACCTCCTCTACTGCCCCTTTCCCACGAGGCCTCCCCTGATACCACAGGCGGATACCCTGGAGTAAGACCCCCAATTGTGGTCCCTGAACCCCCTCATTTGCAGTCTGGATTATCCATGCATTTGGTCCCAGACTGCCATGGGGCCTGTGGTCAGATGGAGCCGGGGGCCTCTGGATCCAGGCGCCACTGTGGTAGCGCAACCCCATGTCACATGACTAATCACATGACCACACACTGACTTGGATTTTTTAACGGAACATCCACCCAAAATACCGGGCCCCTATGACGCTGCAGTCCATGACCGGGGGTCTGCCGTGTCTCGCTCGGTTTTTAGGAATAACCCAGTTAGATACCTTTCAATGGAAGAATAAAAATGTTGAAGATTTGAATATGTTATGCATATCACGTGTGGGATATGCAATGTCGCATTCTGGCGTAGCGCACAACACTGTTAGAGTGACTGATTGAAAACCTAAAATCAACAAGCATCTGGGATTATGCTCTTTAAGAAACGTCATTTAGGAGCAGGTAAAACTAGATCCTGCTAACCTAACCACCAGCATATGTAACCCAAAACAATTATTTGAAGAGTGAAACAAATCTTGCAAAGTAGACGCTTTGCAGCACTGCAAGAAAAAAAAGAAGGAAGGGGGGGACTTAAATTTCCCTCCCCCATCACATGGCGAGGATCAGAAGAGATTATATATCTAAGAAATGCTTTGGGAAACAGAGAAGACAGGGCTTGGATGTTTTTGGACCAGAAATACAATCTGGCCACCGATGCACTGCAGTGGTATCAGATGCAGATTCAGACAGCGGTGGGAGGAGTCGGGGGCAGTGCGGACGTGCAGGGCGATAACAGGTCCCGGGCTGTGGGGATTTCACAGGGGCGCATCCGAACCCGGTGGCTAGAGGAAAAAAGCAATCTTTTGTAGCATGAGCGAGCGGCCATTGTCCTGGCGCGGTGTTTGTGGCGGTCTAGGGTTTCACCTAGCGCCTAGCCACAGGACAGGCATTGTCCCGGGCCCGTGCTGGAATGGTAGCCTGCAGTCACCTTCTTCTTTTCTCTTGACTGTCGCCATTGTCCCGCCACCACTGACCCCCCCCGAACCCGTCACCCCAACTTCCAACCCCTGGGTCTACAAAAAAAAGCAACCTCTTTGTTTTTCGAGACTGCTGAGATGGATGCCTGATGTTGCTTCCTCCTGTCCCATTGTTTGCCTGTCTCTCTCTAATGTATGGCTCTCTCTTCCTGGTAGGTCTTTATGCTTGTGTTTGTATATGTGTGTGTGTGTGTGTGTGTGTGTGTGTTAATGTTTGGTATACGTGTGTGTGTGTGTGTGTGTGTGTGTGTGTGTGTGTGTGTGTGTATACGTGTGTCTGTGTGCATGTGTCTGTGTTTGTATGTGTTTACGTTACGTGTGTGTGCCTGTGCAAGCATGTGGATGTGTGTGCGTGCATGTGTGTATTTATGTCTTGTGTGCATGCATGCATGTGGGTTTTTTTTGTGTGTGTGTGTATGTGTGTGTGTGTGTGTGTGTGCATTGTGTTGAGTTGCAGTCGTGGGGGTGGGTTAGGGATGGCTGTGAGGTTGTGGGGTACAGTGAGTGCATGTGAAGTTTTATGGCTAACCACATGTGTTTCTGGGTCCGGGCCCAGGGCAAGGAAGAGGTGGGAGGGTGGGGGATTGGGGTTGAGCAAGAAAAGAAAAAGAAAAAAAGGAAAGGAAGGGGGTTTATGAGGGTAGGAATTGCAGATTGAAGGGAGAGAGAAGGAGGAAGAGAGAGAGAGGGGGGGGGGGGGGGGAGGGAGAGAAAGAGAGAGAGAGAGAAAGGGAGATGGAGGGATAGAGAGAGGGTGGTGGTGAGGGTAAGAATTATAGAGAATGACGAGAGAGAGAGAGAGGGATAGATAGAGCGCAAGAGAGAGAGACAGAGAGAGAGAGAGAGAGAGACTTGTGCATGTGGTTCTTGTTTGGGTCACTGAGATGACGGACCTCGTTCCTCTTTATTCTGACCTGCATGTGCAATGTAAATATCCGGCTGATTATTAAACAACATGGACTCCCCCCCCCCCATCTGAACCATAACACATTAAAACGACCACATGTTCTATTCTCAACTAACAGGTCACACACTTCTCTTTGTCTTTTAAGGGTTTTAGGGTTTGAAAATAGATAATTGTTTCCCCCCCTTTTACCAGTAAGAACCTCACTCTCTTTGGAAGGAGGAGCATATGTTGGCATTTAAAATATCTTTTCGACGCGGTATATCTTCCTGGTAATATGTGCCATGTGTGCTCCGTTGGCCTTGTATTGTTTTGTAACTGATAGGGAGCAGGTTTGTATTGTGCCTGCAGGCGATACTGGGCCAGGTCCTGAATGTCGGTGTTACAGTTAAGACTGCAAATCATGTGAACATCAAACCAAAGCCTGAGTCCTTTTTGAATGGGGAATGGCCACGCCTTCTGTGTAATGCCTTTACAGCACTGCCTTCTGGGTAATGTTGATGGCTCCAGGTTGAAGCCATGATTAGTCCGTAAGGAGTGCTTTTGACATTTAGTTTACTTGCATTTTATATTACTGTTAACGAGAAGCTTCTAAAATAAAGAAAGAGCAGCTAGTTAGCCCTGAGTAAGCTTTTTGAGTTAACATTCACATAAGCTTTAGCCTTAAATGTTAATGGTTTGATGTTAACTGTACACTTTGATCTAAATAGCACCTTGAATACATACAAATCACCTGTGTTTATCCATAATCTTTCAATCCAATAAACGATAACATTCATAAGCAAACACCCAAAAATAACTATCACAATATCATAGACACAAACATTTTGGATTCTATTAGAACTTTTTAAGATGGAAAACAAAAACGTGACAGTATTTGAAGGGAAAAAATATTCTACAATAAATACCAAAATCAACTAAATCCTTGTTGTCTCCCAAACACAACCTTTTAGTGGGCCACAAAAAAACAAACAGGAATTGGAGCTGTGAGAAAAAGCAAAGAGGACGCAATAACTTTGATGGAAGTGGACAGAAATGTGGAATCCTTGCCGTCTGGGTGTGGGCCAGTGCCAGGGTAAACAGAGCAGCGTTTGATCTGCTCAGCTGTGAAACACAGATTAGAGTAAACAGGAAAATTAGCCTGGGTCAGCTACAGCGGGGTGGGTTTGTGCGTGAGTGGGAGGAGGGGATACTGCCGTCTTGGTAAGAACCCCCAGTGACTATCTTTGAGTTAGATTGAAACACAAACCTGAATTTGTAAACTCAGAGAAGTAGTAAAACCATAAAGGATATTTTTGGGACTCGACGCTAAAAACACTAGCCAGTCTTGAATCTAACAACAGGATACATGATCGCTTATTCCATGCTGCTCCTGTGTGAAGGTATTGTAGAGTTGCACTGGATTAAAACGTCTACTCTCTATTCTCCGTTGAAGGGCTGGACCTGGTGGCCCAGTAGCACGCAGAAAGCACTGAGGAAAACTCCATTCCCAACCAAGGTCATTTCTTGCAAGGATGGACTGTACTAACGAATACAGGAATAATGGATATAACCTGTGATTAATAAAAGTCTAAGTTGATAAGAATAACCAATTCCAGTTTAATTGAAAGAACTTAAATAAGGGTATATTATATTTCTTTATTACATACCATTGTGAAATGGATCATTTGCTGTTAAAAAACATATTTGAGGAGCCCTAAACAATGTGCTGAATGGATGTGAGGAGTGAGGAGTGTGTGAAGAGATGGATGGAAGGCTCTTCAGCCAGACTTTCCCTGAGCACATCAACTCTACTTGAGTTTTGGCACCTGGCTCCAACCCGCCAAACTATTCTGCTGGGCTCTTCCACCGGTGAGCACCGCAGAGTGGTACCTCAGAAGGAGGGGAACTCCGGGAGCCACAATCCTGCCATTCTGGAAGGCAGTCTGGATGTCTCCCAGAGGGAGGACCCCCGACACTGTCGTTACTGGAGACCTCCTTCCTGCTGCAACTCAGCCGGTGGCAGGGGACTCTGTCTCCACGACCGTAGGTCCCTCACGCCGCAACCAATAGACCTCGAGTCGACGACCACATACATACTTGAGAAAACAGGAAAATATTGAATGGGGAACAATGAATTACTTATTTGTTTTTGGACAAACTAAGGCATCAGGCAGACGTCTTGGTCTGTAAAGCAGGACATGGTTCCTGATGCAGCGGTCCGCTGTTGGTTGCATTGTTGCAGAGACCGTTCAGTTGAATTGTCCTCCCGGTCCAGCATCCCCCTGTACCTGGCCTTTCAGAAGCTGCTGGTTCAGAACGTCCACCTGCTGCTGCAGATGATGGCCACCATTCACCAGAACAATCCTGTGTTTCAACGGACCATTGAGGTCTTCCTTTAGGTTTATAAAACCATTCCAGGTTCCAAGTTCCAGGCACGTGCAGGATAGTGACTACACACTTCTGCGAGGGTTGCCAAATTTAAGCACAGAGTTTCGTCCCCAAACCCCAAAATGTTCCTGCAGCGATCCTAGAGTACCTAACCTGCTCCTTAACAAATACATGGGAATCAGACTTCACTGCTGTATGCCGCTGGATACTAGAATTTGCCAAATTACTATATAGGATTAGTTGTTCCAAGAGACTTTGGTGTCTCTTGGTATCCGGGACCTATCTCTAAGGTTTCTTTACCAGCTAAATAAACGTACCCACCCCCTCAGCTAAGAATGATGAATCCACTCAAGTGAGACACTTTGAATAACAGTGTCCACCGAATGGAATATTAATTGTATTAAGTCGAATGACGGCGATGTTGCATCTTCGAGTAGGGGCAGAATGCCTTGGTTGGCTGTGCGATCATCAGAGGAGGCCAAACGTGACGTGTTGGACGCAGCGCCCTGCGCCTCAACGCTCGTTACACCGCTGGACGAGAAGGAGTCCGTCAGGTGGAAGAATCTTAACGACGCGTCTGCTCGCCTCTCTTCCCCCCCCCTCCCTGGCCTTGAAGACGAAGTCAAAATTAGCCTTTTAAAAGGCAAAAAAAAATTCAAAGGCCTAGAGCATGAAAAGAGCAGGGTGGGGGGGGGGGGGGGGGGGGGTGAGGAGAAGAAGAAGAAGAAGAAGAAGAAGAAGAAGAGTGAAAGCATCGGCACTGCAGGGTTAAAAGGGAGATGGGAGATGAGAGATCCGAGTGTGTGACTTTGGTGTGACTTCAAAGGGGGTGTGTTTAAAGCGACAGGCCTTAATACTGGCCCGATAGCGGGACTCCCAGCGCCAGCGTGACCTCCCGCCGTTGCCTCGCCGGGGACCCGACGCTCGTGCCATGTTGGCCTTTTTTGATGTGTGTGGGTGTGTGTGTTTGTGTGTGTGTGTGTGTGTGTGTGTGTGTGTGTTTGAATGTGTGTGTGCGCCATTTGCTTGTTTGCTTTTTGCATGTTTGTGTGTCAGCACTCTTGTGGCCCTTGCTGTGTGTCTTGATGTGATTGTCTGTGTACCCTTTAATGTCTAGTGTTTGATGTCGGTGTTTGTGTGTTTGCCTGGCCAGGGACTCTGTGGGTTTGTGTGTGTTGTGTGTTGTTTGTGTGTGTGTGGGTGTGTGTGTGTGTGTGTGAGTGTGTGTATTAAGCACAAGCGCGTGCTTACAAGGGGTTGGAAGATCTAACGCTGGGCTATGTCCTCTCTCCCTATGCACAGGGGTCCTTTTTTTCCCTTCTTCCTTCTTGTTAAGATTCAAACGCCGATACTCTTTGAACTGCAGCTGTGGGCGCTGCAGTCAGCCCACCACACTCAGCTCAACTAGCTAAAGCTGCCTCCGCGCCGCGCCATTCCACCGTCGCTTTTCAGCGGCGGCCATTAAAAACCCACAAGGCTAGCGGCCATGCGGACTCTGGCGGCACGGCGGGAGAGGTGTAGCGGGCAGCGTTTATTAAAGTGCCCGCAAAGCCTTTGATGTGACAAACACCGCCAAACACCGCCAAACACCGCCAAACACCGCCAAACACCGCCAAACACCGCCAAACACCGCCCGGACATGACGAGTTGTTTCGTCTTCTAGCGACTGCAATGTTTGTAATGCCCCCAAACAACTCTGTATTTATAGTAGAAGTATACGAGCAATTATATGGAACGTTAGAGGTGTAGTTCGCAGGTATAGCGGGTATGTTATTTTTGTAGTTGATACTAATTGACATTGACAGTATTCATAGGAATTGATCATTATAACCAAACTGGTTCTCAGTGGTAACAGTCCAAGGAAAACCCCAAAATATCACTGGATGTACTACAGTCATCCCCAAGTCAAACCTGAATAATATGGCACAGCTCTATATCTATTTCCCTTCTTCTTCTTCTTCTTCTTCTTCTTCTTCTTCTTCTTCTTCTTCTTCTTCTTCTTCTTCTTCTTCTTCTTCTTCATCTTCTTCTTCTTCTTCTTCTTCTTCTTCATCTTCTTCTTCTTCTTCTTCTTCTTCTTCTTCTTCTTCTTCTTCTTCTTCTTCTTCTTCTTCTTCTTCTTCTTCTTCATCTTCTTCTTCTTCTTCTTCTTCATCTTCTTCTTCTTCTTCTTCTTCTTCTTCTTCTTCTTCTTCGTCTTCTTCTTCTTCTTCTTCTCCATGCTATTTTAATCCTGATTACATTTGGACTCATATTGCATTCAGTACAAACTTCTATGGATACATGTATTTATATATCAGCGGTTATCATCTTGAAACAGACTTTTCTCATTTTTCTCTTTCTCTGTATTGTTGTGGGAGCGTCTGGCTTCATCTGGCGGAGCTCATGGGGCAGAATTTGAGAGCAGGATCCTTCCAGCTCTTTAAAGTCAAACAGACAGAATACGGCTGAGGCCTGTCTCCACTCACCTGTTTGTTCTTAGGCCCCCCCCTCTCTCTCTCTCTCTCTCTCTCCCTCTCTCCCTCTCTCTCTCTCTCTCTCTCTCTCTCTCTCTCTCTCTCTCTCTCTCTCCCTCTCTCTCTTTCCCACTCTATTGCTCTTTCTCTCTCTCTCTCTCTCTTGCTCTTGCCTCTCTCTGGCTTGCTCATCTCTTTCTTTATCCACCTCTCGTCTCCGTCTCATTTCTTTATTTTCATCAGCCCTCTCTCGTCTCGCTCACTCTCTCTCTATATCTCATATCTCTATCTCTCTTTCTCTCTTCCCTGAGCTCTGTCACACCCTCTTTCCCTCCCCCTCTCTCTCGCTACCTCTCTGTTCCCCCTCTCTATATCTGCCGCCTTCCCGCTCTCTCTCGCTCTCTCTCTCGCTGTCTCTCTCTCTCTCTTTCTCTCTCTCATCATCTCAGTTCCTGACTCGGATGTAACGAGACAGTGAGAAAGGGAGGGAGGGAGGGCGAGAGAGAGGGGAGTCTCTAATTCATACAAGTCACCAAAAATTCAGTGAAAGTTTTGGGATGAAACCATGGACTGTAAGGCAGGACGAAACCACACACACATGCACGCATGCTAACACACACACGCACACGCACACACACACACACACACACACACGCACACACACACACACACACACACACACAGACACACACACGCCAATGCAAAAAAATCCATTAGGCCATCAGCAAACCTCATTTGGAATGTTCATAACATAACTATCTCTTAACCCATTTCTCCCCTCCTCCTCTCCCCCTTTCCTCTCCTCCCTCCCATCTCCCTCTCCTCGCTCTCCCCCCTCTCCCTCTCTCTCGGCTTCTCTCCTCTTCCCCCATCCCTCTGATTTCCCCTCTCTCCTCTTCTTTTCCTCCTCCCTCCACCTTCTCCTCCCTCCTCCTTTCCTCCCCCCCTCCTCCTCCACTACCTCCTTCCCCAGCTCCCCTCCTCCTCCTCTCCCCCCCTTTCTCACTCACCCTGGTTTTTGAACCTTGTTGGAAAAATAGAGACGATGGAGAGGGGGCCGGAGGAGGAGGGGGGAGAGGCCCCTGGAAGGGACTTCAGCTGGTGGGGGGGGGGGGGCACCGAGGAAGGAGACACACAGGGAGGAGATATAAGAGGGAGAGGCCACGTGAAGAGAGGGAGGAGACATGAAGAGAGATAGAGAGATGAGACCTAAATAGAGGAGACATAAAGAGAGAGATACGATACATCATGAGAGATGAGACGTGAAGAGAGAGGAGACAGGAAGAGGGAAAAGAGACATGAAGAGAGAGAGAGAGAGAGAGAGAGAGAGAGAGAGAGAGAGAGAGAGAGGGGTGATGTAGTGAGAGATAAGAAATGAAGAGGGACAGGAGACATGGAGAGAGGGATGAGACATGAAGAGAGAGAGGAGACATTGAGACAGAGAGGAGACATTGAGAGAGAGGAGACCTTGAGAGAGAGAGGAGACATTGAGAGAGAGGAGACATGGAGAGAGAGAGGAGACATGGAGAGAGAGAGGAGAGATGGAGAGAGAGAGGAGACATTGAGAGAGAGAGGAGACATGGAGAGAGAGAGGAGAGATGGAGAGAGAGAGGAGACATTGAGAGAGAGGAGACATGGAGAGACAGAGGAGACATGGAGAGAGAGAGGAGAGATGGAGAGAGAGAGGAGACATTGAGAGAGAGAGGAGACATGGAGAGAGAGAGGAGAGATGGAGAGAGAGAGGAGACATTGAGAGAGGGAGGAGACATTGAGAGAGGGAGGAGACATTGAGAGAGGGAGGAGACATTGAGAGAGAGAGGAGACATTGAGACAGAGAGGAGAGATGGAGAGAGAGGAGACATTGAGACAGAGAGGAGAGATGGAGAGAGAGGAGACATTGAGACAGAGAGGAGTGATGGAGAGAGAGGAGACATTGAGAGAGAGAAGACATGAAGGAGAGAGGAGACATGAAGGAGAGAGGAGACATGAACAGAGAGAGGAGACATGAAGGAGACAGAGGAGACATGAAGGAGACAGAGGAGACATGAAGGAGAGAGGAGACATGAAGGAGAGAGGAGACATGAAGGAGAGAGGAGACATGAAGGAGGGTCCTGTGTGGCTCCCCTGTCACGGGGCTCCCGCCACCACCAGCTCTTTGAAGGGCCACATCAGAACACCACACCACCGTCCATCCTAACCTGTGACCTCCTCACACGCACACACACACACACACACACACACACACACATACCTCAGGGGGAATGTCAAGTGATTTATGAAGGAAAAACACAACACATACAGTGTATATATAAGGGTGATGTGATTCAGAATATATATATATTTATATACATATATGTGCAATATATTATATACATATATATTTACTATTTTGCATCTGTATGTAAAAGTAAACTCATTCCAGAACGCTTTTGCTTTTTGTGTGTGTATGTGTGTGTGTGTGTGTGTCTCTCTCTCTCTCTTTCTCTCTCGCTCTCTCTCTCTCTCTCTCTCTCGCTCTCTCTCTCTCTCTCTCTCTCTCTCTCTCTCTCTCTCTCTCTCTCTCGCTCTCTCTCTCTCTCTCACTCTCTCTCTCGCCCACTCTCGCTTGCTCTCTCTCCGTTGAAACTGCATGGCCAAAGTGCTTCAGTACAATATGCAAATATCAAATTGCAGCGACATAACAAAAACACAATTACAAATCAATTAACATCGTCTTTAGGAATTTGCATAAATGTTCATGTGCATGTGTGTATGTGCTTGTGTTCACGTCACTACTTCACAGTATCACTAACAACAACCACAACCAAGCGCAACAACATCTTTACGCTAATGGAAACGGTGCATTTAATATTGGTAGCAATTAGCTAGATGAGAGAACACTACGCACAGCAGCAGGATCCGACCGGTTCTCCTATTGTGTATTTCTCCTGTTTGGGTTCTTACTCACCGCATCACGAGCCCTGCGTCCGCGCTCGGAAACACGTCTGTTCGTTTTACAACCCCTCTTCATGCATGTTCCTCCTTTTCTTTTTACTTTCCAAAGACCACTTAAAGGTAGCCCCCCTGCCCACCCCCCCACCCCCCTTGAATTCAAAGAAGACCTTCATTCTGAAATAGAAACCGGCTTTTATGCCTTTCTTTCTGCGCCCCCCCCCCCCCCCCTCCTAGGAGCAGGGCTTTAATTGCACTATTCTGAGGGTGAGGTTGTCGAGGAGAAAAGACGGGGTTGAGGGGGTGGGTGAGTTCTAGACGAAGGGGCCAGATTTGAGTCAGATGAAGATTCTGAGGCTCCGTCGCTGCTTTGTCTCTCTCCTCGTTCTAGCGAGGAGCAGTGATAAGACGATGACTCAGACACCAAGAGAAGCGGGGGCCGGCGTACACATGTGTGTGAATATTTGTGTGTGTGTGTCTGTACGTGCAGAGTCCCTGCAGGTCTTTATTTATTCCTTGAACTTCTAGAAAAAAGTGTTGCATAGTCTTGCCTGCTGCATCAAGAAGACATTAGTTTAGCTTCATTGCTGGATTGGGCCGGTCGGGATAATTATTACATGTGTCCAGTGTTGGGAGTAACGCGTTACAAAAGTAATGCATTACTGTAATGCATAACTTTTTGCTGTTACGCGGTAATGGAAGGCATTACAAACGAAATAAGTAATATTTTACTCGGTACAAATCTCAGTAACGCGTGTTACAATGCATTTTAAACCCAAAATTAACTTTTGTGTTGTTTTTATACAAATTCGCCAACACCGCGAGATTCGCAGAGGAGAAAAAATCTGCGCAAATGTTCTTTTCTCTTACTGCTAGAGGAGAAGATCACGGCAGCAGCAAGTCCAGGGGGGCTGATTGTAGTCTTTTCGCTTAGTTCTCCGTCCCAGTAGGGCTAGAACGGAGTGAAAAGACTACAACCAGCCCGCCTTTCCGTTTCCGGTCAACGAGCAATGAGTCTTCCAACCAAAATCAATGGATTTACAAAATGCCAAATAAAACACGACAGAAACTTTATTTCGCGACAATACTTTATTTGGAACATCAACAAACACCACTAACCACTTGGTGAGTTGCACATTTCTGAAAACAAATGTTTAGGGTTGTTTTAAGGACAGTTTTGTGAATGCCCATAGCCAGGCATTGTGAAGCAGGCAGGGGTGATTTGAAATGAGCCAAATACCCGCGACAAGTATTGACGAATTTCGGTGTCAACCACTCTCTTTCATCCTAGACAAACCATAAAGCTCAATGTTTGTTTTGTTTTTTTACAATCTACCGTAGTAGGCTCTAGCTCAATATGAATACTTAAAGTTACAGTATTTCTATTTTAAAATGTATTGCACCATGAGCCTTAACTGCGATCATTATATTGTACATGTGTTAGCCTTAAGCCTAGCCCAGTAATTATGTCATACCACATCACCTCCTGCTGTGTAATGAGCTGCATTGAACACAAGAAGATCTATTGAGAACACCAAATCCATATTTCCTGTTATTTTGGTGAAAGGGATGCAAAAGTAATGTAAAAGTAGTGTAATGCCTTACAATTCAAAGACATTAATGTTGTAATGTAACTAATTATTTTGAAATGGCAGTATCAAGTAATAAATAATGCATTACGCTTTTGAAGTAGTTACACACACACATATATTATGTGTTTGTGTGTGTGTGTGTGTGTGTGTGTGTGTGTGCGTGCGTGCGTGGTGCGTGCGTGTGTGTGTGTGTGTGTGTGTGTGTGTGTGTGTGTGTGTGTGTGCGTGTGTGTGTGTGTGTGTGTGTGTGGTATGCTATGCTGGCATCGGGGGGTAGCTGCTGATTAAACATGCTAATCTTTGATGGTGGACCCCAACGCCAGCCAGGGTTACAGAAGGCTGTGTATCCCTTTATGAGATTGTGGGGGTGAGTGTGTTGTGTATGTGTGTGTTTGTGTGCGTCTACAAACTTGAATTAGCAGGTTGGATGCTGCACTTTGCTTTACAACAGGATTGTAAATATCAGAGAAGTGTTGTTTTTTTTTAATAACTTGACAGATTTGTTATCTTTCTTTTTTTTTCTTCCTCTCCACATTTGCTAAAACCCTTAAGTCATTTAAGGGGTTTGTGTGATGTCAACCACTTACGATTTTCATATTTTAGATGGGACAAAGCTTGTTCCAAAACTTTAATGACCCATTCCTCAAAGATGTATTTTCTGTCTTCCCTTTGTCCCGTTGCACAGCACACTGCTACGATGTTTCTTATAACCACGCTCCTGCCAAGCATGCTACCCACACATGCAGCACTGCAGCTCTATCAGATGCTTATATAGGACCTCCTCACAGCCGAGAAAGTAAAGCGACAACTTCCCTTGAGGTGGAGATTCTTGTTGTTTATGCTTTTTTCTACTTTGCTGTTTGTAACAAAGTTCTGAATGTGTTGCACTGCACAAGCGCAGCAACACACAAACATACACACAGACGTACATGCACACATACACGCAAGCATACACACACACACACACACGCACCACTCCTAAAAACACACACGTCATCAGCACAAGCATACACAGACACTCATAAAAACACACGCATCGTAATCACTCAAGCACACACACAAACACACACACACACACATGCACGCATGCTAACACACACACGCACACGCACACACACACACACACACACCCACACACACAGACACATGCACACACCCCCACACACACACACACACACACACACACAAACACACACACACACACACACGCCACAACTCCAAAGCAATACCTGTTCCCGACTCCGCCCCTGCCCCCCCACTGTCGAGCTGTGTTGTTAGAGAGTGTATTTTTGGATTCCGCCAGCCATGGCACCCCAGGTGTGTGTGGCCTCGTCACGCGCTACACTCAGAAACACACTGTGGCTGCTCACTCTCCTGCGCCAAGTCCTGACAATGGAACAGTGTGTACCCGCTCAACGCAGACACTACAAAGTGTGTGTGTGTGTGTGTGTGTGTGTGTGGGTGTGGGTGTGGGTGTGGGTGTGTGTGTGTCGGAGAGGGGCATCAGCTTACTATGAAACAACCTGTCACCCTCTTATTCCCCCTCTTCCTATCCCCCCCCCCCCACACACACACACACACACACACACACACACACGCACACACACACACACACACCCTCCCCAAGCACAGCGGCACATGTCAAGGGAAGGCAGGAATGCAGGGGAGGAAAAACAACAGAAGAGTCTGTTACACCCACCCACACACACACACACACACACACACACACACACACACACACACACACACACACACACACACAGAGACACCAGACATCAGTGCAGTGGTTGAGCCTCCCTTCTCATGGCTCCTGAGGTGAAGGGGTGGAATTCAGTGTCTTGCGGTCTTGGTGTAGATGAGGCGAAGGCCCAACCTCTCATTCCTTATCTTAAAGCAATGGTTTTTTTTTAAGGATTTGAAACCGAGGACGACAGAAAGTGTAGCGCTGCAGAAGCGGATTTATATGAGAAAGAATAAAATCAACATCCACAGAGTGATATATATATATGAAAAAAAATAAAATAAGGAATAGACCAGATACACAATAGACGGAGAGAGTTTGGGTGACATACGGGCACAGGAAAACCGCAGCGTGTGAGTTTATGTGCCCTTGTGTCTCAGTGTGTGTGTGTGTTCGCATATGTATATTTGTGTGTGTGTGTTTGTGTGTGTGTGTGTGTGTGTGTGTCTGTGAAGAGAGTCTATATATTTTTGTGTGAATGTATTTATGTGTGTTTGTGTAATGTGTGTGTTTGGGGTGTGTGAAGGTATAATGTGTGCGTGCGTCTTTGCGTGTGTGTGCGCAACGCGCACATGGGTGCGTGTGAGTGTGCCTGCGTGTGCGTGTCTGCACCCCTCCCGGGCCTGTTTGGCTAGCCTGGATGACTGTCACCCTCCCTCTCTCCGCCCAGAGGGGGAGAGCTGCTCTCTCCCCCTCTGGGCTGTCTCGGACCAGGTTTCGTCAGCAGCAGCACACTTTTCAGCACAATGTTTTGGGTGTAGCTTACAGCTTACTGATATGTGGCCCTTGTTCCCCCACCCCCCCCCCCCCCCCCCCCTCCCCCTGCTCCCCCACAGCCTTCCTGGAGCTGTAAACATATCCTCTTTATCTTGACATTCTGCCCTGTGTTTCTGCTCCCACTCCTTGCAACCTGAACAGACGTAGGTGCTCACATCCTGACCTATATGCTCTAGGGCTGGATGTGCATCCGCATGGTGTCAACGCTGTTACCTTATTCTGTGATTGAGAAACAGGGTTCGGGTTCAGGGGATATGAGGGTTTGGTGGAGATGGGGTAAAAAACATTCATGTCAATGGTTGGCAAAGTTTCTTATTTGGATAACTTATTCTTTCTTGACGTTGATTATATATTTATAATCATTTCTATATATTATAACAACGCTGATCTTCTACTTTTTTAAAAATAAAAAGTCATAAATGAAACAGTAAACAAAACAAGACTTCCTGTAAGTTCCTGTGTAACTGGAAAATTAAGAGGTTTGAGACCCAGTTTTGTCATCTGTACCTTGACAGAGCAAATAATTACATTCCTCCAGGTGCATTGATGTATGTAGACACCCACACACAAACACACGCACAAACACAGACACATACACACACACACACACACACGCACGCATGCACGCCCGCACGCACGCACGCACGCACGCACGCACGCACGCACACACGCACACACACACACACAAACACAAATACACGAATACAAACACACACGGAACTACCTGAGGATACAATGTCAGGCTGCTATTCGATTACATCTCTCTCTATGTTTCTCATCAGACAAATAAACATAGCATGTGGATGCTGTTCATCTGTGTGGCAGAGGGAGTGCGAGGGAGAGAGAGGAAGGGACAGCGATTGACGGAGAAAGAGAGAGAAAGAAAGAGACAGAGAAAGGGAGAGTGAGATAAAAAGTAGAAGTTAGAAAGACACCCTGAGAAAGCAAGAGAGAGAAATAAAAAGAGACAGAGAGAGGGAGGGAGGGAGGGGGGAGGGAGGGAGAGAGAGAAAGAGAGAAAGAGAGAGAGAGAGAATGAGAGACATTGAGGAAAATAAATCACACATAAACAAGAGAGAGGGGTCAGTGCTGTAGAGAGAACATACATGGAGTTTCTGTGCACCCTATACGCACCATGCAGTGGTATTCTGGTCCATACACTCGTATATATTCCAGCCTAACAGTCATTATCTTCCCCCAGCTACTTCTGAGGTCAAGCCCAACCGCTGCTGAGTGCACTGTTTTTCTCTCTCTCTCTTTCTCTCTCTCTGTCTCTTCCGTTCGCTCGCGGCCGCCGCCGCTCCCAGACATAACACACACTCTTCCGCGGCCGTGACATCACCCGCCAAAATGACACGCTTGCCGGGCACGCCGGCCCCTTGATGTCTGGCACTCGGAGATGCGGATGAAGTCGTCT
This sequence comes from Pollachius pollachius, assembly GCF_949987615.1. Taxonomy (NCBI): domain Eukaryota; kingdom Metazoa; phylum Chordata; class Actinopteri; order Gadiformes; family Gadidae; genus Pollachius; species Pollachius pollachius. The sequence goes on from NC_136944.1 coordinate 10,119,638, forward strand.
GGGATCCAGCTCGTCCGACTAGGCTATGGCAGGACTTCTGGGGGGGGAGCCGGCGCAGAGACTTGGCTGGAGGGCAGCGTCTGAAAGGGGCGGAGTCAGGCCTTGCTTCCTGTTTTGTAACAGAGATGTATCCTGCCGGCGATAAACAAGACGCTGTGCATGGCGAGTGGAAGCAGTCGAGCTAACCCTACAGACACTTTGTCTGAGAACGTTGGTGTCGGGCAGGAGGTTTTTGCTGGTCTTAAAGCTTCGAGCAAGCTCAGATTTGAGCTTGTCTGTTATCAGACTTTAGATTGTTCATCAAAAGTCTGATTTGTGAGACTAGAATGAAGGAAACCAAAGGTGGTTGTGGTGCGAAGTGATGACATGTGACAGACTTCTGTAAGAAGAAGAGACAGAGACAGAGACAGAGAGAGAGAGAGAGAGAGAGATGGAGTTAGAGCCATGGAATGAGAGAAGTACAGAGAAACAAATATAGGCAGAAAGGTAGAGAGAGAGATATGTAGGTAGAAATAGATAGAGAGATGGAGAACGAGGAATGGAGAGAGGGTGATGGAATGAGAGAAAGAGTGAGAGAGATGGAGAGAGAGAAAGAAAGAGAGGGAGATGGAGAGAGATGGAGAGAGAGCGATGGAATGAGAGCGAGAGAGAGAGAGAGAGGGAGAAGGAGAGAGAGAGGGAGGGAGAGAGGGAGAAGGAGAGAGAGAGGGAGGGAGAGAGGGAGAGAGAGAGAGAGAGAGAGGGAGAAGGAGAGAGAGAGGGAGGGAGAGAGATGGAGAGAGGGATGGCATAGGGTTCATCGGGATCAGTTTTAGCACGCAGTGTGTCAGATCAGAGGTGGTGGTGAGGGCGGTGGATGGGAAAGACCAACACTCCGGGATGTACATATATAGAGCAGCAGGGTGGAAATGTGAAGGTTGGGATTCCCAACGGAAAACACAGACAAACACACACATACACATAGCTTTACGGAATTACAGATTCTCCAAAATAGAGAGGTGTGTGTGGTTTTGTGCGTGTGTGTGCTGATGTGTATGTGCAAATATGTGTGTGTTTGTGTGTCTGTGTGTCTGTGTATGTATATGTGATTGTTTGTGTGTGTGTGTGTGTGTGCGTGTGTGTGTGTGTGTGTGTACGTGTGTGTGTGCATGTATATGTGTGTGTGAGTGTACTTTGCAGGCCTTGTAACCATAGTGCATGGAGAGGGTTGTTATGGATTAGTGTTCCAAATGACAGGCCTCCATAACAACTCTCTTCATTACATAGTACCCATAGAGTTGCTGTTACCAGCCCTCCCCACCCCAACACACATGCACACACAAACGCACACACCCAAAAAACACACACACACACACACACACACACACACACACACACACACACACACACACACACACACACACACACACACATACACACACACATAGACACACACCCCAGCCTTCAGGATGTTACCATTAACCAGCTACACATTTGACTTTCTGTCTCGCTTTTTATATTCCCCCCACCCCCCAGATATAAACCTTTTTTCAACCACTTTTTCTATTTTTCCTTTTTTCACATAATTTCCCCCCCCCCCTCCCTCATATTGGTAATATTCCACTGTTTGTGTGTTCAGGCAGGGGGAGAGATGCCTACGGTGGAGGGAGGGAGGTCTTAGATGTGGACGGTGCTGTGTCCCGCCAGTTAGGTCGGAAAAAACCCACATACTGAACCCTTTTGGGGACGCGTCGATCACTGTGAAGGCCAGGAGGACTGGTGGAGGAGGGGTGTGTGTGTGTGTGTGTGTGTGTGTGAGTGTTTGTGTGTGTGTGTGTATATGCATGTCTAAGGGGGGGGGGGGGAAGGTTATTAGAGCCTAGCAATGGCCATGCAACTCCAAAGAAAGCTCTGTCACTCCACAATCAGGCTGTCCACCCCTCAGATCTCACTCCTTTCATCCCCCACCTCCGCCACACACA
>NC_136944.1:10124098-10149098 GCF_949987615.1 Pollachius pollachius
GAATTTTTATATTGTGATAATTCTCCATGGTATGTGTGTGTCTCTGTACATCTGCAACATTTCTATTAACTCCTTCTTTCACTCATAAAGCAACAAAATGCAAACGATTCTCAGAAAAGACCAAAGTCCAATTTAGACTTTGTTGTTTTCATTTGCATAACCCACAGAAGTTTGTTCTAAAAACTAAAGTAGAAGAAGCAACTCAACTCAGGTGATGTTCTCTCCCAAGCTCTTCCTTTCTCTTAATTTGCATTGTAGGCACAGCAACTTCATATATACCCTGACTCACTATGTCAGCATATGCACACTCAGGGCCTTTACAAATATACCCCCATGCACACACACACACACACACACACACACACACACACGCACGCACGCACGCACACACAGACACACACACAGACACACACACACCATCTCTTCTCACTTTCTTTCCCTGAAATTTAAAGCAGCAGAAATAAATTGTTAGCTCTTTTAGCTAGCAATCAGAAAACACTGCAGGGGGAAATTTTGCTGAGGCCAGCAGTCTTCATACTGTAAAAATACAAATGGATCGAGCTATTGTTTTATTTTTTTACATCAGTGGAAGTCGTCGAATAACTCCTAATGAGCTGATATGTAAAGTAAGAAAATTCAAAGACGCCGATTCAAAGATTGTAGGTCTCACCTTTGAAAGATTCAGGAATAAAAAAAAAAAAATTGTGTGTGCATGTTTATTTGTGTGTGTGTGTGTGTGTGTGTGTGTGTGTGTGGGGGGGGGGGGGTAACAATAATGACGATATGGCGAGGGACTTCATTGCTGGCAGATGTGTGTTCTTGTCGGGCTGTGTCCAGGACCTCTCATTGTCCCTCTACACACAAAGGACTCCTGAGAAACAAAAGCTTCACAGAGACGGAGTCTCTCTGTTGGACCAATCCATCTCCCTCACTCTTCCAGAAGATATATACCATTCAGCGATAAAAGAAAAAAGATTGATTGGGGTACAATAACTGAAGTGATGAGAAAAAGAGATAAAGTTAACTATAATCAACAGAAGAAATAGCAGCACAGCAGGAAATGATGGAAAGGATTTACAAAATCCCCAAACCTTGTGTTGGTGTTCACTGAACCTAAGAGGATAATTATTTACGTTATAAGACCATAATAATCGTGTGCTTGCATTGCCATCTACAACTCTTGGCTCTTATTTAAGTTTTAGAGTGGAAGGAATGTCTAGCCCAGAGTACCCCAGTACTGTTGATCACAGTACTGGTTAAACACCGTTGGTTAAACATTAACCAACATTAGCTTGCAGAGTGAACCGTGTTGGCCTTCTGCAACAGTGCACAATCCTTGTTGGCCGGTGAGCATACAATCTTAAACATACAACCAGAGGAAAGCTGAAAAAATGGCAAGGCACCCATGCTTCTTTGAGCTCATCTCAACTGCAAAATCAATGATTTCCATTTCATATTTTCCCTTCTTTTTATATACAACACAAGCACTATGTAGATGATATCATGCCTATTCCACTTGTATTCCATGTAAACTGATGAGTTTTGGAAGTAAGAGAAGGAACAATAGAAGCACATGAGATGAGAAGGGAAGAGCAGAAGTGAGAGAGAGGGAGAGAGAGAGAGAGAGAGAGAGAGAGAGAGAGAGAGAGAGAGAGAGAGAGAGAGATAGAGAGAGACGTGCAGGATAAATATTAGTCTTGGTGGGGAATTGCATGTGCCCGGGTGTTTTGAACTTGGCCCCCCATTAGAGAATTGATGACGGTTTGAAACAAATGACTGAAAGAGGCCAAAGCTTTTTACATGTTAATTTGTCTTTGGTGTGTTTATGTTTATCTGAATGATTTGTGAGCAGATTATGGTGTTTGTGTGTGTGTGAGTGTGTGTGTGTGTGTGTGTGTGTGTGTGTGTGTGTGTGTGTCTCTGGTGTGTGCGAAATGAGCATGTGCGTCTAATTGCATGCATACCATGTGCGTGTACTCATGCACTTGTGTATGTAGAGTGTTGTTGGTTTTGTGCACGTGCGTGTGTGTGTCTGTGCATGCATCACGATGTGCTGTACTTCATTCCCGGGTTTCCTCTGTAGCGTTTGTAGTCACAGCCAATTTACCCCCACAGGATCAAATCTATCCTATTGACTTTGTTGTGCTTCATCTCTCATCCTCTCCTCTCCTCTTTCTCCTTCCATCCTTCCTTCCTTCCTCCACCTTTACTGGCAGAGAGAAGAAGGAGGGGACCCCTGTGGTCATTAAGGCCAACAGCAGCTGAACATCACCCTGTCATCCAGGCAGTATACATCAATGCAGAGGAATGCCATTGTTACTATAGTTGTCCTTGATGTTCTCAAAGTAATTGATGTTAAATGTCATGTTTTTTTCAATTCGATTTTCGAACTTTGTACTTTTTATGGCTGGAGCGATTGATCTGGAAGCTACCGAGGGTGATGTCATGCACGTGTACCACATTGAATGGGGAAAGGGTGTCATTATGTGGATCACCAGAGAAGCTGTAAACCTGAAACCTGATAAGGTTTCTCTTTGCGAGGACATATAGCCCATCTAATCTATAGGTTTCTATCAACTACTGCTCTCAGCTTTTACTGGTCCTGTGTTTGAAGGAACTGAATTGAAATAAAATGTTTCATGTTTCATGTTAGAAAATAGCCATAATGTTCTTTCTGAACGATTATATATAGACGAGTTGAACCTTGCCTTGTCTGTCAACAGATGGGGTTCAGAAAGAGAGGGGCAGCGAGGGATGGAGATAGAGAGAGAGAGAAGAGAGAGAGAGAGACAGAGAGAGAGAGAGAGAGAGGGAGAGAGAGAGAGAGAGAGAGAGAGAGAGAGAGAAGAGAGAGAGTAATAGAGAGAGAGACTTCATGTAATTATATGGAGATAGCCAGGTCGGGGCCCTCAAGAAGAGAGAGGTCAGCTGACCCCCACAACCTTTGACCTCATTGCCCATCAGGCCGGCTACTTCAGAGAGCCAGTCTGGCACCACCACCTCCAGCTTCTACCCCCACACCTTATAGACCCTAACCCCAACCCTGACTCTCCAGCTGGGCTGACAGGATCTGGAGATGTGTGTGTGTTGCGGCGGGGGTATAACTGGGACAGGCAGGCAGGCTAGAGTGGGAGTGGGGGGGGGGGGGGGGGGGTGGTTGGGGCTGTTGTCTGGAGGGGTCCTAGAGGGTAAACACTGAGTGTCTGTGATGTGGTGATTCACGAGGGCCTCGGCTTGTGGGGGCCGCCGGGTCGCTGTCTATATACGGGAAACACACACATACACACACACACACAAACACGCACAGACACACAGACACACAAAAACACAACGCAAACACACACACACACACGCACACACACACACACACACAAACAAACCCGCACAGACACACACACACACACACACACACACACACACACACACACACACACACACACATGCACACATGCACACATACACACACAAAAACGCAAAGACACACAGATATTTGAAACACACACACATGCACACACTCAAAAACACATGATATCAGATTTATGTATTTATGCGCTCTGTTAGCACACCTCAAAGGGATGTGGCTGCAGGGGGTAGAGACAGTGTGTGTGTGTGTGTGTGTGTGTGTGTGGGGGGGGGCATATGTGACAGAGAAGGTGGGGAGGGGGGTACATGGGGTAAGGGACAGCTGGAGGACGTAGCAGCACTAAGTTGTGCTGATTCATAGTTCAGAGTTCAGAGCCTTCCCATCCAGGGACCCATCATATATGTTGCATGTCGTGTGTGTGTGACCATCCCCCCCCCCCCCCCCCCCCCCAATCCCCCACCCCAGGTTCATTGACCATTTGGGCTGCATGTTAAATGGCTGGATTCGAAATCTGGAAATTACTATAAGGAACTCTTCCACGGATGCAATTACAGCCTTAATCATCACAGTTAAGTAGTTGTGTTCATTTAGAACTGATCCAGATTGAAAATATTATGAACATAGTTGTATTGCTTTGCTATTCAAGAGCACGGTTAGTGACAACGACGTACAGTACTGCAGCAGCACCACTAGAGGGCAGAGCAGTGGGCTTCCACCACGAATCCTCCCAACCAACCTTTTTTATGTATTTATATTAAATCGTTTGGTTTTGTTCTGTTTAGCAAAGCACAAGTTCAGCACTATAATGTCTTCAGCAATGTTGAATGTCACCCTCACTCAAATAATACTACATATACACTTTGACTCAACCTATCACATTCAGCTAGGCTAAGCTCAAAAGCAGTTCTCCCTCACAGGAAAAAGACAACATCTACGGCCACCAGTGCAGGATCTAGATTGTTCATTATGAGCAAAACACATTATTGAGATACAGTGTCGTTCATTGCATTCCTCTTTCTTCTCTTTGTTCTTACTTTCTATATTTATTGTGTTCTTTCTGAATATATATACTTACAGAGAAACTTGGGAATGTGTGTAGAACTCTTTTTTGCATTCGGAGATATAAATATCAAAGGATGCATGAAATATTTAAGCTGCCTCTAGGAAGCTTGCAACCTATGGATGGATGGATGGGTGGATGGATGATGAATGGATGGATAAATGGGTGATGATGAATGGATGATGGATGGATGAATGATGGGTGGATTGATGGTTGGATGGATATTGGGTGGATGGATGGGTGGGTGGATGATGAATGGATGGATTATGAGCGGATGGATGGATTTTTGGGTGGATAATGGATGGGTGGAGGATTGGATTGCTGATTGATGAATGGTTGATAGGTAAAAGGATGGATGGGATGAATGGGCAGATAGGCAGACAGATGCATAGATGGATGGATAATAACAAGAAAGGTCTTCACATCATTGAAAAGACAAGCTGAGTTGGTTGAGTTGGAGTCAGTGTGACGAGAGAGCGAGAGAGGGAGAGAGAGAGAGAGAGAGAGAGAGAGAGAGAGAGAGAGAAAGAGAGAAAGAGAGACAGACAGACAGAGAGAGAGAGAGAAAGAGAGACAGACAGACACACACACACACACACACACACACACACACAAACACACTCAAACACAGACCGACAGTAGCCACACAGTGTTAAACTGCATGGGACTCATAAGTACACTTATTAGTGCACTTATGAACTTGAAGGGAAACCTTTTGCTTGACAAACTTAATAACACCAGTCCTCCCTCACCTCTGTAGTCTGTGTTCTCTCTGTAGGGGCCTATGTCGGGCCCCCTGTGCCCACCTTAATTGATGCATTCCAGCATTTGATTGGACATCAGAGTAAATACTCCTGGGAGCTGCTTCAAAGATCAACCTTTACTGTCGTTTGCTACAATATTTTTGAACTCGGGCTTCCTTCTTCTTCAACATTCATTCATAGATCATCATTTTAGAAGTTTACTTTGAAGTAATTTCTGTCACTTCAATAAGTCAGTGAAATATAACTCACCTCTATGCATTAGCTCTCCGTTATGCTAACGATGATTATGCTAATGGTCGTGACATTTCTCTGACTGGTAAAAGTAGACAAAAAGTTCTGGCTTAAAGTTTAATTCCAAAAAAACATCTCTTCTCCAATCAAAACAGCTCTGACGTATAAAAATGAATATTAAGCTGAAACATATTTCAAGTTGCCAATCTGTCATTGGCACACTGAAATGTGAATTAAAACCCAGAAAACCTATTTTCTTTGAGAATGCCTCCTGGGTACAGAGATAGCCTTTCTTTTATTGCTCAAAACAACATAACCTAGATTTTGATATTCAATATTTCATATTTTCAAAATCAAATTCGGGTCAACATTGGAGGCCATTTTTTTTTGTTATTGAAGTTTGAGAGACAGATATAATTTTAGTTTCCCTTTCAGTCCCCAACGCCACTGTAGCTTTTTCGATGAGGAAACAGCTAGAAGAGACAGATGGATAGAAAGAGAGAAAGAGAGAGAGAAAGCAAGAGGGAAAGATTGCTAGAGAGAGAGAGAGAGAAAAGACCATGGTGGAAAAATAAAAGAGCTGAGGTCTGGCTAACTTCAATAGCCTCTCTGTGTCCATCTAACACGGGGAGTTGCATGCTGGGAGTTGGCCCTTTCCATTCAGCCAGACCCCCAAACTCATAAAGACCCTCTCTATGGCCCCCAACCTGAAACCCACCCACCAAAGACCCCGTCCGTATAGGGCCCCGTCCATGGGAACCTGCGATCTGCAACGTAATCCCACTTTGGCCCCTGGAGAAGCCTTTCCAAACAAATCCAGTGAGTTCCTAATACCCCGGGCCCCTGACAAGTGGCTCCTGGCTAGGCTAGGGCCCTGCGCTCTGCAACCACCAACAACACACTTGGCCACATCTCGCTTCTCCTGTTTTTATTTTTTTCTCCCTCTCGTCTCTGGGTGAATGACAAAGGAGAGGATCTCTCACTAATTGCCTGGGAGATTGGAAAGTGGGGGCTGGGCTGGGGGGTGCGGCCCGTTTAAAAAAACGACAGACGGAGGCTCTGGAGGCAGCGGGGTACTGTCACTCCGGCTTTGCCTGCCCTTGGTGTGCCGTGATCGGGATAAAGGAGCTGGCGAGGCAGCCTCTTTTCCCTCCTCCTCCCGGAGCCAGGCTCCCACTAGCAGACCATCAGCCGAGGCCAGCAGCTCCCAGGGCCCCGGACTTTACATCTCTGGCCAACCCACGAGGGGGACCGGGACAATGGTTGGAGGAGGAGGAGGAGGAGGAGGAGGAGGAGGAGGAAGCCGCGGCCTGGGCTCTGCTGGAGGCCCCTCTTTGCGCCTGGGAAAGGAGGGGTGGGCTTCATAAACCACAGGCCGCTGAGAACGGGCTACCGGAGCCAGAAGGCAGGGGCCGACAGTGTTGCTGTGTGGAGAAAGGGCAGATACATAGCAGCTCACTGGTTGAGATCCAAAGCTAGTTCAGCCCCTTTGTGAACAATCCAGCCACTGTGGATCAACGGGCTGGAGGAACGACGGAGACTGTGAGCCCACAGTTAGGGTGGTCCCTGACCTTTAGATCGGGGGCCTGGTGGCGTGGAGAGTAAAGACTAATAGGGACAAACACACACAGACACACACACACACACACACACACACACACACACACACACACACACACACACACACACACACACACACACAACTCTCTCTCGTTCACAGACACACACAAACATAATTCTTGACAAACATCCAAATACACACACACACACACACACACACACACACACACACACACACACACACACACACACACACACACCCCTGCATAAACACACAAACAGAGCACAGAACCATTATATTTATTACTTAGACTGAGTCATGTTCTTCTATGAGACTGGGCTACCAGAATAAATATTGCAGAAGTATTGGTTGCGGCTTCATTGCAGAGAAGGAGAAGTATGACGAGAGACCTAGGAAGTGCAGCTCTGGTCTGAGCGCATGCAAGGCATAGGATTCAGGGGTCATGGGGTGTTTTTAATGAGAGAGTTCAAGCTCGTCCCCTGTTCCTGACCTCCTTCTATCCCCATGTGCCTTCTCTCTTTTTTCACCTCTTTCTTCTCCTCCTCAACAACACAAATCCGCCACTCTATGCCATGCACATGTGTTGGCGTTGTTTGAACTCTTGGAACGGGAGGGTGGGGGGAGAACTTCAAAAAGAGTTCAAAGTGAACGGCAGCATTTTTCCCCCTCACGCTACGTTTTTTTGTGCTCAATCTCTCTCTCTCTCTCTCTCTCTCTCTCTCAAAACTCACTTCATATTCTCCATCTCCTCCTCTCTTTCTCTCTCTCTTTGCTCTCTTTCACAGTGTTTTTTGAAAGGCGTGCTTCAGAGTGCAAATGATGATAAGGTCGCGAGACGAGGATTATGATATGCAAATTAGGCTTTGTGTTGGCCCGGTTGACATTGGTTACACAAGTCGCAGTGGAGGAGAGGCAACATGGAAAGGTAAAAACACGCAAACGTACACACACAAAAACACACACACACGCACACACACACACACAAATACAAACACATAAAGACATGTACCCACACATACACACAGACACACACAGACACACACCTCTTTCTCTTCTAGCATTACCCCCCCCCCCCCCACACACACACACATTACTATAAAAAAAGGCCAAACAGTTTTTTTCATTCACATCAAAAAGGTTGCACACAACAAAGAAAAGGTTGTGTTGAAAGAGTAAAGAAAAAAGGAGCAGAAGAAGAAAAAAAAGGTCTCACATGTTGATGTTAAAGAACGTTGATTGGTCAGCTGGCAAGAGAATCCTGTGTGTGTGTGTGTGTGTGTGTGTGTGTGTGTGTGTGGTTGCGTGAGTATGTGTGTCAGGTGTATGCATGTGTATGTGGGTTTTATACACCTTTTGCATTCATAGAAAAAGGAGGAGGGCGTCAAAGGAGGGTGTGTCTTTGTTACTTCACCTTTAATTATGTATTGATAGAAGTGAGTATGTGTGTGTGTGTGTGTGTGGGGGGGGGGGGGGGGGGGGGGGGGGGGGGGGGTATTCCAAAACAGACACACACGAAAACACATGATTAAATAAAGACTTAAATTTAAATTAAATTTAAGCATTCTCTTGTATACACCACAAAGCACTGGTTGAGTACAAGCAAGGTGCAAATATGTACTCTCCCTACAGTTAATAGAGTGTCGATATCTCTGAGAATATTGTCAGCATGGGCTGCGGTGGTTTGAAAGTCGACATCATGGTCCCAAGGCCTTTGGATGTACGTTTTTCATCATTTAGAAATATATATATATTTTTTTGTTCAATATTTATCTCTCATTCTTTCTTTGTTTTGTTAATTTTATTCCTTTCAAATGCAAAATCCTCATTGTGCCTTTTAAATCAATATAAAAAAAAAGAAAAAAAAAAGCTCTTAATCAATTTCTCCTTACATTTTCTTAATAAGGTACTAAATATGAAATGTAATCAAAGCTTATGAAATAAAAAATAAAGCATCGCTATTTTCAATGGTTGCTTGCTGCTCTGTCATGAATAATTAAATGCACGACATTGACACTTAATTCTTTATGTCGTAGTCCAACAGATCCACTAGGTGGCAGCCAATCCAAACCAATATAGACAAGCGTTGGACTATATTTACAAAATCGAATGGATTTTACGTTGACCATGGCTATTAGTGATGGGAATTTCGGCTCTTTTTAGGGAGCCGGACCATTTGGATCAGCTCACCAACAAGAGCAGGCTCGTTCGGCTCCCAAACGGCTCTTCATATTACCACTTATAGCTTTTATAATTCAGCCAAATGTAGCCCATTCAGCAGCATAATATTGCAATTACAAACAAAGCTATTTCCCCTTCTACATACTGAGTAATATTGACGTTAAGTAAGGGATAATAGAACACCGGTCATTATGGGGAAAATAACCCCAGACAGGGCGAACCGGAAACCGACGCGAAACGGAGGTATCTTGCTTCGACCTGAAGGGGCTTATTTACGACTTATTTTCAACAACTCAGCGCAAGGCCGGCACGGTCTCCGGTACAGTCTTCTCTACCCGTCAACAACTTTAAGAGACCCCCACAGATGGAATCATAACTCCAACCCTGCATGCACACGCATAGCATGCACGGAGCCCCGTAGCGCGGAGATCTTCATATCATTCTGCCTAGGCAAACTTTATGCATATATATAAAAGAAAAAGAAAAAGAAAAAGAAACGGCTCGCGGTCGGGAGCCGACTCCCATCGTTGACTTAAAAGAGCCAGCTCTTTGAACTGGCTCGTTCGCGACCGATCCATCACTAATGGCTATAGTTACCTGACCTCTATATAGTTGACTCATGCAGTATCTATTTTAAGCGTATATTTAAAGTCATTGCATGATATAACATCGTACGTGTTTCGGGTGTATAACATTTCAAGCACGTATAGAGCAAATTAATTAGACTATTAGCTAGGCCTTTTGCTATGCGTGTTACCCGCATCAGAACACTTATTGTGTGTTCGAGTAATTATTATTGATTAGCTATTGTGATGTGTGTGTTTGGCGATGATGATACCATTCCACCAAACCACGCACAAGCCCAGTTTCCTTTATCTGTCACCATTATCCACACACATCATGTGAGCGTCTTGTAAACTGAGCATCTGCTACCACGGTTGTTTGATAGTCGGATCAGATTTGATTATTCTTTCCCTCGACGGAGTGCCGTTGGTTAAAATGAGCAGCTCTTCATTCTATAGCAACCTCGTTCCCAGGCGTCCTTATCTCAAGCCGGAACGCCTGGAAAGGGATGCTCCAAATCAGCGTTATTGGCGAAAGCGAGGGCGGGAGTCACATGGGTTTAGCGGCGAGAGAGGGAGGGACTTTCAATTACATCGGTTTAGCAGCGAGATAGAGGGAGGGACTTCTGATAGTTGTAAACGTTTCCGTTATATATTTGGTTGTTGCTTTGTCAAATTATTCTTCAAAACTCCATATTTAGTCTTCATGTCGTTGTTGTTATTTTTTTCATGTTGTTAGTCTTCCTGCCTGGGGGACTGTTAACTGGTGTACACATCTAATAAGAGGCAAGAGACTGGAAACTGCGATGTGGTAGACCGGGATAACTATACAATTCAGTCTCCTCTCTCGCCTAGTAACAATGTGCAGCTCTCTAGTCTGTAGTGCAGAAACGCCCGCCGAGCATCAACTCTGCTGTCATTGAGGGCTGCAGGAGTGATTCGCCTACATAACAACACTGTTCGCAGGGGTGAAAGCTTGGGAAGCCTCTGTATCGATACGGTGATTATCAGCCAACCCACCACACCGAAGAGGGTATCATCGTTCCGACTGAAAGGGTGAACGGCAGACAAGGTAGGAAGAAGAGTCAAATCCGTTTCTTTGGTTGTTTCCGTCGTACACTTTCATTATGTTATCAGCTGTTTTTGGTCAACGGTTGCCCACTTTATTCAGACTCAGACTATCATAGAGCAGAATACAACAACAATTGGGGACAAAATATACATTTTGTTACGATGTGACAAACCGTGAAGACATTATGTGATCAATATAAGTGAGATATTGAAAACACATAAAGGGTTGGAAAACCCATCCCATCGATACAACCGTTGGGGTTTTCAGACTGTACTAGCATAAATGTCGGATGCTCCATTATTGTCTTTAAGAAAATCACACGTTTTACTGAACATTTCTAACGTCCATGACCATGACATTCAGCTAGAAAACCCGTGATGGCGTTAGCCCCAGCCTAGACTACGTAGGCCATGGATGTCTGGTGGTGAAGTGATTTATTATATCCCATAACAAGACTTTTCTGAAAGCCAGCTCAGGTTATCAGCCTCTCTAAGCAGAAAAGCTATGGTGGTATATAGCCTACTGTTGCTTATTATCAGTTCACGAGGCTGGTTGTGTGACTTGGAGGAGTCTTTAAACGGGCTGTCCTTTACTCAGCTATTCCAACTATTTAATTTTGAATTACTTTTCATCTCTTGACTGAAAAAAACCAACAGCCCAACCCTGACGCTGCTGTTCAATTAACGTTTTAATGATTATTCAAGTGATTAATAAAGGTGCCTAGATGAAAATAGTAACTAAATATTTGGCGTTTGTTGTGTCAAGCATTGATGATATGAGTCTGAGCGTTGTCAATGGCCTCTACCATTTAAATACACCTTGCCTGTTTCTGCTAGGCCTGGTAACGTCATGGTCCATGAGTGTGTGGTGTGTGTCTGGTTTAATCCAGCCTGCGTTGCCGACGAAGATTGAATGCTACTAAAATCAAAAGGTAGGTAAAATCAAGTTCTCGGCTCTCCTCCTACTCTCTGTTTACCTCTCCTCTCAACTCCACTCTTCTCCATTCCTCTTGTCTCCTCACCCTCATCTCACCCTGCCCCTTCTCGATTAACCTTAACCTTAACCTTGTGTGTGTGAGTGTGTGTGTGTTTGTCTGTGTGTGTGTGTGTGTGTGTGTGTGTGCCAGCCATTGATCCAACTTGTGGCCTTGAACAGCCACTCCCCCCAACACACACACACACACACACACACACACACACACACACACACACACACACACACACACACACACACACACACACACACACACACACACACACACACACACACACACACTATTGCCACTCCCTCCAAATACACACCTCTTTCTCCTTGTCCCACCATCTCTACACACATCTGGCTTGTTTCACCTTACAATACAACATGTGATTCCACTGAGTCCATTAGTTGCAGTTGAGTAGCAGAAGCTAGCATAAAGGGGACATTAGGTCATCTTTGTCTTACATTTCAGTTTGTATATTTTGTAGCCGAGTCCCGATCTGAAGATGTACTCAAGACCCTTACATAATATGTCAGATGATTAATACTGAAACCTTAGAAAGGCATTGGCCTAATGCATGTGTATACGTCTCCTTTAGCGCACGGCTGTATGCTAGTGGGGCAGTAGGGGATCGATGACGCTTGTGCAGTTGTGTGTTTATCGCAGCATGCTGCATACCAAGATGGGGGTTATTGTGTTGGATTGTTTTCAGGCTGAACTGCAGGGCTAAACAAGTATAGCTTGCTATGGCACTCTATGTCCATCCAGCTCTAAGAGACTGAGTCGTGTGTGTGTGTGTGTGTGTGTGTGTGTGTGTGTGTGTGTGTGTGTGTGTGTGTGTGTGTGTGTGTCAACATGAAACAGTACTGCTCACCTGTAACTCTGCCAACAAGCCACAGGTCTCTCTGCTAATTGGGCTTGACACCATCATGTTGGTAGTGTAGTGTGTGTGTGTGTATGTTCATCCACCTTTTATCAACCAGGGCAGCACACAGCAGAGTAAGCCATCTCAATGACAATGAGTTATATCCTATATAACAGTAGCTTCATCATATAGACATCTGCCCTTGTTTAGGAGGGAGGAGGTAGATAGAGGGAGAGGGTGAGAGAAAGACTATCTGGTTGCAAAGAAATAACAGGAAGTTGCAAGTTAGAGGAGTAACAATGTCTTCCTGTTCCAAATGTATGCAGCAACATAACAGGATTTTTCAAAAACAAAGATATAGTGGATCTGACAAGAAAATCTAAGGTGTTTAGGTGTACCAGCGCAGATTTGATACCAAAGGATGTTTCAAATACAATTACTGGAATTTTGATCTCAATTGTATGTGTCCTGGTAACGGTAAGGAATGGTGTGAAAAAATATTTTAAGTTGAATCTCAAGACAAAAAAAGCCAAAACAACTCACCAGCTGCTGTGAGCTGAGGTGATTGCTGACCTTCTTCAACCTATTGTGGCGTTCAAACACCACTGGCTCACTCTTAAAAGGTCACATTAAGTTTGAGTGCTATTCATGTTTGTCTCTGTTTTTTTATATTATATGTGAGTGTGTGTGTGTTTGTGTGTGTGTGTCTGTCTGTCTGTGTCTGTTTCTGTATGTGCCATGCACATACATATCTTTCCTTATTTGCTTTTTGCTCCTAATCACCGCTTCCTGTCATACCTAGCCCCTTCTTTGAGTGAATGCTATTCAGCTGTTAAAATCCTTATATCATCCATTACAGTGGGATTACCTTGCAGTCTGTGACTGCGTTGCAAGAGGGCTTATGTACACCGCTAGCTGCTAGCTTGTGCTGGGCTGCGCCACTTCACACATAGAATAGCAGCTATTCAATTATACTGCACAATTGAAGCCAGGGAGAGAGAGTTGCCTGGCTCTGGTTGACTACTGTTTTTGTGTGTGTGTGTGTGTGCGTGTGTGTGCGTGTGTGTGTGTGTGTGTGTGTGTGTGTGTGTGTGTGTGACTGTGGGATATTGAGTGTGTGTGTGTGTTTGTGTCTGCATATATGTGTTCTTGTGTGTGTCAGGTGGTGACTCTGCATGTATCTGTGGTTTTGTGTATGTGTGTGTGTGACTGTGTATATCTGAACACAGACATGGACAAAAAGGCTAAGCACATTTCTGTTTGCAGCCTCCATATCTCCCCATGTCATCCCTGTTGTAATGTAACTGTAATTACTGTAATATGTGCTAACTTTTGGGCGCCCTATGACTGCGTCCCTGCAGTGCTATCAAATCCAAATTAGAGGCGATATTTAGAAGCCAATTTGGGCATACTTGAGTCCTTTAATTTCTTAGTGTGGTTTTAGAGTAAAGGAAGGAAAAGTAAATTGTTAACACAAGCCTGTCTGAGCCCAGCCATTCTTCCCTACTATTTCTCTCTGCCCCTAAGATAATCATTTCAAAAGTGAAGCACTGGAAAAAGCCCATCCATAATAACCGATTAAACTCAACGCTGGCTGTTGCCACGTCAGAGATTTACACACAGTACACAGACTGAGCCTGTCCCTGCTCAACACAGCAGATTTATGACAATTACGTTTTGAAATGACCAGCGTATTGTGCTGTTCAAGCCCAATAAAAGAAAAGCTATCTCCCCCTTAGATAATTTGTCAAAATTGCAGCAACAACAATCCAGTATTGTATTCACACACAAATATTCGCTGGTCTTTTCAATACATTTTTTGTCTTTGTTTATCATCTAAATTTCTGCTCTCTTGCTCGCCTTCTGTTTCGACCGAGTCTCTCGACTACATCCATGCCATCATCCATAGTGGATAATGACTTATAATCACACGTTAGGAAGTGCTTGTTTATTCATTCTATGTCAAGTGTAGTTCTAAATAATAATCAAAACACACAATAATGTTTGGACTGTTCCTCCCCCTTAAAATTAGAGACCCACCCACTTATCAAAATAAGTGCGTGGGTCTGACACACACACACACACACACACACACAGCCCACACATAAAAACATAGCCCACACACAGCCCGCAAACAGACACACTCACACAAACACACACACAGCCCACACATAAAAACACAGCCCACACACAGCCCGCAAACAGACACACACACACACACACACACACACACACACACACACACACACACACACACACACACACACACACACACACACACACACACACACACACACACACACACATTGAAGCTTCCTCACTGGAGAGCTTGTGCTAACCCACTGGTGGAGTGCGAGGTGGCAGGGTGTTAGGGTGTTGTGGAGCCGCCGAACAAGAGGACAAAGGAACCGAGCGCAGTACCAGACGAAGAGCTTCACCGTCGCCATGGCAACTAGTGCTTGATGTGGATGGTGAGGTTTGATGTTCGACGCCCAAAGACAGAGAGGTAGAGACAGGGAGGGAGAGAGACAGAGAGTGGGATCAAGGGAGAGCGACAGACAGAGACAGAGATTGATGGAGAGAGAGACAGAGACCAAGAAAGGGGAGAGGGAGAGAGAAAGAGAGTGATGGAGAGGGACGTAGAGAGGGGGAGAGAGAAAGACAGAGAGTAAACTGGGTTGATCCGGTCTGGCTCAGGAGTGTGGGCATAATGTCCGCCTACTAGATGTTGTTTGTTATCTAGTTTGGAATGTGTTGTGGTTCTCACCAGTCCTGTCTGTTTGTAGGCCTCCTCCCGGTTCAACACATGCTGTTTGCAAATGCGGCTACCTAGATGCTAATTGCATTGCAGGCCTGTATGTTCAGACTGTATGTGTGTGTGTATGTTAATGTCTGTGTGCATCGGAAAGTTTAAATTTCCTCTGAAAATGTCAGAATTTCACATGTCCATCTAATTGAGTACTTACCTGTCATGTACTTACCTGTTCCATTGCGCTATCTATCTTTCTCTCGTCCTCTCTCCCTGTCTGGGTCTCTCTCTCTGTCCTTCTTACTCACTCACTTACTGACACAGTCTCCCTAACGGTCCCTCTCACACACACACACACACACACACACACACACACACACACACACACACACACACACACACACACACACACACACACACACACACACACACACACACACACACACACATCCTCGCCTCATTTCCTCTGTGTCCCACCTGTGTCCCACCTCTCTCCGCTGTTTGGCCGGCTGCCCAGAGCAGGTCATTATGCCCTGGACAAGGTTTAAAGCAGGGGGGTGTTAAACTCTTGCCCACAAAGTTGTACCTTCTATCTTCTAAAAGCCCACACGGCCACTCTCTACCTCAAGGGATGAGTAGAAGGACAGGGCCAGGTAACATCATTATTTTATGCTCTAACCTACAATAAAAAAAGAAAAGTCATTTTGTTCTTTTTTTTAAAAGATATGCTTTACAAAAACATAAAATGACAGTGATTTGTAATGCTTCGAGTCTGGGGAGGACGGGGCGGGCAGAAACCTCTCCGATACTTCGAATTTAGACTGCAGTACCCTACGATCAGTATCAATGTGTACCTTTTTAAAAAAAAAAAAAAAAAAAAAAAAAATTATAGAGAGCATGATGGAAGGATGGAGGGAGAGACAAAAGTGAGAGGACAAGGGTGGGGTGGAGGGAGAGACAATAGAGAGGATGATGGAGGGAGAGAGAATAGAGAGAGAAGAGGAAAGTAGGAGGGAGAAGGCAGGAATAGAAGAGAAGAGGAGGGTAGTATGGCATTAGTGGGGAGGTTGATATGAGAAGAAGAATAGGGTGAGTCAGAGAGCGATCAAGATACAACAAATAGACAGACAAATAGACAAAGAGGCAGACAAACAAAGACACACAGTGTCACATAATGAGTAGAGAGCAGGTGAACAAACCAGGGCCCTGTCTGTCTCTCCAGTGGACAGGGATAAACGAGTTACACTACACAAATACTGCCGTGCTACTAGCACACAAAGATATAAAATACATACATACCATTTATGCCATTTGGGGCTGGCTTTCATCCAATGACTTAAGACCGTCATACCGAATACCGAGAGTGCATATCATGGTATTGCGCCTCTAACCCTGGCCATTCTAATTTCATGCTTTATGCTATGTATTGAGGTGGTCTGCAGGCTCCAAGTGTCAGGGAAGCGGAGGGACAGAGTTGTAAAATGTGAAAAGTCCTTTCCATTAATGACAATGAATGCCAAGAGCCCAATAAAAAAGTTGTGTTTGTTGTGATCGAAACTCTCTCTCCCTCCATCCTTTCCTCATCCTTTCCTCTCTGTCTCTCCCTCCATCCTTCCCTCCTCCTCTTCTCTGTCTGCTGTGTCTTCGTCCCTCCATCCTTCCCTCCTCTTCACTATCTGCTGTCTCTCCCTCCATCCTTCCCTCCTTTTTTGGTCCTCCCTGTGTTGTGTAACTGATGTGTACCATCCTATTTAAACAACTATTCCTTGATTTAGTGGTGAGGCGGAATGAAAAACATTAGCAACATGAACATTGCTAATGAATGCTACTAATGAGCCAACAGCTAAGTGTTTTAAGGCAGTTCCGTTTATATTCTGGAGGCAGATTTCTCCTCCTTGGTTACTTAGGGATTTTCTCTCTGAATCCCAGTCACCTGAGTAGTAAACACTGAAACCAAAAACGTGGATTAGCCTTTGCCTGGATACAGAGGTGATACACAGCTACAGACACAAGGTCGCTTCTCTTTCTCTCTCTCTCTCTCTCTCTCTCTCTCGTCGCTGTGGTTCAGCAGGTTAAATTTCAGAGAGCCTGTTAGTTGCAAACAGTTCTATCTTCATTGATTAAGCTTTGTCCACCGTCCACGTGGGTGTCAGTTCATGCAGGGTGCAGATTCACTGTCCACAATGAATACAGCTTACTGCCTATTTATGTAATGCATGCTTATAATGCATTTTATCGGATCATATTGACTTAGGCCCAATGATCATTATAAAACCCAGGGCCGTGTAGAAACCTTGTAAGGGGCAGTGGCTCAATCAAGGCATGAGTGGATTTTTTCAGACATGTAAATTAACAAGAATTTGCCTTTCAATTGATAACAGTGGTTTAGTTTGCTCTGATATATTTTAAATTATATATATATATAAATAACAGGTTCTGCATTAGTAACAATACAACTGTTTTGTGTTAATGTTTTGTTTGGCCAAAGCAGCACCTAGGCAAATAAGGGCAAAGGAGCGGTGGCTTGGGCTAGCCCCTGTGCACGTGTCTGAAGAAACCTACATTTTAAGTGTGATAGCTTCACATGCTTGAGATCTACCTCAACAGCTAATTCCCTGTTTCGAGAATTCCAGTGTCTTTTAATAGAAATAGACCTGCACACATGCGCACATTCACATGTCCTAGACTAGACAGTCCAATCATATGGCCCATCAATCAAACAAAGTGAAGGCCTGTAAGGACTCTTATCTGTCTAGACAAGAAAGGAAGGGAAGGAGGGACAGAAAATGACCAGGAAAACGTAAACCGAGGACGGGGATGAAGGAAATAACAAACTTTCCGTGAAAGTTGTGTTTTTATGGTACAGCAGCAGTACTCGGGTAATGGAATTAGTCTGCCTGATTTTATCTTTTATTTCAAGAGTTGTAATTTGGTGTTATTGAGTGGTCCAATCAGCAGCCAAGAAACGAGATGGAAGAACTTAACACTCATAAGGTTTCAAAAACCATGTAGACTCATCTCTTTTACTGCCTATTGTGCATATTTTCTTATGCAGATTATTTTTTATCTGCTCTGTAAACAGATTATATTTCTCTATTTTAGACATTTAGCAGAAACTTTTATCCAAAGTTGTTTACAGTGTTTGTTGTAGACGTTTCATTAATCACATGAAATGCCAATATCAGACAGCCTAGCATCTAACTCAAGGATCTAAATTGTGGACATTTATCGTGTGTTGTTCATAGTCCTGTACATCAGAGAGTTATTCATTTGGATTGGATAGGAGGAAGTGTAACATATCTCTCAGTATCCACAAGGTCATATCAATCTCCTCTTCAGGATGTGGTCCATCTTCAGTGATTGCTTTATTTAAAAACAATCTGACCTTGTATCTCCTTCTCTAGCAACAAATATAATTTGATTGCCAATTAAAGTGGAGTGACAGGCCATTAACGAGGGGGGACAATGAGATGCATGTTGTTCATTTGAAGCAGGGTTTTTCCTCCATCAAAAAGGCATGGCTACATTGAAAAGGCAACCTAAGGCTTTTTTCAACCCAAGTAAGCCTTTGAAGAGAAATCGCTTAATTAAAAACAGCGTTAAGATAGTAAAAAAAATTGTCCATGCATTTATTGCTGCAATTCAGTCATCCCACCAGCAAGTTCTGCTAAACTATTGTTAAATTTGATCCATGATAGTTGTGGCAGACAAAGAAGACAGTAGCTCTTTTTTCTTTGCTTTCCTAACGTTTCCTAATTTGCTGTAACTCCCACCCTACTGTGCTGTGATCGACGCATCCTTGCGATTCAAAGTCCTGCATTCAAAATCATACTTAAGTAAAAGTACAAAAGTAGTGGCACACAAAATACTTCTATTAATTATAGTATTGTCTATTGGTACATCAACAGTTCATCAACAGTCAAACGCAACAGGCCTTTACACTACAAGGGTCCGAGAAGGTTTACCTTCCCGGCCTTGAACAGCAACATTAATTGGGTTGCCATAGTACTCCATGTCGGTGACAGCACAGAACATTCAGGGCAGGACTCCCCGTAATCACAGCTCACATCCAATCACAAGGAAACATTGAGGTAACGAGTACTGGCCAATCACAGCACAGAAGGGCAAGACTTGTAGCAGGAAACAGGATAACGGGGGAGCACTACCTTCATGATACAAGAGTTGCCAGCTAGTTATGTCTTTAATACTGCATAACTACAAGGCCGTAAAATAACAATCATTGTCAAACCATTGCAAAATGTAAAAGAAAAAGATTTTATTTTTAAACTTGTAAAAAAAGAAAATGGTGTTCCAACCTTTGACTTTGGGTATACCATAAAGGCCATCTCTATGCAAAAAAAAACAAAAAAAAACAAATACACATGTAGTGGCTGAGCGAAGAGTGGCAACAGCCGCTTTATACACAAGGCCATGGCCATAGCCAAACAGGGGAACAGCCGCTTTATACACAAGGCCATGGCCATAGCCAAACAGGGGAACAGCCGCTTCATACACAAGGCCATGGCCATAGCCAAACAGGGGAAGAAAAAGTCAGCAACGCTGCTCATCTCCCAATGTGTTTATTTAGAAAACGCAAATTAACACAAAACAACATTTGAAAACAGTATACTATAGCATTATAGTAAGCCATAATACTATATTTTATTTTTCAACCATATTTATAATACATTTTTTGTTGATAATAAATATTGAATGTACAAAAAATATATATATTGTTCTAAATTTTCCTATTTCAAAAATAAAATCCCATGCAGTCCCAAAAAACTTCTCGCTTGTTTATAATGGTGCGTGTATTTGACCTTTAGATCTTTCTTTTTCATTCTAATAGATATTTATGGTCCTTGATTTTTCCTGTGTGATAAATAACAGTCAGGTCTGAGAAGCAGGATGAAGAGCAAGAGCAGGTACATGAGGCGCTTGATGAAGTGGTGCAAGAGCATTCTGCAATTTAATATCTGTGAATTTGGATTCACCTTTGAGCTTACAGTTAGGTTGACCAGCTCCAGAACAAAACACGGAGTTGGTGTTCTTCTACTGTTGTTCTTATACAAGTAAAAACCTTTTTGAGTTTGTTTTCTTTAACTCCCATATTTCTCTGGTTCTACCTCTACTTTGTTCAGCTTTATTAGCCTTTTTCCCCCTCCTTCTTACCTCCCTTCTTCATGCGTCTTTATTTCTCCCCTGGCCAAAGCGAGCATCATGGCTACCGCTGGCCTCTGTGACCAGGGAGCTGCTTTAGATGATTGGAGTGGCTCTGCTGGGATTAATTAGATGAGTCTTGTCTGCTTGCCATTTTTCCTCCATGCCCTCTCCCCCTCCCATCCTCCCTTTTCTGCCCTTCTCCCCCTCCCTCTCACCTCCTCTTGTGTCCTGTCCTCACCTTCCCTCTGTCAGTCACCCTACTCCTCTCCTTGACCCTCACTTTACTCCTTTCCTGTTTTCCTCTCCTCTCCTCGCCTTTTGTTTCCTCCAAGCTCCTCTCTACTCCTCCAAACTCCTCCCCCTCCTCCCAACGCCTTCTTTCCTCCTCCACTCCTTATAGCCTTTCCTCTTCTCTACTTTACAACCAATTGACTCATTTGTCTGTATATATCTTCAACCAATGTATGCAGAAATACCACTCGCAACCTTAGACTTTACACAAATGTAAAAATATTCAAACATTTTGCAACCCCTAAAAGGTTCCAAACTATCAGATTAAACTATTTACACATGGTTCAGCCGTTGCTACCCCCCACAATCAGTTATAATTCTCTCTGAATCTATCATTCTCCATCGATCCTTGTTTGTTCATTAGCTATTTTCTTTCTTTTTTTCCTTCCCTCCCTCATCTCCAGTCCGTCGTTCACAAAGGCTGGCTAATCCTAGGGTTTTTTACTTTCCGGCAGTTTCCACTAGAGCAGTTATCAAGTGGTGGTTGGCTGTAGAGGGTCCTCCACAACCTCCACACATCCTCTCTAGAGGCTCTCTATTTATTCATTTTCTATCTTTCATTTTTGTCTCCCATCTATCATTATTTCTCTCTATGTCACGCTGTCTCTGAGTCTGGTCTGTCTGTTGAATGTCTATTTCTAATTTTCATGTGCACCACCATGCAACACAAAGAAACAGTCACACACACACACACACACACACACACACACACACACACACACACACACACACACACACACACACACACACACACACACACACACACGCGCAGACCAACACACACTTCAGACACCCACAGATGCATGCACATCATTATCAACCACCTGAAACCAAGGAAGCAGTTTGGCAGCTTGTGTGTGTGTCTTACTTGTGTATGTGTGGGTCTATCTGCGTGTCGATAACGGTGATGAAGTGTTTTTTCGGAAATAAACAGGTGCAATAGACCCGTGCAGCTGACCTTCCATAACACAGCCCCCAGCAGGAAATGGTGGCTCGTTAAGCAGCTACCTGATGTGTCGCTACCGCTTGCCCATATTGGCTCATGTGGGCTGGCCTGTAACGTCAATTGTGTGGGGGATGATGACGCATGTTGATGGAACCAGCACAAGCTTGCCATCTGTAGATCGGAACCGATTTACATCTTATTTTCAAAGTGTCTCCTTGCTGCCTTTTACTGATACAGAAGCTCCCTATGGGACTGGGTGTTACATGCAGCCTAAATGATGACCCCTCTCCTCAAGGCTCGAGGTTCAGAACAAATCCAGGGATCACGTCCCATGGCTGGGTGGAGGACAGCGCTGAGTGCTGGGGTGGGGGTGTCAGCCAGGATTGCTAATAATAGAAGGAGGGATTGGTGGAGGAGGAGGAGGAGGAGGAGGAGGAGAAGGGGGTAAACTATTAATAGTCCTCCAGACCACTTTATGAATATAAAGCCTCTGGTAGGCTGGTCTATTGCTGTTCTTGTATTGTGTCTCTTTGGTTGTGTCACACTGTCACATTCTGTTCATTCTCTAAGGCAGTGCTTTCGGCTGTATTCGATTTGGCAATTTGTGTCACCACCAACGCCACCGTCTCAATGTCATTCCCGTCCACACACACACGCATAGACACACAGACACTTGGTCTGTAGCTGATGCGTAAGAGTTCTGAATCAAGGTGCTGCTCTGACCCTCTCTGCCTCCCTATTTCCACCCATCCATCCCTCTCCCCACCTCCCTGCTCCTCCCATCTATCCCTCCATCCCATCTGTCCCCCTCTCCCTCCCTCCCTCCCTCCCTCTCTTCCTCCCTCTCTTCCTCCCTCTCCCTCCCTCCCTCCCTCCCTCTCCCTCCCTCCCTCTCTTCCTCCCTCTCCCTCCCTCCCTCCCTCCCTCTCCCTCCCTCCCTCCCTCTCTTCCTCCCTCTCCCTCCCTCCCTCCCTCCCTCTCCCTCCCTCCCTCCCTCTCTTCCTCCCTCTCCCTCCCTCCCTCCCTCCCTCTCCCTCCCTCCCTCCCTCCCTCTCTTCCTCCCTCTCCCTCCCTCTCCCTCCCTCCCTTCCTCCCTCTCTTCCTCCCTCCCTCCCTCCCTCCCTCTCTTCCTCCCTCCCTCCCTCTCTTCCTCCCTCTCTCCCTCCCTCCCTCCCTCCCTCTCTTCCTCCCTCTCCCTCCCTCCCTCTCTTCCTCCCTCTCCCTCCCTCCCTCCCTCTTCCTCCCTCTCCCTCTCTTCCTCCCTCTCCCTCCCTCCCTCCCTCTCTTCCTCCCTCTCCCTCCCTCTCTCTCTTCCTCCCCCTCCCTCCCTCTCTTCCTCCCTCTCCCTCCCTCCCTCTCTTCCTCTCCCTCCCTCCCTCCCTCCCTCTCCCTTCCTCCCTCTCTTCCTCCCTCGCTCTCTTCCTCCCCCTCCCTCCCTCTCCCTCCCTCCCTCCCTCTCTTCCTCCCTCTCCCTCCCTCCCGCCCCTGCTCCCCCTCTTCTCCCCTCCCTCCCTCTTCAGGTGTTGAGGCCCGTGCTGTGTGGTGATGGCCAGCCTGGGCAGCAACTCCAACAGCTCCAGGGGTGGAGGCCCACATGCCCAGGCGTCCACCCCCCGCCATGCCCCGGGCCCCCGGCTCCAGGTGCAGCGCTCCCTCTCCCGGGACACCATCACCATCCACTTCTCAGCCCTGGGGAAAGAGGAGGAGGACGAGGAGGAGGCGCTGTACGGGCCCCTGGTCGGCTCCCTGGGGGCGGCGGGGGGGTCTGAGTGCGAGCACAGGGCAGGAGGAGGGGGAGGAGGTGTTTCGGAGGAGGAGGAGGAGGAGGAGGAGGAGGAGGGTGTGACCCGGGGCCTGGAGGCCAGTGAGGAGCTGATGCTGGAGGACTCGGCCGGGGAGGCCCCGTCGCTGCCTGTGTCCGCCACCGCCGTCCTTTCTGGAAGGCCTGCCGCCCCCACCCATCCCCTCCAACAGTCCTCCGCCGCCATGCCCATCGCCGCCTCCTCCCATTTCGTCTCCTCCTCCACCACCTCCTCTTCCTCCGACCCCCCGGCCAGCTCCTCCTGGCCCTCCGACGGCTTGCCGCCTCCTCTGGCCTCGAAGGCGGCCACTGCCTCCTCGACCTCCTCCTCCCCTTCCAAAGGCCCCTCCCTCTCCTCCTCCTCCTCCTCCTCCTCCAAGCCCTTCCTGAGCCTGGTGCGCTCCCTGTCCGGCGACGTGGAGCCGCGGGACGCCGCCGCCGCCGCCGCCCTGCCGGCCTCCGCCACGCCCCCCCACCACGCCCGCCACAGACACCTGATGAAGTCCTTCGTCAAGTCCCTGTCCACGGACGCCCCCAAGCCCGAGGGTCCGGAGGGGCCTCCCCACGCGCACCCCCCGCCCCCGCAGACCTCCCAGTCGCGCCGCAACATGCAGCTCTTCAAGCAGTTCTCCCAGCCGCGGCTGTACACCGGCGCGGCCGCCGCGACCCAGGCCGTCGCCGACTCCTCCAAGACGGCGCCCTCCTCGCCGCTCACGCCCACCGAAGGCCGGGGCTCCTTCTTCAAGGTGCAGGAGGTGGAGGCTCGGATCGAGGACACCAAGCGCCGGCTGTCGGAGGTGATGTCGGACCCCCTGCAGCTCTTCAGCAAGATCATGGGCGACGAGCCGGTGGCGTACGGGGGCCTGGCCGCCGCCGGCGCCGGCGCCCATCGCTCCAGGTCCCTGTCGTCCAGCGCGTCGGAGCTCAGCGGGGCGGCGGCGGTGGCGGCGGCGGCGGCGCTGAACGGACTCGGCGAGAGCAACAACAACAGCTACAGCATCAAGGAGGAGGACTGCCTGGAGGGCGAGGAGGACGAGACCCCCACCGGGGAGGGCCCCCACTCGGTCTTCTTCTCCTTCCCCTCGCTGTCCTCGGCCCTGGCGCCGGCGTCCCAGGGCGCCCCGCTGGCCCTGCTGCCGCTGCCCCGGTCGCCCTCCCTGACGCTGGGCCGCTGCTCCATGTCGGCGCTGGTGGCCCGGCAGGAGGACGAGGACTTCTGCATCCTGGGGGAGGGCGGCGACGTTGAGGCGGGCACCGACACGGACTCGCCGGACGGGGAGCGGCCGGGGTCCCGGCAGCTGCGCACCACCAGCACGGGGCTGTGCAGCGAGCCCGACACGGAGGAGGAGGAGGAGGAGGAGGAGGAGGAAGAGGAAGAGGAAGAGGAGGAGG
>NC_136944.1:10154098-10256598 GCF_949987615.1 Pollachius pollachius
CAGTGCTGGGTCCATGCTGCCTCCAGGTATCTGGTACCTGCAGGGCCATCAGATCACAGTCATATCCAGGCTACTTTCTGAGGACCCACATTTCTCTCAGCACAGCCAGCAGATGTGTGGACAGGGTCATGAGTATTACCGGCACCACAGCATTACTTGTGTTGTAGCACGATGGTAGATAACATTAAAAAGGAAAATGTTAGCACCGTTTAGTCTGGGGTTAGTGAAGTATTAAAGGGTGCATGCCACCAAGCATCTAGGATTAGCAGAGCGACAGATTTATTTTTAATGGGGATGTAGCATTGATAGTACACAAATAAACAAGGTGGAAGAGTGGGCTAGCATGATTATTCTAGCATGAGTCAGGGAACGCTTGTGTGTCATCCAACACAAGGTATGCTTATATGAATGCATTGTGGTATGACGCAGGCTAAGCCGGATGTCAGAATACCAATTAGATGCAAACAACTTCACTGCCTCCGGAAATTGTTGAACATGCAGTTTACAGATGCATTCGATAATGCATGTACATGCTTCTGCATTATGAGCACACACACAAGGTCATCATAGCACAACCCTGCTTTACATTTCTAGGCATTGTTGTCATTGCGTTTCTAGTGAAAGTACTACTGCTTTTGTTTCCCTTGTTATAGTTAAGTTCAGGTGCAAATCAAGCTGTCAATGGCGTACAAATGCACAGCAGCTCTTAAAATAATCAATACCATCAAATAGTTCTGTTTTCCTACCAATATTAGCATATCATTAGCGCCAAGACAGCAGACGCGAGCGGAAATGGCTTACATTAATGTAACATAACCACATTGTTTCACCAATATAGCTTAAACAGTATGAGCTATTGGGTCTCAAGTTGTGCTTTAAGGTTGCAGATTACTTTAGTCTCTGTTATCCAACACGACCCTGTGGTCCGACCTCTCACGTCCCCCACTACGGCTACAGGCTTCCAGGCGTCTACGCACGGTAGCACTACGGCGCCTGGGGGAGCCACCGCCAATGGGGGAGGAGGAGGAGGAGGAGGAGGAGGAGGAGGAGGCCTGGGAGAGGCGGATAGCAGGAGCAGCAGCGCCCGGAGCAGCATGGATGAGGTGCCCCAGGCTCTGCCCCGCAACAGAGAGCCCTCCTGGGGGTCTGGCCTGGCGGCGGTGGGGGCCAGGCCAAGGTCCCTGCTGGATTATAACGTTTACATGGCCAAGTACATCAACCCCCAGGACGAGACGGAGAGCTCGGCAGCCGCAGCGGGACACAGTCCCGACAGCAGCCCCCTGGCCACCAAGAGGGTGAGTGAAGGAGGGAGGGAGGGAGGGAGGGAGAGAAGGCTGGATGGGATGATGGAGTGAGGGAGGGATGAGGTGATGGGAAGTAGTTGGAATCATGTATGAATCAATACATGGGGTGGACGGATGGACGCATCCATTTGTGGGTGGGTGGATGGACGGATGGCTGGATCGAAACATCGGTGGATGGATCCATGAATGAATGAAGCAAACCAAGGGTGTTCGACAGCTGCCCCTTCCGTATCCATACGTTTCCATAGATTATCACTTATTACATTTATGTTTCATCAGTTTCCACGGGGTCAAGGGGAGAGTGTGGAGCCTGAGGCGTGGGTGAACGCTCTGCTGGGGAGAGTGTTCTGGGACTTCCTGGGAGAGAAGTACTGGGCCAACATGGTCTCGAAGAAGATCCAGATGAAGCTCAGCAAGATCCGGGTGGGTACCGCCACACTGAGCTAGCAGTTCTACCCAGAAGGCAACATAAGTGTACATTCTTTAATAGTTGTTATACATTCAAACAATGGACAATGACTGGTGGACAATGGCAAAAGGGCAATCTGTTTACGCAAAAGATTATTCATGCATGAAAAAAAGCTGATTTGTGCATTCTCTATTTGATACTTAACTTAAGCATAACTCCCCCTCATTCTAACCCGTCTTGGGATTTATAGTGTGTGTGTTGTGTGTGTGTTCCAGTTACCGTACTTCATGAACGAGCTGACCCTGAAAGAGCTGGACATGGGCTTTGCTATTCCAAAGATCCTGCAGGCCTCCAGGCCTTCGGTGGACCACCAAGGTTGGAAAAGCAACATCATCATTGGCCATCTCGTCATGTTATTCACTGCACAGCTTTGTACACAGAGCCACGGCTTGTCTGGTTGGTTTAAAGTGGAACTACTTGATCGCTCCTGCACCTTTGTTCTCCTGAATGTTTCATTCTTGGCTCATGTCGTCCATTACCTCCTCCAGTGCAGCTGAATTGGATGGTACAACTCATTACCTCTTCTTATGCCCTTAATATGTGTCCTTTGTTTTGGTCTCGCTGTGTCCACCTCGGTCCAATATAACACAACGTAACCAACACGACACACATGCAGATTGATTTGTTTATTCATTCAACAGACCCCTTTATACAAACCCCAATCCCTTCAGTCACCGTCTCCCGGACATGTCTGCAATAAGGCTTTAGATTAAATAGAACCAGGCAGCGCTTTTCATCAGGCAGCCATCCAGGTGGAGGATTTACGGCTCACAGTAGGGGGTTTCTGGTTGTCTTTGAACGGGAAGTAGCAGGCTATGTGCCAACACAGCAAGCAAATGCCCCATCGGAGCTGACCTTTCCAGCGCTTGGTCGGGGGCCGAGGACTGCTGGTGAAAAGGCAATGCGCACGTTATTTCCAGGCTCTATTGGGCTATAGAACCACCATTAACAGTGGACCCCTATAGAGTCTTAGCGGGGAAAGGAAGCAAAAGGAGTAGGTATAAAAGTTCCTAGTTCATTATCCACAGCCATTCATCCTGAGGTATTTATAGTTATTGACCCTCTTACCTTAAAGTTTCTTTGCCTCCCGCCTGCTCTCTCTCTCTCTCTCTCTCGATCTTTGGCCCTCTCTCCACTCTCTCCTTGCTTCTCTGTTTCTCTGGCTCAATGTCTCTTTCTCTTGCTCTGTCTCTTTGTCTCTCTGTCTGGTTCTGAAGGCCTGTGGTTTGACTTGGAGATATCGTACTCCGGCTCCTTCCTCATGACTCTGGAGACCAAGATGAACCTGGCCCGGCTAGGGAAGGAGAGTGAGGGTCTGGGGGAGCCAGGGAAAGATGGGTGAGGCCTTGCTCTTCAGTAAACTAGTTTATGGTTTTTTTTGCGTTTTTTTAGCAATCTTAACTGGATTCTGCTTTCCAAAAACCTGAATACAATATCCTTGGGTTTTGACTTTCCCTCCTTTGCAATTGTATGTTTTGATTACTGATGATTATTCAGTGACCTCAGAAAAGAGTGTTGAGGGAGTGGAGGAGAACACTAAATGAATAGATGTGACAAAAAGCTATGAGAGCCTAGTGGGCACTGGATGGATTTCCCTTTAATACGACTAATGCAGCGGTATATTGCTCTCCTCTTTCTGCCCCGCCCCCTCTCTGCGTGCTGATTCGGCACCTGGTGGCATCCCCCCCGTCCGTGTCTTGATTGGTCATCTGGTTGGATCCTCCCGCCTCCTGTGTATTGGTTTTCTGAATGGTGAGTTTGAGGCATGCCACGTAATCTTATTTTTCTTCTTCTCATTTAGTAAGACCTGTAAACAAACGTTGACTTAGGGACAGGATGTTTTTGTATTGGTTAGGGTATTTAACTCTAGTCAAAATGCGCTGGGTTCGATCCCCGATGTCCACAGTCTACATGCCTACCTGCTCCTTAATGACTTGTTTCAATTCACTGTAAGTCGCTCATAAATTAATAAATAGTGAATAGTGGTTAAAGAACCTATATGTAACAAATTTACTGTACTATCATAGAATTACCATGATACATCATCAGAGATTAAGGAAACAGTCGAAAGTCAAAGTCGAAATACTTTACAGCAACACAAACAACTATTATTATTATTATTATTATTATTATTATTATTATTATTATTACTATACAACAATACAAATGCCAGTATGTTCTTATTAACAATGTCAGTTCTGGGTCAGAACTTCTTTTGTTTGCCTGTGTATTATGATTCACTTTTTACCGAGGGTCGGCTGATACTAAAGAAATGTGAACCCACAAACACAGCGTAGTGTGGCCATGGAAACAAACAAACCAAATCAAATCAGATTGGACTGGATTCTAACTGACCCCAAAAGCCTTGATCTCTTTCGCAAAGCTCCATGACCAGGGCCGAACTAAAACATGGGTCCATCTTTGAATTGCATTTAAAAGATGGGGACAGTGGGATTCCAAGACAGATGCCATGACTTCTCTTGTGCTCGTGTTTGTTCAGTGTCCTCCACCTGGCTACCCGCCTGCACTTTGAGTCTGGGGAGGAGGGGGCAGGCGGAGAAAAAGCTCTCCAAAAATGTGAATTTGGTCTGCAGTACCCTTTATAAATGCAATGTTACACATTTGCACCTTTAACATAATAGTAACCTCGCCTTTATCCCTAAATGTCGTGAGGGACTAGGGAGATACTGACGTTGATCTCATAGATCTATAAGCCTGATCCCCGGTGGCTGTAGGGCTTTTGATGGCTACTGTGGTTTTTGCGTGACCTTCAGTGGCCAGACCTCGGACGTACTGTTTGGCGGACAGCGACGAAGAGTCCTCCAGCGCCGGCTCCTCTGACGAGGAGGACACCGCCGAACTCCTGGTTGATAAGGCCGCCATTTTGCCGGGAGGCGAGGGGTGAGCCCACTGCACCATCATCATCATCACCGTCATACTCAGGATACTTCTACTGATCGTCATCTTCATCCTCATAGTAATCGGATTGTTAATAGAGCGTTTGTTAGAAATGCACCGTGTACGTCAGATATTGTCGGTTTTTTGATCCAGCTACCCGTCCTCATTTGAACCCACACATTTTGAAAGCTCACTGCTAATGTTATACACGACACACACACACACTCTCACACACACATTGTCCTCTCCATGGCTGAAGCTGAGAAATGCTGTTATGAATAAATGATGACTCTGACTCACTCCCGGCCTCCCATCCCTCCTCCTCCTCCTCCTCCTCCTCCTCCTCCTCCTCCTCCTCCTCCTCCTCCTCCACTCTTGGACCTCTCTTGCTCAGATACATGGGAGGCCACCGGCCCAGCAAGATCATGCGCTTCGTGGACAAGATCGCCAAGTCCAAGTACTTCCAGAAGGCCACGGAGACGGAGTTCATCAAGAAGAAGATCGAGGAGATGTCCAACACGCCCCTGCTGCTCACTGTGGAGGTGCAGGAGTGTCGCGGGACGCTGGCCGTCAACATCCCCCCGCCCCCCACGGACAGGATATGGTAGTTGTTGATGGAATTATCGATGTGTCCTTTATTATCATTGCGTGGTGATTTTAGGACCACACGCGCACACTACTTCCCCCTGGTGGTTGAACACAGTCATGAAAGGGTAGAGGATTATGTTCGACACCAATGCTGTTGTAGTGGCCAGCTTTTCTTCATCTTATGCGGTATGGAATCTTTATTAACCACAACAAAGAACACGATCACAAAGGGTTGCAGTAAATATTGATTAATTAAAAACACATGCAGAAAGATCAACAGGGCTATTGGAAAAAAGCAGTTTAAATGCTATGTGATGATTTGGATAGTAAGACCATTCATAAGGCGCTGCATGCAGTTTGCAACTTATAAACAGTGAATGATGTTTGGTTCATATTGATATGTTCCAAAGAGCACACTGTTAAGATATGACAACCAGGTAAGAGATTAAGCTGAATGTCTCAAAGTAGCCCTGTGACCACAACGCTTGCTCAAATTGCTTAACCTCTGTGAAGAAATATATAACTATATAACTAACTAAAGCTACACCAGATAAACAAGGATATATATTTTTTCAAAATCAACAAAGGTTAGTCTATTAATTACTATTCTCAGAATTCAGGTTTGTAAGTGACCCAGCACAGCCCAAAGACGCAAAAAAAAAAACCCAAGCAACTTCCTGGTGTCTTTTAACATATCGAACAAACACTGTGTTTTAAGAGGTAACTTTAGAAGACATTCTTCTGAGAAATGTTCCCCTTTTGATCACCAGGTATGGCTTTCGAAATCCCCCACACCTGGAGCTGAAAGCGCGGCCGAAACTGGGCGAGAGGGAGGTCACGTTTGCCCATGTGACAGACTGGATTGAGAAAAAACTGGACCAGGAGTTCCAGGTGAACGGCATATTGTTTTCCTCAAAGCTAGATGCTGCAGTAAAACTAGATGTATGTTTGTATGAGCTGTATGTAGGATATGTATACTGGAATTGTTCCCATTGGCATTATATGGATGCATCATTCAGACAGCATCTAATTTTGTTCAAACGCTTGAACTTGCTTATCAAGCTGAGACAAGCATAGGGATTAAATGGGAATTGGCTAATAAAAAGAGAAATTTAGAATGATTGAATGGCTTGCGTCCTAACACAACAATACTTAGCCACGTGCCCATGGCTCCATACTGCTCTATATAAGTCCCAGTAATGACACTTTTCCCAACAGATAACAGGCCTGTGGCAGAGACTGGTGGCATAATCTCTCTGTATTGCAGTGTTACTGTATTCATCTCGTTGTTATGCAACAACATCAAAATGATGTGTCTTTGGTCAGAGACCTGCCTCCAGTGGAACCCTCACCTATTGGAGAGCTATGTGTTTCTATAAATGCTGTAATAGGCAGTTTAGAAGTCTATGTGGCATCAAGCATAAATCAGAGATGCAATTTAGTGCACACAAATCGAGTTATTCCTCAACAGTAAAGGTTGCACAATCCTATTTCAAAAAGCCCAGAGATGGAACGATTCACAACAGGCCATATGCTCTTACACCTGTGTCTTGTAACTTGTTTTGCTCAGCACTTCAATCCTCTCCATTTTTTTTGTTTCTGCTGTCCGACAGAAAATATTTGTGATGCCAAACATGGATGACATCTGGCTTCCCATAATGCACTCTGCCATGGACCCACGTTCCAACGCCAACTCGGTTACAGAGACAAACGATGCCTTGACTGACCCCGAGCCCACAGAGTCCGAAGTCTCAGAGTGAGGACTCATATTTTTTAACGCATTCGTCGATGGATATTTATTGAACAAGTGAAATGGACACGCATCCTCTCCACCACCCGCCACGACCTCCAGGTGGACCAAACGTCCACGCTTTATGACTTTATTCCACTTCCTCAGCGCAATGACTTGTCTAGTTACCATGACTACGAGTCGGTAAGCTCATTGTTACTCCCCCCTGCCCCGGTAATTTAATTGCATCATAATTTGTCAGTTGGAATGATACGATTTAGAATTGGCTCGTTGGAAGAATACATTGAGTTGGGAGTGGGGAAGTTGAACGTTGAATCTACCCAAATGAGAACCATGATACCTGTGATGTACAGTTGAAACCAAACAGCCCGAGTCTTGGCGTGATTATGGCCTATTTACCGATGAAATCCAGTTTGATTTCAGTCCTTCGAAACAAACCCAACAACTTTACTCTTGATTTTTTTTTTATTAGATTTTTGATTAGAGAAGTCTCTCAATACTGCTCCTACCATTTTGATGCAAGGGGGTCCCTGATGTAGGCCATGTGAAAATGTCATAAATCTCATCTGGAATATGGAAGTTATACAAATCTCAGCAGGTACTTTTTGGTCGATATCATACATTGTTTTAGTGAGTTCTCAAACCAACTGTAGTGTGTATGTACAAATGAATCGATAGCTATTAGGTTACATCTATTCCAGTCAAACGAATGTATAATGAACTGTAGCCTGATGTCGTGATGTATGGCATAGGATAAAAAAAACATGACCATTCCATGCAAGAGAAATCTGACGTGATAGTGAAGTTAAGGGAACAAGAGACAACATCATGGTTGACATATTTATAAAATATGTAATATCAATGGATTCAGCCATATTGTCCAATATCCCCAGTAGACTGCCTGTCCAATGCTGTTGCTCCCTTTGTTTGAACAAATAGTCATGAGGTTCAGATTTATTTTGCCAAGACATGTTGCTTTTTTAGTATACTTCAATACACATTTGTCTGGATGTTAGGTTACAGTAATAGGCACAAGTGCCTTTATAAATGACCAAACATTCCATCCAACGAAGACATTGGTTGCATCCTGTTGAAATTGAGGCTCGTGCCATCGTCTGTTTCGAATGTGCTCGTTTTCAGTCTGTCATGTGGTTTATTGGCACATTGTGCTGGGTTCCACAGAATGTTTGGATTGGATCTTGATTAAAGAACGTTTTTGCTTGAGTCTTTAACTTGCATATTGTAAACTTTAGAGCATATTTTCCTTTATATGCATGGGTAAACGTAAAGGATAGCCTGATTGGACCAAATGTAGTTTAACTCAATGTGGTACAATTTGGTTGTGTATTTGATAATGTAACTTGCATTTAAAAGAGAAGCTTGGGGAAGAGCCAAGGGACCCCAGTTATAACAAGTCATTGTATACTTTAGCACTATAGCTTGGCCTGTAAGTCCATGGGAATGGTCATGCAGGTTCAAAGATAGTGCTTGAATCTCACAGGTTTAAAATGTATAGCCAAATAAACCAGACGAAATTCTGATGATACATTTATTCAGGTTAATCTCAACTCAAGTTTTGCAGTCAAGTCAACCACATGCATTGTGACAATGATGCTTCGTCTCGTCCGGGAATAGACTGCCACATTGAAATATATTCTTCGTGCTTGCTTGGGCGCTGCATTTCAGAGCCGCAATCCACAGCGATCCTTCCTGTTTGGGGAAAAGTAAATCAAATATTTAAATATTGAACAATTTGAAGGAGTAATATTTCGTGTGTAAATGGTAAGTCAGTTTGGAAGATTGACCTCATGTTTTTTCAGAAGTCTAACGCATTGTTAACATCATTCATTAACCAATCCAAGGCATAGTATAAACAAACGTAATCTTACCCAATATAACACTTTTGGATCCGAGTGGAGAGCCTGGAACCTCTGCAGAACTAGGACAAGCTCAGCATCAATACGCATTTTCAACCAACTAGGCCAACTAAAAAGAAGAAAACAATCGGGGGAAAATAAAGTGTTAACACAACAATTATTGAAAAAGTAGTATTTCGGGTGTAAATGGTTTGTCAGTTTTAAAGATTGACCTCATGCTTTTTCAGAAGTCTAACGCATTGTTAACATCATTCATTATTTAATCTTAAACATAGTACAAACAAACCTTTTCTCTTACCCAATATAAACTCGTTGTGTATACACCGGGATCTTAGTGGCGTGGTGGCTCTGGGCCCTCTGCAGAACTCCGATGAACTCATCAAGACGCATCTTGAACAAACTAGGGAAATAAAAATCAATTAAAGTTACACGCGATACTAGGTTAAAAAAAGATCCCTCACCAACATCAGGTAAGTGTACTCAATATTACCTGCTCATTCGGTTTGCTCTATCGGCCTGCTCGTTCACCTCGTGGGCGCCCATGCGGTGGACTTGTAGCCCTGCTGACGCACATGGGTGCTTCTAGTCTATTTAAAACCTCCATTCTGTTCAAGATTAACATGGTTTGATCAGGTTATTAGCTCAAAAATGCAAAAACATAACAGCCAAAACGACTTACGGCTATTGAAAAGCCCACTACATACTCTGTCCATAATTGCTAATAACGCTCTCTAACAAGCTCAGAGCTAGACCAGCGTGCTCTCCAAACCTGGAAGAAAATGTCGCCCGGATGCTTTTTCTAGTACATCCGTTTATTTTAAAGGCATCTCATTGGTCCACAGAAATGTTACAGGTTCCCCTCCTCCACTGGTATGGAGCTCGATCCCAAAGTCCAACCCTCACATCAGTCGTTTCAGGAAGAAGCAAAGAAAGCAGTTTTTCTTACTACCTTATCACTGAGATACATCTGACTAAATGTTTTTATATCGCACTAGTGTTTTATGTGTTGCGTTTGGTTGTATCCAGTTGGCATTTTCTATGAAGCCCACGGGAACCCTTGTAGCTGAAACCCCACTCTAGAAGCCGGTGTTGGCGACTCAAAAGATGGACTGGACAGTTAGCAGTCGGGCCCTTGTTTGGTACATTATCGCATCGCTTTACCTACTACTGGTGGTAAGTAGACTAGCTGGAAAGCTAGATTCGTGTGCTACTTCAATTGTCAACAAATAGCAGATGCCAACAAGGACCACACAATGCTTTACAATGGTCGATACCTTCTTTATATTGACAGACCTCACATTGACCTAACGATAACAATGCTAATGTACAACCAAGCCTTATTTTCAACTTCTTAATCGACATGAGGTGGGTGCACTAGAGGTGTCATTATTATTATTATTATTATTACTATTATTATTATTACTCCTCAATGTTAAATTACCTTGTGATCGTGGGAAGCTACACTACTTTCTTTCAGAAAAAATCCGCAGCAACACAACAATACTTCCAATCCGGGCTGATGAACGTAGCCTAAGCACTTAGATTCGATTATTCCAGTAAACCACAGCAATTATAAACATAGCAGCTTCTTTATTGACTGCTTAAAAATAACGGTTTCAAAATTCATTATCAATGTATCTACAGATAAATCAGAGAGGGGGGAAACATAGCACTGACTCCAATCACCAAATGGAATCTAATTTAAAATGTTAGGTGAGATTAAGTAGACTGAGATCAATTTATTTTCACTTGTGAACAAAAACGTGTAGAGACATTGCTCAACATAAATATACATTCATAGACCCAACTGTATTGGTGTAGTAGACGGGCTGTCTCTTCGATATATGACAGACGTTTAATGTTTAGTCTAGTTTGTACAAACGAACCATGGTAATGTTGAATGTCCATTGCACTGTTTGGAGATGTTTCACTAACCGAAATATCTTTTAAGGGTTTAAACCAAATGCTATACTGTACGTGAAAGTTATTTACTTACACTATCTTATCACGTAGATTGTTGTGTGCCTGAAGCTTACACGTGAGTTCTCTGCTAGACTTCCCAGAACAGGGTAAATGGTATACATGTTTTGAACAACAATGATGGACAATTACCAACACATATTAGGTTTCCCCAACGCAGAGGGTGACAAAGAATTAAGAATTCCAGTCAGATTTGTGATGCAGAGCTAAAAAAAATTAAAAAAGAAAGTAATTTTCAAAGATGTCGCAACAGGTTGTTGTTCTTCATTTACCTCTTTTCCCTATTACTATAGTAGTATGCTTCTGATCAGAGCAAACAATAACAGGATATATTATTTGCAAACCATCAGCCCCTGAACCACAAAACATACAATAAACCTAACCGGAGGTGTATAATGTAACAACATGTAACCCAATTTCAAGATGGAAGAAAAAACAGATTCAAGGTTTGATTTGTTCCACTTAAAACAAGGCGCTCTGTCCTGTCTGTTATCTTGCTATGGTTTTTAATTCTCAATCTCTTTCTCCTACTTGCAATTTGTCTCTGTATTTTCTTGTGGAAACAAGTTGTTGGGCTGTCTGCCTGGGCATAGCCTGGGAACATTGCACACAAATAATTGATTCTTCTCTTACATGATTCACTTACTAACCTGTCAGAAGGAGACAGATTTTGGTGTGCATGCTTGCTTAAAAGATGCAGCAGTTATGATTATTATTCTCAAAACTAGTTTTAAACCAGAGGTCTCGTCCTCCGATGTGGTCATGGAGAAAACAAAAAATGAACTATCAGGTAATTCAAAAGTAATACTTATATTTTTCGAAACTGTGTCTTGTATCTTTCCTGGTAAATATTTTTTCAAGTCATGTGTCCACTAGTTTTCACACCAGAGTGAAACAGGAAGACAGTTGATTTGTCTTTTATGCCTCTACTACTCTATTGAGACTCACTCAGATAAACAGGCTCTCAACATTCAATAACATTGCCTTCACCGCTGAACTCAGGGTTGCAATGAAAGGCTTGGATAAATCTCTCAAGTGCAGTCAGTTTTTTTGAAGATGTGTGGATCCACATAATGATACCTCCACATGTTACTGCTGCCCAACCACAGGCAACAACATGTGCTCCAGGCACGGCCCCCTTCATGGCATGTCCATCGGGGCCCTCACTGCAGAGGGCCCAGTAGAGGGGGGGGATGCGAGTTAACCTGGGAAGAATTTGATTCCTCCCTGTCCTGATGTAGGTCCATGATGTAACCGGCTTGCGCAACGTCTGGCTTTCCTGTCTGTCTAAAAGCAAGAGAAACAAGCATAGGAGAGCATGCCCTGCTGCTGTCGCTCATGCCCGCTTACTTATACAAATGGAAGATTCAGCGGCTCCGGTATTCAGAGCAGACATCCAATGCTCTTTGGTAACCCTGACCAAGGCTGCAAGTCACCATAATAGGGCTTGTACATCAGAATGCATCATGGGAGTTTAATGGAGGTACTCTGCCACATTGAGAGGGCAAAAGAGTTGTGGTACAGTAAAATCCCAAATCAACATAAATATACTGTAACCGTGGCTAATGAAAACTTTGACTGTCTTGCCAGATGTAACCCTATAAAATGTAAAAAAAAAAGTCATGCCTAATGGCGCAATACATTGCAGATTAATTCTTTATTGATCCGCAAAATAGAAATGCAACAAGAATGATCTGACACAGAGAAAGAAACAGCGATTGCTTAATCAATGATTCAAGTCATAGTTCAGCAATAATCATGACTGTTATGAGTTGCAACAGATAACCTGTCATAACATGGAGGTTGCCAAATTAATAGAAGAGAGACTATTACTCCACACCATACAATTTGGTCCAATGTCATGCCTGTGATATGGTGTGCAGTCGCTGGGAACAGCCACAGCTGTATGGACAGACACGCCACTGTAGACCCAGGGATTGCACTGAGGGGGATCTGTTGGCAAGTGCAGAATAAGAGAATCCAGTCAAAGTAGTTTGTTCTATTGTTTTATGCTACAGTCCCTCTATGGTAAAAAAAATAATCTGGGTGCTTCGGGAAACTCCAAAGTTGCTTTGGAGAATGATACATTCGAATGCATCTTTATCTTTGGAATATGTTGTGAGGGTGTTAATAATTTAAATGACACAAATTACTTTCTTCAGTTCACACTGCAAGGCGACATCCCTTTTATAAAAAGCTGTT
The DNA here is from genome assembly GCF_949987615.1 of Pollachius pollachius. Lineage (NCBI taxonomy): Eukaryota > Metazoa > Chordata > Actinopteri > Gadiformes > Gadidae > Pollachius > Pollachius pollachius. The sequence goes on from NC_136944.1 coordinate 10,167,167, forward strand.
AAAAACATGCCAGCCACGCTTTCCGGCCTTTGTAAGTGGCCTTTGTTGCCAACCACCCACACTGTGGAATAGCAGCCACAGTCAGTTTGAGGCCTATGTCAACAAATGGTTGAACCAGCTTTAAACAGAAGTCCCGCTGTCAAGATAACTGCTACTATGCCTTTTTTAGTTGTTTTTCCGTTATTCGTCAAGCTGTGAGTTGCTCTAGGTATTTTTTTTTTGCTAACCGGCGATCTATTTAATTTTTATGGTTGGATATTTGTTCTTATGAAAGTTGTTATTTTTGCATACTCGCAGCCTTCTCAATGTAAGCAGAGAATGGGCTGCCTTAGGACATCTTTTCTTTGAGCCATATTTCTGTGTCCACATGTACTCTTGTGTCCCATGCCTTCTGGCTTCTGAGTGGGATCTTCTTGTTGGAGCAGTGCTTGTAAACAAACCAACCCACCACCTACCCCGCCCACACCCCAAGCTCTCGGCCCACCGTTCATCTGTGCAGTCACAAAATGTTCTTCTTTCTGTCATCCATTACAACCAACATGAGGCATCCTTTCTAAGGGCTTTTTTTTTTTGAAGTACATGCACAGTGTCTCATTGTTGTTTCGTTCACAAACTTGTACTGTCCAACTTTTCCCGTTATTTACATACATGACCGGCACAAACACGCTTAATGCTCCTTGGCAGAATCAGTACAAAAATGTTATTTCACAATGGCAACTGATGTTTTAGTGACGCTAGAGAACGGCTACGATGATTTGATCACCAAGACCCTAACCCTTGTCCTTTTGCACTTTTTTTCTTTGTACCTTTGGGGACTTATCTAGATAACCCATCAATCTTGCCTCTGAGGTAGCTATCTGGGAGCTAACCCCTCATTTGCACTCTTTACAACCATGTTAGGCTTTGTATCCCTGACAGAGGTAGTAGAGGTAGGGGAAGGCTTTTACTGTTTTGCGATGCAGGCCAGGGCAGCAATTAAGGCCCGAGGCAGCTCCCTTCTGCCCCCCTCGGGCGACCACATCCTGGTAATGTGGGAACATCTACATCTGCAGCATTCCACTTGGGCCATAAAATCTGGCCACAGGAGTAGCGCAAACATTTATTCCTTTTGTCTTGTTATATTTCTATGGGGTTGGTTGTGACCGTAGTTTACTTGAATTATGGAAGATGAGCGCAATACATGAGCAGTAATGTGTGATTAGAGGCTTTGGTGATTATTCATGATTTGGACAGCGGAGCACATCTCTGACCTGACCCTTTTATGCATTCATGCGTATGTGCGTGTGCGGGCTACGTTGCGGTTTTTCCTTCATTTAAATTAATTTAGCAATATTGCCGCTGTGTGTGTGACGTCCCATCATCAACAGTCTCTTGCTCATGTGCTTGTGTCCTGCAGGGTTTCTGCGCTGCCAGCACCGTGTCCCTGACTGAAAGCCTGCTCTTTGTGTCCACACTGGACGGCGACCTGCACGCCGTCAGCAAGAGATCGGGTTCTATCAAGTGGACTCTGAAAGAAGGTAAGAGGAGAGTTGGATGACTTTCCCCGGGCCGCTAGAAACCTGCTTGCATCCGTGTTCCCCGGTTCCTCTGTTGAAGGCTCACTCCCGCGTTCGGGTTTCAATTGTGCAACAAGAGTGGCTTTATGTGGCCCTCCCCGGGACCAACCGGCAGATTCTGTTCTCCTTTTCTGAAAGTGAAATACTCTTGCGAGGTGTAAGATGCAATCGCGTTCCCATTGGAGGGAACCGTATCGCAACACACACACATAAGCAGAACAAGGAAGCTGTTTTGTAGTTGTTGGGCAGCCTAGATAACTGGATACGATGAGACTGGGCGGTCACCCCGGGGATGTATTCTGAGTCTCTTGCAACACATTTATTTTTCCCTTGCTTTTTGAGAGTTGTTGTTTCCTTGCTTTTGAGCATGCCAATCCGGTAATCATTTACGGAGAATGAGTGGCAAGCTGGAGGGGGCAGTTGGGTTTTAGATGTAGCGCCAATAGTGAAGGTCATGTTGGAAAATCATGATCCAACCCCATACCCCCTATGACCCTCCTGTCCAAACAGTGTGACTATGTAAGCATTGAGCGCGATTAGCATGTTGATGTCTGCCGCTTTCGGGCCGGCTAATTGCATCAGCGATTCCAGCCTAAAGGGCACACTTTGAGTCAGAGTGACCAGGGCCTTTCAGCCAGATGGAAAGTGCAAAACAAGGTAGCATCCAGGACAACCCACCACGGTTGGGTACACCTAATACCCAGATCATTATCGTCCAGTAATCTTCATGTCTGTCGGCAGTGCCAGCAACTGTTGAATATTGTGTCCGGACCTGTTCTCGCTCGCACGTGGGTGACACATGCAAACACGTGTTGTGTTGAAATTTGCAGACCAGCAGCTCGATGAGTGATGCTCACCCACTCACTGCAATGTTGATGGAACACTCCTACCCCCCCCCATTATTGTCTTATCTGCATCTCTTTCTAGCCTAGATCGTATCGGTGGAGCAATCACTGAACCCCCACTCTTTTTAAGCAAAACCATTGTCTTTATTGTTTGGCAGACTCGCTTCACTGGATTTTTTGTGTGTGTTTGTTGTCTACCGTAATACAATAGTCGTCTCGTTAAACTCTTAACACCTAACTGCTGACCCCTGAACCCCTACCCACACCCACATCCATGCCCCCCACCCCACAGAGTGTAAGACCACCTGGCCCTCCCCACGCCTATGTTTGGCTAATAACATAACGAGCTCAACATGTTTAACATTAAGCTTAATTCCCGGCCACCAACCCCAGGTTTGAACTTTAAAACACTTCTAAGCGCTGTGTCGATACGTTTGTAATTTAGAGGAAAGATTTGTTGTGGATTGTTAAACTGTAAATTCACCAAAATGACAATGACATTTCAATATTTTTGTTGAATGATTTTTAATTTGTTGGTCTTTTTGTGCCATGTGATGGTTTCTGTCTGTATTTATTTGGTGATTTGTGCTGTCCTCTGCCCATCGCTGGCCTTGATGAAAGGCCTCCTCTTTCCATCTTGTCAATGTAGCGCCTTCAACACTTTTTAAAGGAATCCTGCCACCCCTGGCCAATCGACTGTACGGTTGTTGTTGTTGTTAGACAAACTGTAATTCTGTCATGCTTGTTTCTCTACACAGATCCTGTTCTTCAGGTCCCCACACACGTCGCAGAGTAGGTATCCTCCTGTGTGTGTGTGTGTGTGTGTGTGTGTGTGTGTGTGTGTGTGTGTGTGTGTGTGTGTGTGTGTGTGTGTGTGTGTGTACACTTTTTTATATATATTTTTTGTAATAATAGCTCACGAAATCTTAATTTGATCTTCAATATCATTGTTTTTTATTCCTTTTGTTCTTCATTATTCTCATCTCATCTTAATCCCTAGGCCAGCCTTCTTGCCAGACCCCAACGATGGCAGCCTGTACTCTCTCGGAGGCAAGAACAGCGAGGGCCTCACGGTAAGCAGAACCACCACCACAACCCTCGTTTTAATTTCCCCTTTTACGGCTGCAGCACGGCATAGCGACGATCTACCACAGAGATGTCGGCCACACGCACACAGCACAATGTCAAAGATGGATAGAAGATTGTGTCTGTGTGATATCCGGGACATGCTATGCTCATCTTGGCTCTAAAATGCTAGCATGGTGCGGGGAAACTGAAGGCCAAGATCGAACCAAGGTGGCCACTCTGTGAAGAAGTCCCATGTAATTGTGTTTTACCTCAAAAACAGAAACTGCCGTTCACCATCCCTGAGCTGGTCCAGGCCTCTCCCTGCAGGAGCTCAGATGGCGTCCTCTACATGGGTAAGGCTCCGCCGAAATTTCATGGACCCAGGTTCACAGCGTCAAGGAAGGAAAAAACAGGGGGGCTATTAGAACTGCACGAGAAATCCTATTCAAATCGTGATCTCGATTCATGACTCTATTAGACCTCATTTCCAAATGACAACGATTCTGCTGCATTTTCATCAGGGACGTCAACTGCATCAGAGCAAGGGCTCCTACTTTCTCCATCAACCAATGACAACACAGTGTTACACCACGTGAAAACCAGGGGAAATAAACTGCAAGGGAGAAACCCTCAAATGACTGTCGGACCGTATGAGAAAAGAGTTAAAAGCAGTGTTTTCTAATATAAGCAGCAGGGTTGAATCCATCTGTCTTTTTCACTGGAGCGATAATACTTACTGGAAAATGCCACACAAGGAAACATCTTTGCATTCCTGCTACAAGTTTCCATTCAGAAAGGGTGTTCAGGAAGGAACATTCTAATATGTCCATTCCACGTTGAAGCAAAATTTGGACAGACTTGTGTTCTTGACTGTGGTTTACATTTTAAGAAGTATACCTACCTCTCTCATCTTACGCACAGAAAACCCACAATGGTTTGTGTTCAATGATTCATGAAGCTGTCACATTTAAGCTGCAAACAGGAGGGTTCCCTTTGTGTTGACCAAAGTTGATGTGCCGGTCCTCTATCAGGCCCCATCATATGTTTTTTTGCGTTTCCTTCTGTATCAGGTAAATGAGTGCAATTAATATTTTTATTCAAAGAAAAATCATAGAGTGGTGACCTAAATTCTAAGCAAGTAAATCGTGATTCTCATTTTAAGAATCATGCAGCCCTTGGGGCTATATAGTGTGGTAGCAAGGGTGTCAATTCCCAGATGAAAGTAATGATTATCAGCAGATACCTGTGTGCAACCTTGAGAGATGATGTCATGATGTCTTGCCCCCCCCGCCCCTACATGCTCCTTTTCGGACATTGCTTTGGATGAAAGCGTCTGCCAAATCAACAAAACAGTATATGGTTCCAGACTGAAAGAGGAAACAAGCAGAATTACGAACTTTTATTTTTAAACTCATGGGCTAAATTGCTGTCGGGCCACAGGAAACATGTAGTCATGGCAACAAGCTTCATTATGCATGCAACAGGTGCTGTTCCATCTCCTGTCTGCTAAAAGACAGAGTGCTGTCTTCTGCTGAACAAAAGACTGGCACCACAATGCCTTGTCAACTACAATGATGGCACTGACGTCTCTTTCTGCTGATTTGAATTTACAACAGTCCAGAAGGTTAAACCTCTTATCTGCGTTCGGTCCCAGCAGAGCACAGCATTGTCAAAGGGGCAAGAAAACGGTTGACATTTTCTTCTGAACATTATCTTGTCTGCCATTTGTATTCATTCAACCAAAGCTACTCAGCTAATGCAAAGCCACGCGCAAAGCTTTAAGTGTGTTATAATCCTGTGGGGTGGAAATGATCAAACCCGGGGAGTCATGTTGTGCAGGACACAAGCAATTCTTATCTCTAAAGAAGCCAGCAGCGTGACATTGTCAAGTTTGACAAAGTGCTTGGGTCACAGCAGCCTACTTCCTTAATGAGAGGAACAAGAATAGAAAATACACATTAGGGGACACACACCAGTTCCACTGGGCCAGTGACATTAATCTCTGGCTGGGTGCCACTTCGGCCCCTCCCTGATTCAATAATATGGAAGATAATAGAAAGCAAAGCTGCTTAGGCGTGTTGTTTAGCGGCAGTCTTTGGTTACCATTGTCTACCACAACCCATAGCTTAGTTGGAAGTAGTGTGAATTGGCTCATTGCCCAGCGTTAGCCCGGTCGCATAATTACATTTGTTTTCTTCATGTAATAATCACCCATCACTCAGGTGTATACAATTATTTCAAGGATACTTGTATTGGAATGATAGTTGTGGTCATTTGGGCTTGAGAAAACAATTGTATGCTTGTGTATCCTATCGTGGGCCCCAAGACAGCCCTTTTACTGTGTGTGTGTGTGTGTGTGTGTGTGTGTGTGTGTGTGTGTGTGTGTGTGTGTGTGTGTGTATATGAGAGCAGGTAAGAAACAGGACCTGTGGTATGTGGTGGACCTGCTCACCGGTGAGAAGCAGCAGACACTGACCTCCTCCTTCGCAGAGATGCTCTGTCCCTCCTCCTCACTCCTCTACCTGGGACGTACAGGTAAACTGACCTACACACACACACACACACACACACACACACACACACACACACACACACACACACACACACACACACACACACACACACACACACACACACACACACACTGCACAAGGTGGCACCTTAGGACGCCAGTTTCCTAAGCATGCGTCCAAAACGTGTTATACCTGCCAGACGTAGAAATATCTATTTCTCACATATCCCTGAAATGCATACTATGTTGGAGTTTGCTGAGACATCACATTACCTTTTCATTAGCGGAATCTTTTTATGATTGTGTATTTTAAATATTCTTCAGCAAGAAATTTAACAAATGCCATTAAAGGGAATCCAAAAGACAAAACACAAACTCCACAAACTATGCACACGTGCTCAAAAACACAAGAGGAACACGTTTGGCTAGGCTCAACTCTTAAAGCAGTTTGTCCGTTTTCTAACACTCCCTTACTTACTGGTTCATAACATTAACCCAGCCTCTTATCCCCTGGGACGGTTCATTGACTGTTCCCCCTCCCACACACTAACCAATTAGTAATGTTCATCTGGAATCTGGCAACAGGCATGGGTGCAACTCCTCCGCAATAAGAGATCGGTGCCTCGGGTGGCAGGCACAGGAACATGTCTTTTAGGCAAAAACCTTGGTGGACCAACTTTCGTTGCAAGCCACCTGTATACAAAGATCTCTTTTCACACTCCACAGCCAATTTCAAGGGGCAGACTTAAGAAACGGAACACTGCTGAGTGATCCTGTAATGGCTGTCCCTTTTATTATGTGCCTCAGCGACCTTTTTCACCGTTAGGCTTTTACCACCATGCCATTTTGCCAAAAGAGGGAGAAAATTATTTTATTAACAATCACCGAGTGTGACCATGGCACGATCAGAAATGTACTTCTGGTGCTTCCCCATTCACTGCATCCTTGTTGCTCTGTAATGTTGGCGACCTTTGACCTCTCACTGTCGATTTTGACACAATGTTTTCCCTTTGCAATCGCAGAGTACACCATCACCATGTACGACACAAAAAGCAGGGAGGTGCGCTGGAACGCCACCTACTCGGACTACGCCTCCACCCTGCCTGACGATGACACCAAATATAGTAAGATGCCGGATACAACGCTGTTGTCCTTAACTCTTGGGAAACTGCTTACTATCTAGACCAGAATTGGATTCTGCTTAAAGGTGTCATTCCCCGAGAAACCGTTTAGTCTTGTTCCTTTTGAAATACGATAGGTCACTCGGAGTTGCATATGCATGCTGATCGGGAAATGTTCTTCTGCCTCGATTGCCTGCATTAGCAAATGAAAGAAAATAGACGCATTAATGAGCGAATTAAAAAAGGCTCTCCAACTGACGTCGGTTGGTGAATTAGTATTCATGGCCTCGCCCACCTTGGCTTGTGACGGCCCACGGGAAGACAGTATTAATTTTGCGGCCAGGTGACACAGAGCCCATCTCGGCAGGTAGAAGGTAACAGCAACGTGTTTTGGTGAACTACAAAATAGCAGGGAGGGATAATTACATGAATAGAATTTATACAAATCCACCAGTGGCAGCATTGTACTTTGAAAGCTGGTGGGCAGCATGTTTTGGACTACAAGGGCAGAAGGAAAGCATGCAAAGCCAGTTAGTCAAATCAGGCCTACTCTTGATTTGTAAAACTAAACAAAAAAATCTGGGACCATCATTGGGCCTATTTTTGCCCTAAATGACTGAAGCTATTTGTTGTAATTTGGCTATGTTTATTTTCAGCTACAATTGTTTTAAGAAAAAGACCAAAAGTGATGCCATTTAAATTGCTCATGCTCTGAATCATTCACTAACATCCTTCCACAATATCAAACAGAACGGTCAACAAGAACATCATTTCACAACTGTTTACATGGGCTGTAAGCCTAACATTGTTTGAGGCAAATGTGGATGTTAATGGATGTTTCAGAATGTTTGTCATGGTGTTAAGCCAAATAAGATTGAGGGACTTCATTTATAGATCCAGTCAATCCTCCCCACTGTTTGTGTTGCAGAGATATCAGTGACCTGGTCATACCAAACTTCAAATTTTGAAAGGGATTTCAGAATTACGGTGTGTGTTTTTGGCACCCTTTCAGATGGCTTGGTAACCTAACGGAGGAGTGCCGATAAATCAGCGTTGCGCTCAGTGCGTTTATTTCGGGACCTTGCCCAACTTCCGGAGGTTGAAACGCCAATATGAGCGAACAGAGCCGCACCGAACCGCACCGCTCGGTGAATGCGCCAATATAAGCGAACAGAGACGCACTGTACCGCAAAGAACAGTACCGCTCCGCTCGGTGAAAACGAGGCATATGACTGAGCGGGTTGGTTGGTCTTCGTAGCCTAGACTTGAGGGGATAACCCCTTCCTCCGGGCTGCTCCAAAGCCAGGGCTACTGCGTATTGGTTCATAGCGCAGCCAGGGCTCCAGCCTATTCGTGAATAGATTTTGGCTCGATTCAGACCCCTTAGCTAGTCGCACCCACTCAGAGGCCACTCAGAGGCCACTCGGAGGCCACTCACCGTGGCCAAGGCACCTTGACCGCGGCCCAGGCATCGTGGCCCGGGCATCGTGGCCCGGGCATCGCCGCCGGAGCACGGCGGGAGTCGGGGGGAGTGCCCGGGCCACGGTCAAGGTGAATGAACGTCCAATCCAGCCATTATTTCCTCAACTCTTCTTTCTTGGCCAAGAGATCTCTTTGTGTCTCTCTCTCTGTGTCTCCCTCTCCTTCTACCTCTCTCTCTCTCTCTCTCTCTGTCTCTCTCCCCTTCTCCCTCTCTCTCTTTCTCTTTTTCTCTTTCTCTCTCTTTCTCCCACTCCCTCTCCCTCTCCCTCTCTCTGAGTCTCTCTGTTCCTCTCCGCCCATCTCCTCCACCACAATAGAATAGTGTGAAACAGGAGCACCAGAGCATTTTGTTCACCAAAACCAACTCACAGGGCATTCCATGCTACTAGTGACCACTGCAAAATTACGACACCTTTAACGGAGTCCTGCTTTCTTGATCCACTGCCAATCTTTTGTTCTCCAAGCCTTTTTCACTTCTCTATTTCTCGGACACAGCTTTGTTGAGAGTCATACTTGGTCAGTATCTCTGACTCAGCCGCTTGCGTCAGTCGCAGGATATGACCTATTTAGCGCCACAAACTTCTGTTTCAAAAATAACAGTTTATACAAACCACAATAATTTCAGACAGTTGAGTTGTAAAATGTTGCAGTGGTTGAACAATCAAAAAGATGATTGCTAAATTTTAATAATAGAACCAAAAGTACTGACTTTTCCAAATTGCATTTTACACTCTGTCCATTTCACACTCTGTCCTCTGGTCTAGAGTGCATGAGAGTGTGAGTAATGGTCCGGAAGTAACAGCACGATCTCCCCCTAAAATAAAGTAATGATCAACCCATTCAAGTTCCTTATGGCCTCTCAACAGAGGTATTGGTTTGCAGCCAGTGTCCAAACAACACAAACACAGCCACAAAGACGTCACCTTCGTATCCTGTTTTTGTTTTTCCTTAGAAATGGCTCACTTCGTGTCCAACGGCGATGGCCTGGTGGTGACGGTGGACAGCGAGTCGGGTAACGTCCACTGGTTCGAGAACTACAACTCGCCTGTGGTGGCCATGTACATCTGGCAGAGGGAGGGCCTGCGAAAGGTGCCCCTCACCAACGTGGCGGCTGAGACCCTGCGCTATCTCACCTTCATGTCCGGGGAGGTGGGCCGCATCACCCAGTGGAAGTACCCCTTCCCCAAGGAGAAGAAGGCCAAGAACAAGCTAGTGTAAGCCTGGGGAGCGGGCTGGAGGGAAGGGGGCTCACAGGAGATCTTTTGGTGGAAAACCGTTCACAATGTCCGGATAGAAATGCAAGGAATGAATTGGAAATATCCATGGTATGTTTTATTGCATTCGATGAGAGCTTTAATTCGAGCGTGGCACATAAAACGCCTATTTAGCAGGAGAACCGCTGCAAAGGATGATTTGTCCCAGTTCACTAGACACTAGTCAATATGGTGTTCTTATGGCAACTGTGTAAAGCAAATTTTAACCAGACAAATTGTATGAAAACCACATTTGAAACCGGTTTTTTTTTTTTTATCTTGTTAAAGATAATGTGAGGGTGGTTAATCCGTTGTGGTTTAGTCTCGTCTCAGCCCACATGGGAATTTTATAACAATTCCTTAGCCATATAAACAGCCTATTATTGAGAATCTAAATCATTCACAGGCAAATGTCTATTCATTGATCTTGAATAGACATTTTTCATTGTTCCTAAATCTAGCACGTGCCATTGTGTGGTCCAGGTGTTCTCACAATAACATGCGGTAACACCTGATACTACTGTAGTCAAATGTTGAATTCATCTTTGAATAAGCCATGCATTTCGTTTAGAAAATTTTCATCGAAAAGAACAAACATTGGCACACCAGCGTCTCATACTTCCCCAGCGCCCTCAGAGTTGCACTATATGAAACCAGTGATGGGAAAGGCGTGTAAGGCCACCAATGGTAGTGGTGGGTAGGCCCTGACATGCACTTAATTTGGTAAGGTGGAAAAGTGGGCACAGCTGTCCGTCCCTAGCCATAGTTTCAGTCTAAAGTACTGTTTCTCGCTTTCAACAGCAAATTCTATGAAATGTTATTTTTGGACACCACCTCTGTGACTCAGCATACATCCGACCGTAAACAACTGCAAACTCAACGGCATGTTTGAGCTGCGAAAGAAGAAAAGTTTGGTTTTCCGCTTTGACCTGTCTTCAAAAAGGATAGAGAAACCGACCTAGGAAATGTAGATGCATAATATTATTGACATTGTTTATCATCGCTAGATGGATTTTACCCTTTCTTATGGTAAACCAACATTTATTTTAATCACTCTCTCTCTACCCCCAGGCCAACTTTGTACGTGGGAAAATACTCATCCAGTCTGTACGCCTCTCCCTCGTTGGTGCATGATGGAGTCACTGTTGTGGTGAGTGGTAGAGCCTTCCCGCTAAACTACACAGGTCATCCTGCTTGTCTATATAACATGGCGACTGTATTGGGCCAGGGAAGGTACCGTGTGTGTGCATGTGCATGGTAGGAGATACGAGAAGGGTATCTGTCCGTGTAGCAGACAAATCTAAGCCTCAAACTAGGTCACAGGAGTCAAGCCCCCAGGAAGTAGGAGTTTGCACTTTCTTTATGTAAATCAGCAAAAGTGTGTGTTGAAGTTTTTGTCATCCTGACTCCTGAAATGACCCTCTCCACCACCACCACCTCCACCTTCCCAAGGCCCAAATGCTGTTTACATAACTGTAATTTCACTTAGTGTTAAACCGCAGAGACCCGACACCCATTGTTATCTTCTATCTAATGTGTGTGTGTGTGTGTGTGTGTGTGTGTGTGTGTGTGTGTGTGTGTGTGTGTGTGTGTGTGTGTGTGTGTGTGTGTGTGTGTGTGTGTGTGTGTGTGTGTGTGTGTGTGTGTGTGTAGCCCCGGGGCAGCACCCTCCCCATGCTGGAGGGTCCTGGCAGCCAGGACAGCGAGGAGGACAAGGAGTGTGTAATCACCCCCACCACCAGAATCAAGTTCAACGCCGGCCTCCGCAAGCGCCACCACATGAACTTCATGAGGAACTACCTGCTGCTCATCGGTAACTGCCGGACCACCCCCCACCACCACCAACTCCATTATGGCATTATTAAAGCATTATTATAGGCTACTATAAGATTTATTATAAAGCAATTGATGAATGGAACTGGTTTGTAATTAGATTTTAATGTAAAGGGAGTATAAAATCAGATTTACTAATGTTTTTAAAAATATATATGGGTTTTCAACCTTTTACGATAAGTTTATTGTAGAGGCAGAAATCCTGATTTTGATGAACATGGAATGAATCCTGCAGATTGTATGGCGTCATTTCCCTACATGGGATGTGTGGTGACTGTGGGTGGTGGGGGTTGATTGTTTTTTATATGGTTGCGGAGAGAGATGAGCCTGTGGCGCTCCAGATCAAACGGTTCACTTCACGGTTCCTCTTGGTTCTAATGTGGAGGAATATGTGTCTCCCTCCTGCAGGTCACCACGAGACGCCTCCTGAGGCCCACACCAAGATCCTGGAGAGGTTCCCCAAAAACCTGCCTCGCCATCAGGGCAACATCATCCCCCCCTCCACCGACAAGACCATGGAGGAGGTGGGTGTCCCCACCACTAACCTCCATCCGAATCTGAAGACCAAAACAAACCATATGCAGGCATTCCTAAACCAGCAAAAAAACTAATATTTATTTCAAAATAATTTGTACATTTTAATGTTAAGGTAGGGTAGGTAATTTATCTTTATCTTAGTAAGTATTTTTTTATCATATCTGTTGAGATTTTCTTTACATCCCGACAGCAATCAATAAATTAAGTGCTTTGACAAAAATATTTGAATGATCCAGAATAAGTGGCGGTCGCAGGCCTGTATTGAGACTGTCCAATGATTTAATTCGGCCCAAATTAAATGATTGGACGGCCTAACTTTATGTCTACCCACCTACCCGGCTACCTGCGCACATTCGGCCCGGGCACGTATTACGCAGGACACAGTCCAAAACAGTCTAACACTAGTGAACACTATCGCTCAGGCTAGCAATGGAGTCGTATATTTGGGGGGAGTGGCTTTAGAGGGGGGCCTGAAGGAAGGTATTTTTTGGGGGGGGATTTTGATTTCTTCTTCTGGTAGAAGGTAAACGAGAGCAAGATGGACGCCAGCCTCCCTCCCGGCAGGCCCCAGAGCTCCATCCAGGAGCAGGCCTCCAGCGGGCGGGCCACCAGACCCGAGGCCCCCGTGGACTCCATGCTCAAGGACCTGGCCACCATCATCTTCTCCACGTTCCTGCTGGCTGGCTGGGTGGCCTTCGTCATCACCTACCCCAAGGTGAGTGGCTAGTGGAGTTGGGCCAAGTTATTTGAGGCTTGTTTTAGGGTTGACTTTTGTTCCACAAAATGCCAAATATATTGATAGAACTAGATGATAATCATTTATAATTGATTATATAAACACAAATTTGGAGCGATTAACAATTTATCGGTAATGAAGAGAAGTACCAAAATACAGAACATTGAGGATTCAGACATACTCTTCCTCTGTTTTCTAATGAATCCTGATCTACTCTTCCTCTGTTCTCTACTGAATCCTCATCTACTCCTCTGTTCTCTACTGAATCCTGATCTTCTCTTCCTGTTTACTGAATCCTGATCCACTCTTCCTCTGGTCTCTACTGAATCCTGATCCACTCCTCCTCTGGTCTCTACTAAATCCTGATCCACTCTTCCTCTGGTCTCTACTGAATCCTGACCCACTCTTCCTCTGGTCTCTACTGAATCCTGATCCACTCTTCCTCTGTTCTCTCCTGAATCCTGACCTTCTCCGCCACTCAACTGAATCCTGACCCCCTCGATGTCTGTCCTCTCCTGCATCCTGATCTTCTGTCCTCTCTCCTGAACACCCAGAGTGTTCACAAGCAGCAGCAGCTGCAGCACCAGGAGTTCCAGAGGCAGATGGAGGAGAGGTTGGAGCTGCTGCAGCGCCAGCAGCCCTTCCCCCCCCTGGGCGACCTGGGCATGGGCCTGAGCCTCACCCCAGACAGCGACTACCTGGAGGTGGCCCGCACACGCTCCGAGAGCTCGGACCACAGCAGCCCCAATATCACCCCGCGAGCCTCAAACCACTCCAACGTGTCCGTGTCGGAGCTAGGCAGCTCGGCCAACGAGCACGATGAAGGAGGTAGGGACTCGTGCACGCACTCCCACAATACTCTAACACGAGCACCGGTAGAGGCATACCTATGGAAAAGCACTGGTCAGACTCGGCCAAAGTGAAATGTTTTTTTCTGTACAATACACTAATTGTCAAATAACTTGCTGCCCAATTCCACTGCCCTAAAATTCCACTGCCCAAGTTTCTCATCTGGACCTAATAAAGTTAATTGTTTCGTAATTATGAGCATCTTTTATTTGTTTTTATTTGTTTTTAATACTTTTTCGTTTCAATACATCAGATGAGGACTCGAACACAGTCAGAATCGGGAAAATCACCTTCCGCCCCAGGAACGTCCTGGGCCACGGTGCTGAAGGAACCATAGTCTACAAGTGAGTCTTAGAATCGTAGTTCTTTGTCTGCCACTATTTGGCCAGAGCTAGCTAGCTAGTCATTGGTTAATGGGTAGACAGACGCACCTCCCAAACTGATTATTAGATTTTGTTCATCTAATTTTCTAAATGACAGCAAATAAAGAAGGAAAATGTGTTTATTATAAGATAGGGGATTATAAGGGTCTGGGATCTTACCTGAAGTACACTGTCTTGACTTTTTTGTGTCATTTAAAATAATTTAAAACACCCAAAAATAACAAATGTAACACCGATGATCTCCACCAGGGGTCAGTTCGACAACCGGCAGGTAGCGGTAAAGAGGATCCTCCCAGAATGCTTCAGCTTCGCAGACCGGGAGGTGCAGCTCCTGCGGGAGTCGGACGAGCACCCCAACGTCATCCGCTACTTCTGCACCGAGCGGGACCGGCAGTTCCAGTACATCGCCATCGAGCTGTGCGCCGCGTCGCTGCAGGAGGTACTAGCAAGCAAGAGGTCGCCTCTGTCTTCATTTTCATTGCAGCTTCTGTTTTTTTTATTAACGGTCATCCCCTTCACACAGTACGTGGAGACGGTGGATTTTGACCGCGGTGGACTGGAACCCGTCGCCCTACTTCAGCAGACCATGTCAGGCCTGGCTCACCTGCACTCCCTCAACATAGGTAGGTTACCACCCCCACCAACAGCAGAGACCACAAGCTAGGCTTCGACATGCTCTAAACTCGCCATTGTGTCTTTCTAAGTACCTACGGATTTCCCGGCCTATACATATTGAGTCTTTCCTTGTGTCTGTCCTCCAGTGCACCGGGACCTGAAGCCCCACAACATCCTAGTGTCCATGCCCAATGCCCACGGCCGGGTGCGGGCCATGATCTCTGACTTTGGCCTCTGCAAGAAGCTGGCGGTGGGCCGCCACAGCTTCAGCAGGAGGTCTGGGGTGCCCGGCACCGAGGGCTGGATCGCCCCCGAGGTGCTTAGCGAGGACTGCAAGGACAACCCGGTGAGAGGCCCCCTCTCAGCTCTCTCTCTTTCCCTCTCGGTCTCTTACCGTCTCTCTCTCGTCTCCCCCCCACTCTCCGTCTCTCGTTCTCTTTGTGTCTCCCCCCTCTCTCTTTCACCGTGTACCGCGGACCAATGCTGTCTGTCCATGGCCGCTATGTTCAGGAAGCCGTCGCTTCTCTGGTCACCACCACCTCACACGAAGCCTCTTCTCTTTGCGTAGACCTGCACTGTGGACATCTTCTCCGCCGGCTGTGTCTTCTACTACGTGGTGGCCCAGGGCAGCCACCCCTTCGGCAAGTCCCTGCAGAGGCAGGCCAACATCCTCCTGGGAGCCTACAGTCTGGACAAGCTGCTGCCCGACAGGCACGGTGAGAGGAGCACAGTGCCGCGTCTTCCTCAGCCGTCCACACCACTGCTTTCTTTAAGCATCCAGCAAGAGCCCTTTGAACACGACTGGTTTGAATGAAATCTGTCGTTTAGAGGGTAGACCTACCCTAACCTGTAGTTCAAGGTAGATGCAGAGAACATACTTTCTGTAGTAGGTGTGGTTGCATGCATTTCCATAGTGAAAAGCCTTGACAATAGCTCCAGTTTTACCATCATACTATAAAGTTATTTTATTAGTTATTTAAAGCTTTCTTTTTTTAAAGTGAATTCGGATGCATATTAGCAAGGAGCCGGTTGGGTTGGGCATCTTGTTAAAATCGACATACAGGTCAACTGCCAACATCGGGGAACAAACTCCAAACTCTGTACACCCAGCCTACTTCAACGCTCATACACATACTCTAGATTACACAGCACACTCCCCTAGATGTTTTGCTAGCTGGAGGCCACCTGCTCATGTGTGTGTGTGTGTGTGTTTTGCCCCCCCCCCCCCCCCCCCAGAGGACATTGTGGCCAGAGACATCATAGAGCAGATGTTGAGCACGGAGCCCCAGGAGAGGCCCTCTGCTGAGAGTGTCCTCAAACACCCCTTCTTCTGGAGTCTGGAGCGGGAGCTGCACTTCTTCCAGGTCAGAGGTCATGAGCCCTGAGCTGGAGTACACAGCTGCCATTGCATAGTGTATATAAAGCAAGACAGTGTTTCTCAAATGGGGCTAATTCTACCGCAAGGGGCACTTTGAGGTATTGAAGGGGGGTACTTGAACATGTGTGTCCTTTTTGTTGTTTTAATATTGGTGATGAACAATTCAAGAATAATGCCACCTTAATAGAAGTAGTTGAATTTGAATGCAACTTACAAAAACCAAGATCATTATGCCACTTTTATATTAACTGCCATCCCTCTGATCTGCCTGCAGGACGTCAGTGACAGAATAGAAAAGGAGCCGCTGGATGGACCAATCGTGAGACAGCTAGAGCGAGGGGGGCGGGCTGTTGTCAAGTGTGATTGGAGAGAACACATTACAGTTCCTCTGCAAACAGGTATGAGCCTGTGGTCATACAGGACAGACTGGAACCGTGGGTTGTATGTGGGTGATTCCTCAAGGAAGGTGTGCACATACTTCTGGACTTTGCTCCTGCCATAGCAGCTGCCTTTAGAGAGGAAAAGCTTTTCCCAATATCTCCTGTAAATGTAGTACCAAGAGACTGGCAGGTGGTGTTTATGTGCCAACATTTTGGAATTCCATCTCTAGTTAAACCCAATTTTCTAACCTCATTTTTATTTTTATTTTTCATCAGATCTGCGCAAATTCCGCTCCTATAAGGGTGGCTCGGTCCGAGATCTGCTCAGGGCGATGAGGAACAAGGTAACCTGTCACGTGTCAAGCACATTTTTAAAGCATCAACTGTCCCAACACATTCCCTCACTTCAACTGACTTGTGTGTCTCGACGCCACCGCCAACAGAAGCACCACTACAGAGAGCTGCCGGCGGATGTGCAGGAAACCCTAGGCACCATCCCTGACGACTTTGTCTCCTACTTCACGTCCCGCTTTCCTAACCTGCTGAAGCACACCTACCTGGCCATGCGCACCTGTGCTCACGAGAGGCCCTTCCTGCCCTACTACCCCAGCGTGGAGGAGCTGGCACGGACACACCGAGCCCCACAGAGACAAGATGAGCCAATCAAACGACGGCTATCAAAAATAAAGGGCCTCTCAAACACACAAGGCCTCTCAAACACACAAGGCCTCTCAAACACGGAAGGCCTTTCAAACACACAAGGCCTTTCAAACACAGAAGGCCTTCCAAACACGGAAGGCCTTTTAAACACGGAAGGCTTCTCAAACACACAAGGTCTCTCAAACACACAAGGTCTCTCAAACACACAAGGCCTCTCAAACGCGGAAGGCCTCTCAAACACAGAAGGCCTTTCAAACACACAAGGCCTCTCAAACACACAAGGCCTCTCAAACATGGAAGGCCTTTCAAACACACAAGGCCTCTCAAACACGGAAGGCCTTTCAAACACGGAAGGCCTCTCAAACACACAAGGCCTCTCAAACACACAAGGCACGCGAAATACACAATGCCTCTCAAATACACAAGAATCGCCAACACAACACCCCCCATCACAGACATTACCGCCCGTCACACAAGCGGACGGCAAAACGCTGACGCCACAAACTCCGGCCACAACGGAACCCACAGAGCCAGTGCCGGTCCCTGATGCAGTAACCCAGACAACAGTGCCAAACACACAGCCCGAGGAGGAGGCGGCGCGTTCTTCAGCGTCTACGCGTCACAAGGCCCTCCTGCCCATAACGGTGGTCCTAGCTCAGATGGCCCCCCCAGCGCTCAACTCCAGGGGGCTGTCCTCGGAGGGAACGGCCGAAACTCAGCCAAACGCCCCTCCCCTACCTTCCCCCTGCACGGGACAGCCTACCTGAGGGAACTAAACCCGGGGATCGAGGGGTTGATTCAGCAGGATAAGGGTGGTTGAATCGATGAGTGGACACCTTCTGGGGCTCTGCTGCCTTCACTGCTGCCTTGAGCTGGGGGGGCACAGGCCTGCAGTGCCTGGATTTCACCACCAGGGGACGCAGAACAGCAGCAGCCCGAAATTAAGTGCCTTCTGCTTGTTAGTCCGGGTTGCATAGCGAACCCAAACGGATCCTCCCACACACCCAAACTTGCACACGCTGTTCTTCTGGTCGGGCTTGCATGTCCAGAGGCATTAAAGGTTATGCTGTCAGACGCTATCTTGGTCTTTACTTTACCGAGGCAACTTCAACACGAACGGTGTTATTTTCCCCCCCAAAATAAATACCTGGCTTGTATTGTAAGGGGCAAAATCACTGTGTTGCTATTGGATGTTTTATTGTGCAATGTTGTTCTGTCGTTGTTGTTGTTGTACTCAGTGAGTCTGTTCACTGCAGGGATGTGTATTTTTCTATGGAGGGATTGAGAGTCGGGATTGATCGGTGATAATCAAGTAATTTTAACGCGGCCACCGTGCCTTGGGATTAACACTGTGCTGTGAGGGTACGTGTTTCTGAAGTGAATTATGCTCCGTAGCGCTTTTTTCCATTGCTGCTGCTCTCGTATTTTTCAGTTTTTAATTTTCCTTCGCTAAATCAAGCTCAAATCAAAGCTTTTTGTAATGGCTTCTCGGCGGGAGAGAATGTTATTCCAAAGGGTGTTCAGACGTACAGTCTGAATCCAGCAGTTGGTTTTAAATCCTTTCGTCTTTGATGTGGCATCAACGTGAACCAGAGTACAAAGACAAACGCTTTGAAGCAGTCTTTATTAAAAAAATAGCGTTGATTTCTTACGCATGTCGTCTAATTTAACTTGAAATCTCATATTAAACTTTTTTTAATTATATTTTAAATCTTCTCATGATTCATTTGGATTCATTTGACCATACAGCCAAAGATTTATATACAAATATAATTTGCTTATATTTGTTAATATTAGTAGTCGAAAGTGAACATTATGTATTTCCATGCATTGGTTTTGCTCAGTCGAATCATTCACTTCCTTACTTAGGCTACCTGCTTAAACTGCATATCATGAATTAAATTGCAACCTTTTGAGTGTGTTTACTCACAATCTTGTCAGCTTAAAGACTGACATATGATTTCCACCCATCCTGCTTATCTTTCATAAAGAATTAATGATAAAACAAGTAGTTAAAATATAATTTATATAAATCTAATAATTTGTTTTACAGGGAGGCTGAATTGCTTTCAATAAAATGGATAATAATATTAATTTATTAATAATTGAGGAAATGTCCAGAAGCAATATGATTCATGACAATTTTATGCAGCCTGAGGTTTACACAGCAGCCTGTTCATTATTTAAGTTTGCTACTGAAGCATTTCCATGTATTTAAACTTTCGCATACTTTGACATACCAAAACCTTTGGGTGTTTCGCGGAATATTTACATTGTCCTATCAGGCTTTCCGTAGTGTAGACTACAAACCAATAGGTCCATGCTACAAAGTAAGGCACGGGGGTACAACGGAAAGTTAGCCTTTAATTGTGAATGCAGACTATGAAGCGAATGCATTGAACCGGTTTATGATATAACTGCCAATACTCTTGTATGAAGAGCTATAATTGCCTCTTATATGATATTTCGTACCTCTATTCGCTACTAAACTAGACTCCCTTGTTTTGATTGTAGTTACTTCTAACGCCTGTTACCTTACTTCCTTATAAACAGTAAGTACACAATAAGTAACGTTACACATGGCCAAATCGTTTAAGGGCCTAAACACACTGATATGTTATCCGTGCATCTTAAGGGGCTACAATGAATAAAGTTCACCGCTAGTTCCATAGTAACTGATGGTGCGGACAGGTCATCTGATGGCAGATTTGTCAGGTGCGGCGACCGCGGTGAACTTAGTTTTAGGTTGGATATTCGACAGATATTCAGTCCAGTTCCAGCCGCGACTTCACGGAGATTTGCCCGGCAATAGCAGCAGGAGAACGGTTAGCACACCTCGCAGAGCCTCGCGGTGAATCGCTAGAAACTGATTTAGGGACCGTCAATAAATTACTTCACGTAAATATATCAATACAAAATACTTGCAGTTTTTTCAATAGCTTCCATGCCATGTGACCCAGTGACTCCAAACCAGTATCTAATTGTATTATTAAACCCTGAGAATGAGACACACCACTTGTTATGGTATTTTAGTGCTTCCTCTATTTTATATGAATATTAATAAGCAGGAATTATCATATTTCTTTCAATAGCTTCCATGCCACGTGACCCAGTGACTCCAAACCAGTATCCAATTGTAGAACTAAAGCCTAAGATTAGGACACACCACCTTTTATGGTATTTTAGTGATTTCTCTATTTTATATGAATATTAATATGCAGGAATGATCATATTTCTTTCAATAGCTTCCATGCCACGTGACCCAATGACTCCAAACCAGTATCCACTTGTAGAACTAAACCCTGAGAATAGGACACACCACTTTTTATGGTATTTTAGTGCTTCCTCTATTTTATATGAATATTAATATGCAGGAATGATCATATTTCATTCAATAGCTTCCATGCCACGTGACCCAGTGACTCCAAACCAGTATCCAATTGTAGAACTAAACCCTGAGAATAGGACACACCACTTTTTATGGTATTTTAGTGCTTCCTCTATTTTATATGAATATTAATATGCAGGAATGATCATATTTCATTCAATAGCTTCCATGCCACGTGACCCAGTGACTCCAAAGCAGTATCCAATTGTAGAACTAAACCCTGAGAATAGGACACACCACTTTTTTTGGTATTTTAGTGCTTCCTCTATTTTATATGAATATTAATATGCAGGAATGATCATATTTCATTCAATAGCTTCCATGCCACGTGACCCAGTGACTCCAAACCAGTATCCAATTGTAGAACTAAACCCTGAGAATAGGACACACCACTTTTTATGGTATTTTAGTGCTTCCTCTATTTTATATGAATATTAATATGCAGGAATGATCATATTTCTTTCAATAGCTTCCATGCCACGTGACCCAGTGACTCCAAACCAGTATCCAATTGTAGAACTAAACCCTAAGATTAGGACACACCACTTTTATGGTATTTTAGTGCTTCCTCTATTTTATATGAATATTAATATGCAGGAATGATCATATTTCATTCAATAGCTTCCATGCCACGTGACCCAGTGACTTCAAACCAGTATCCACTTGTAGAACTAAACCCTGAGAATAGGACACACCACTTTTTATGGTATTTTAGTGCTTCCTCTATTTTATATGAATATTAATATGCAGGAATTATCATATTTCTTTCAATAGCTTCCATGCCACGTGACCCAGTGACTCCAAACCAGTATCCAATTGTAGAACTAAAGCCTAAGATTAGGACACACCACTTTTTATGGTATTTTAGTGCTTCCTCTATTTTATATGAAAATTAATATGCAGGAATGATCATATTTCATTCAATAGCTTCCATGCCACGTGACCCAGTGACTCCAAACCAGTATCCAATTGTAGAACTAAACCCTGAGAATAGGACACACCACTTTTTATGGTATTTTAGTGCTTCCTCTATTTTATATGAATATTAATATGCAGGAATGATCATATTTCTTTCAATAGCTTCCATGCCACGTGACCCAGTGACTCCAAACCAGTATCCACTTGTAGAACTAAACCCTGAGAATAGGACACACCACTTTTTATGGTATTTTAGTGCTTTCTCTATTTTATATGAATATTAATATGCAGGAATGATCATATTTCTTTCAATAGCTTCCATGCCACGTGACCCAGTGACTCCAAAGCAGTATCCAATTGTAGAACTAAACCCTGAGAATAGGACACACCACTTTTTTTGGTATTTTAGTGCTTCCTCTATTTTATATGAATATTAATATGCAGGAATGATCATATTTCATTCAATAGCTTCCATGCCACGTGACCCAGTGACTTCAAACCAGTATCCACTTGTAGAACTAAACCCTGAGAATAGGACACACCACTTTTTATGGTATTTTAGTGCTTCCTCTATTTTATATGAATATTAATATGCAGGAATTATCATATTTCTTTCAATAGCTTCCATGCCACGTGACCCAGTGACTCCAAACCAGTATCCAATTGTAGAACTAAAGCCTAAGATTAGGACACACCACTTTTTATGGTATTTTAGTGCTTCCTCTATTTTATATGAAAATTAATATGCAGGAATGATCATATTTCATTCAATAGCTTCCATGCCACGTGACCCAGTGACTCCAAACCAGTATCCAATTGTAGAACTAAACCCTGAGAATAGGACACACCACTTTTTATGGTATTTTAGTGCTTCCTCTATTTTATATGAATATTAATATGCAGGAATGATCATATTTCTTTCAATAGCTTCCATGCCACGTGACCCAGTGACTCCAAACCAGTATCCACTTGTAGAACTAAACCCTGAGAATAGGACACACCACTTTTTATGGTATTTTAGTGCTTTCTCTATTTTATATGAATATTAATATGCAGGAATGATCATATTTCTTTCAATAGCTTCCATGCCACGTGACCCAGTGACTCCAAAGCAGTATCCAATTGTAGAACTAAACCCTGAGAATAGGACACACCACTTTTTTTGGTATTTTAGTGCTTCCTCTATTTTATATGAATATTAATATGCAGGAATGATCATATTTCATTCAATAGCTTCCATGCCACGTGACCCAGTGACTCCAAACCAGTATCCAATTGTAGAACTAAACCCTGAGAATAGGACACACCACTTTTTATGGTATTTTAGTGCTTCCTCTATTTTATATGAATATTAATATGCAGGAATGATCATATTTCATTCAATAGCTTCCATGCCACGTGACCCAGTGACTCCAAAGCAGTATCCAATTGTAGAACTAAACCCTGAGAATAGGACACACCACTTTTTTTGGTATTTTAGTGCTTCCTCTATTTTATATGAATATTAATATGCAGGAATGATCATATTTCATTCAATAGCTTCCATGCCACGTGACCCAGTGACTCCAAACCAGTATCCAATTGTAGAACTAAACCCTGAGAATAGGACACACCACTTTTTATGGTATTTTAGTGCTTCCTCTATTTTATATGAATATTAATATGCAGGAATGATCATATTTCATTCAATAGCTTCCATGCCACGTGACCCAGTGACTCCAAAGCAGTATCCAATTGTAGAACTAAACCCTGAGAATAGGACACACCACTTTTTATGGTATTTTAGTGCTTTCTCTATTTTATATGAATATTAATATGCAGGAATGATCATATTTCTTTCAATAGCTTCCATGCTATGTGACCCAGTGACTCCAAAGCAGTATCCAATTGTAGAACTAAACCCTTAGAATAAGACACACCACTTGTTGTAGTATTTTATTCCTTCCTCTATTTTATATGAATATTAATATGCAGAGATGATCATATTTCTTTCAATAGCTTCCATGCCATGTGACCCAGTGACTCCAAACCAGTATCCAATTGTAGAACTAAACCCTAAGAATAAGACACACCACTTGTTATAGTATTTTATTGCTTCCTCTATTTTATATGAATATTAATATGCAGGAATGATCATATTTCTTTCAATAGCTTCAATGCCACGTGACCCAGTGACTCCAAACCAGTATCCACTTGTAGAACTAAACCCTGAGAATAGGACACACCACTTTTTATGGTATTTTAGTGTTTCCTCTATTTTATATGAATATTAATATGCAGGAATGATCATATTTCTTTCAATAGCTTCCATGCCACATGACCCAGTGACTCCAAACCAGTATCCACTTGTAGAACTAAAGCCTAAGATTAGGACACACCACTTTTTATGGTATTTTAGTGCTTTCTCTATTTTATATGAATATTAATATGCAGGAATGATCATATTTCATTCAATAGCTTCCATGCCACGTGACCCAGTGACTCCAAACCAGTATCCAATTGTAGAACTAAACCCTAAGATTAGGACACACCACTTTTTATGGTATTTTAGTGCTTCCTCTATTTTATATGAATATTAATATGCAGGAATGATCATATTTCTTTCAATAGCTTCCATGCCACGTGACCCAGTGACTCCAAACCAGTATCTATTTGTATTACCTACAGGACACATCAAACACAGACCAGTATCCATTTGTATTACTAAACAGGACACATAAAACACACCTCTTTATGGAATTTTACTGCTTCCTCTATTTATTAACTGCAGGCTTAGTTAACATATGCCTTTGCAAGTTCAACACTTTTAGTTTCAAAGAAACACTATTTGCACAAGATACATTCCCAGTCTCCTTTCTTGGCCTTTTCGTAACTGTTGCTGTCCATTGCCAAACACAGGGCATGAAACCATCGTTCACAGTCATCACACTGGACCTGTTAAAGTGAAGAAAAACCAAAACATTAATTATTTTAATTCTACTTTTTCTATAAGTATGTTTACATGCTTGTGTCAGTTGGCTTTCTATTAGCTGTACTCCAGTGTCTACCTACTTGTTATGTATATGTTGAAGGGTAGTGTGTTGAGGGTCTTAAGGATCAGCACAATCAAATAAATCAAATCAAACAAATAAGTAAAATATAATAAGTAAAGCCTAGGCTACATTCAGCCAAACCAAAGTCCTTTGGTAATGCTAATGGTCGGTAATGGTTTGGTAATGGTCGACACCATACCTCACGTAACTGAGGGACTAGGACAGCACATCATAGTTTCTGTCCCTCTCGCCTCCCCTATCCAACTAACACACATCGCTTATCTGTTAAGGTACGGCCACACTGCACGCGCGTTGGCGTTGAAAATCAGCATTTTTGCATGGGGAACCATTGGTGCAGGCGCGTAGACGTGTTACACACGTTAAAGTGGTGCGTTAGTGGCGTTAGACGCTGCTTGACACAGCAGTGCGACGTTGTACTTGTAAAACAGTGAATAAACAAACACCGTGCAGCAATCACCTATTTCCTAAAAATGAGTATGCTTTATGCAGCGGCAATACCCCTTTAGCTTTGATATTTCAGCGCAACTGCGTAATTGAAAGACTAGGGAAATGTTTGGTGCGGCCACAATACGGACGCGTGAGGACGCGCCAATAGCCGCGGCGTCAGAGTCTACATCACAATTCTACATTGGAACTGCTGCTTCACAACAACTCACCCAGTCTGTAATGGGAGGTCCAGATCCCGGAGGCTTCACGGCTGCACACATTGCGCAACAAGTGTGCTCATCAAAGACTGAAACAAAATAGTAGAATTTTTTTTTATTTATTCATTTACATAGTATATTGTAATTATACTATATGTGTGCTTTACAGTATATGTACCTGATGCCTTTAGGATTTCGAGAGCCAGATCTCTCCTCTCCTTTTTCATGGCCTTTTTCGATGTCTCAAATGTAACATCTGGGATCTGAGGAAATGCCTCCATCACTGCTTTTGCCATCTAAACAAAAAACACTTCTATGGTTGTTTCTCCATTGGATATTAAATACACAGATACTGACATCAAACATGGGAAACATTTTACTGAAGAATTTGACTAGAATGTGACTAGAATGCCTCCCAAAACATTTAACCGATTTGTAACTTGTCAACTGTGGCAACCCGGCCGTTGCCAATTAAGAAGATGAGGAGCACCTGAGGAACCGGTGGAGAAGCAGCTTAAATAGCCTGCTGCTCCACTCATTCGGGGCTCTCTCAGCCATGTGGCTCGTGCTGAGAGGGAGCGACGGTCGCGGGAGAAGCCGGGAGCGGGAGCCATGCTGACCTCACGACGGACCGGACCCGGAGATCCCTCACCCTTTTTACCCCATAAGTGGAAGAACTTTCGTTGTCTTTTGTTTTACTTTTTTTAAGTGGTTATACGCAATAAAAACCATTGACCCACACCCTATTTGGTCTGTCTCCTTCGGAAACCTCAGCCGCCGACGATCGGGGTTGCCACACAACACATTGCATTTTACGTTTGCCTAATGTTATGAAATGTAATAATCTTTCACACACATTTCGTACATGACATAATGAACACAAAATCTCTTTAGCTTACCTTGACAACAATGACACCGCAGCTACTTCCATCCTGTTGAACTGGGTGGCTCATAACTCCCCCTTTCCACCTAATATCCAACCAGTCTTCTTTGCCATGGCGTGTCCTCCGCATCCTTAAGTATTCCCTGAATAACGTTAATTTTAATACACTTTAAATAGGGATTTTGTTACAGTTGGTAACACCAGTGAATAAACAAAGTTTGATGGACTGGTGCAGATCAGCCATAAATGTTACTGACTGAATACTGACCTCTACACAATTCTCATTTACAGCAGTTGTCAGTGTTGTATGTGAATATTAATGTAAATAACTGTTATTCACTTTAAACATTTAGATATATTTGTATTAGAATTTTCAAAACTAGCTGAAATGTTGATTTACTGTATTCTTTTAGCAGCATGTTCAGAGTCCTCAAGCTCTGATGACAATCGTGCTGGATCCATCAGAAATACTGTGCTGGTTTCTGCATTAATGTACTGTGACAGAACAAAGAGGAACATAACTATTAATATTACACTAATAGTTCAGTGGTGTGCATTAAAAGACTAATAATACAGAATACAAAAGTATCAAATAAAAAAACCAACAATAAAATAATTACAAACCAGTAAGTTCCAGTGGTTGCCGTTGACTAGCACAAATGACAGAACAGCTTCATAGTTGTCAAAGTTTACCTACAAGACCAAAAGGATGAAAACAAACACATAGAGAGGCTAAAATAATCAATTATCTCAGGTAATGTACTTGATTTGAATTTTGACTTGTTGATTCTCAGACAATTTTTTATTCCATGTAGCTAATATGACCGTGAACCCACCCCCACATCATCACCGTGCACAAGCAGACCTACAATCACCAAACACATTACCTTTGGTAAACTGTGACGAGGTAGTTCAGTTCTGTCACTGAACAAAATCCCACCTGCTGAGTAGTGATTCATAATGTAGACGGTGTCCACCACATTGAATGTGTGGGCAGCAACATGAAACAGGCCCTCAATAACCTGGCAAAAACAACAAGATAAAATAAATAAATGATAATTATCCAATTAATAAACTTTCTAAAATTGGCTGTACTTTCCAGCATTTTAAGAGTATCAAAGTATCTGAACACTCTTGATATAAGTCTTAAAATGCTAGATAAAGTAAATGTCACAGTGCCGAATGAAACTGATACTTAAAATCACACAGTCACGTACCTCCCCTGTCAACCACTGGTATGGTCGAAGTGAGCATAGCTCACTATGGTGGATAAGGATGCTGCGCCCCTTAATCTGTGAAGGGAGTAGTGCAACAACCATTTCTGTGTCCCTCTTTTTCCACAGTAATGTTAACTGCAAGAAAGAATTCCAAGGAAATGCCAATTTAATATTGACACTAGAAATGAAAAGGTCTTGGAAAACAAAGCCTTATCTTTGGAAAACGGCACAATTCTAGCATATACATAATATATATATTAGCATATAATATTTTTCCTTTTAGTGCTACCATGACAAAGTTTCCACTAGGCAATATAACATTTGAACCGGCAGCCCTTTAAGCGGATACACAACTTAGGTGGTTTCAGATGTAGTTTAAAAATCAAGCTTGTGCTGCTACAAAACAGTTTTGTCCTTTATACCCAACTTTGTAAGGTTGGAGGGAGAATTGTCTTGTTTTGTCACAGTATGTATACATACATACTACAATACACTACATGTTGTGTATTGTGCAGATTAAACAATTACTCAACTTATGTATGTGCTCTCTATTTGATGGTATTGCCATTATTTCTCTTTCCTACTTTGGGACCACAATAAGAATAAGAATGGCATTTTGTGTTTATCTTTTCAAGTTTTGCCTTTCATAGCAGAGCTGCAATGTCAAATTGTTCTGTTCAAATAAATTTAGATCAAATAAAATGTTTGCCTTTATTTGAATCTGATACTGCCACAGCAAAGAAATATATACTATATCTATGTATCTAAAGAACCATTTAAACACATATTAAGTGTTAAACAATATTTACCTGTGCATCTTTAACTTGTTGATCCTGAGCCTCTTTTCTTTTCTTCACTTCTTTGGCATGTAGGCTCCTGGGGTTTGGTAGTTTTTCTGGTGGATTGAAGTACTTGGACTTGGACTTGGACTGACCTGTAGAGCTGTCCCGCTTCTTCCACTGTTCTTCATGGTCATCATCTGGCCTGCGAGAACTTGTGACTGTTTTATC
This sequence comes from Pollachius pollachius, assembly GCF_949987615.1. Taxonomy (NCBI): domain Eukaryota; kingdom Metazoa; phylum Chordata; class Actinopteri; order Gadiformes; family Gadidae; genus Pollachius; species Pollachius pollachius. The sequence continues at coordinate 10,195,488 of NC_136944.1, forward strand.
CAGAATCTGAATTGGCAGATTATGTTGCTCAACGTGCTCTACATATCTTCCCTGCATTGAGGCAAACATTTTGGATATGAACTCTGCAGGTCTCAGGTACTTCTTTTTTAACAAGATAGAGTGTTTGACCAAACCAAACCAGAGTTCAACATGGCAGTTGGTATCCCTGGTTTTTTCTCTTCCATTTGTTTCGATGGTTGTGCATTTTCCATGCCGTGACAGATCCCCAAGCAACAAACCACCCCACAATGGGAAAATTCCCATATAGTTTTTAAACAGCACATTGATGACACCAGGACAGAGGTAATGGTTGTTTATGCCAATGCCAACGCCAACAGGATCTTCTGTTAGGATGTCACACTGTGCTTGGTCACGCCTGGCTTGAAAAGCATGCGTAAAAGGTGACTTTCCAACAGCACTGTTAGCAGATTTCTCAGTGTTGCTTTCCTCCTCTCCCATCACATGTCCACTTTCTTCCAGCTTTATGTCCTGGATTTTCAAAACACACTTGTCGAGGTATGTTTTGCTCTGTTTCACCAAATGAGTGTACTCCTCTGCATCAAAAAGCACACACATATGATAAAAAACCTCATGGGCCACCTGCATACTTGTGCAGTTCAGGAGGTAAGCAAAACTGAATGTTGCATATTCTTGTATGCCTCTGTCTCCTGTTTTCCTGCCAAATGCTTGTGACACAGCCTTCATGATATGTGCAGAGCACAGATGCAGCACAGTGAACTTGGGAATCTGTTCACTTTGTCCAGACACTATTCCAAATGCTCTGATGAGATACATTGAAATATTCTCCTTGTTGAAGGACAGAAGCACGCTGTTAATTAGAGCCCAACTATAATCAGTCTCAACCTGTGTTATTCGTCTTTTTGTTCTATGTGACAACTTCCTCTGGAATTCCATTAGCCAATAGGAAATGGATGGAATAGAATGGCTGTTGGTTATGAGTTCTGTGACGGGCAAAGGAGGCTTATCCTTGCCCATGCCTGGCAAAACTAGAGCATAATACAGTACCCTTTTGTTTTGGTCAGGAATTTTCTGCACCACACCACCTGTAGCATCAAGGTAGAGGGCGGTTGGTGTTTGTTTTAAATGTTGAGCTAAAATATTGATTCCAGTATCAGTTTGTAAATGTACAGCAAAAGGATCAATTTGCAGGCGCTGAAGATAGCCTTTTGAGGATGCATGACTGCTGCTCTCTTTAATGACCTTTTGTGTAAGCATGAGTTCAAGCATTACATCATCATGGAGCCTTGCACTCTTTTTAACCTCAGATGAAATTGTCTTTAAGACATCCTTGGTGAGGCTTCTGGTGAAATTACCAGCCATGATCTCTTCCACAGGTGTGTTTTTTAACATGCTGTAATAATAATTGCTGACACCATTGCTTACAGCTTTAGCAATCTTTCCTCTTCGTAGGTATTTGGCTGGCCTAAATTTTCTTTGGTTGTTACGGTGTCTGACTTCACCAAAGCGCAAAACTTTAAAACATATTCTTTTATCCGTTGATTTTGGGCTGCTTTTTTTTGAAAAACTGTAGACAGCCTTGCATCCTTCAAATGTACAGCGTGCTGAGGCACGGAAAAATAGGGATTTTATTTTACGGCTGTAACTTGTCTTCACATGCTGATACTTGAAAGCAAGTGTACAAGATGGATTTTCTTTTAAAAATTCATCATACAGTACATCAGTCCATGGAGGACGTAGACGTTTCTGCCCATGTTTTGGTTTTAATTTGTTCCATTGTTTTCTAGTGATTGTAATTCTGAACATTTTTGGCCCTGCTTTGCACCTTCTGTAGCCTGTTTGTTGATCTGATTTAGTGCATTTTGATTCTTTTCCTTTCCTTTTCCTTTTTTGCTTAGTCTGGTCCACAGTCTCCTGACATTCCTCTCTGCTCTCTCTTACACTGTCGCTGTCAGTCTGAATAATATATATTTCTTCATCTGCATTGTCCCTGTCTTCTTCACTTGATGGTGTCTGCTCTTCTTCACCTTTCTTGCTCAAACTTTCTCCATCCTGCTCAGTAGCCTGAAATCCTTCTCTCTTATTTTTTTGGGTCTGTGTATTGTTTATTTCGGGACCTTCTCTGTTCTCAACAGTCTCTAGATCAGACAATATATACATGTCTCTACCATCTGTACTGTCCCTGTCTTCTTCACTTGATGGTGTCTGCTCTTCTTCACCTTTCTTGCTCAAACTTTCTCCATCCTGCTCAGCACCCTGAAGTCCTTCTCTCTTCCTTTTCTTGGTCTGTGCATTGTTATTTTCAGGACCTTCTCTGTCCTCAACAGTCTCTGTATCAGACAGTCTACTCATGTCTCTACCATCTGTACTGTCCCTGTCTTCTTCAATTGTTGGTGTCTGCTCTTCCCCTTCATCTTTCTTATTGTCCCTTTCTCCATCCTGCTCAGTACCCTTTCGTCTTGTTCTCTGCCTTTTCTTTTCTAAAAATTAGGACATTGTTGGAGATATTATAATGGAGATATGGCTAACAAGATACTTACAACACCATTTAATTTGTAAATTGAGTCAAAGTATAAATGACAATATGACAATAGATAATAATAACAAGAATAAGAATAATTAATTGTATTTTTAGGGCGCCTTTCATGACACCAAAGGTCACCTTACAATGCATAGATAAAAACAGTAAACAGTAGCAGTAAAAAATAGGGGTGCAACGGACCACAAAACTCCTGGTTCGGATTGTGTCACGGTTTTTGAGTCACGGGTCGGATAATTTTCGGATCAACAACAACAATAAAGATAACAAGACAAATGTGACTTTAAATAAAATCTTCAAATGTGTAAAAACAAAATAAAGTGAAAAATTAGGTAATAATTCAATTCAAAAGGATAGTCAATATTTAAAAAATTGCAATCCGAGGCATTATTCCTTCTTCTTTTTAACATGGATACTAAATAATCCCTAACCATGGATTTACAATTCAGGATGTCTGCATTGCCTTGGGAGAGTGTTGACTCTAAACTCTCCCCACATCTTCTTTTTTTTCATCAAGTATGGTAGCGAAATACAGTTCCTGTCGTGTTTTACTTGGCATTTTGTAAATCCATTGATTTCGGTTGGAAGACTCATTGCTCATAGCAAAGGAAGGTTGGTTGTAGTCTTTTCGCTCGGTTCTAGCCCTACTGTTGATACGGAGAAACGAGCGAAAAAACTACAACCAAACATAAACATATCCGCTTCCGGTTCCGGTTTCCGTTTAAATGGGATTTACGGAACGCCAAATAAAACACAACAGAAACTGTATTTCGCTACGATACTTCATGATGTTGTTAATACGATCCGCGGATCACTTGCGTCCCGAACCTTGAGGGTTGATCACGGGAAACCCGTGAACCGTCGCACCACTAGTAAAAAAGTATCACATCAATAAAGACAGGAAAACAAGAGACATGAGAATGAAGGATAGAAGGAAAGTGCACGGAACAATGATCATGCACCCTAGAGCATGCGTCATGGCAAACACGATTCTAACCAGGCACGGCGTTATGGGTGGGCCCGACGGACCAGGGACCAACCACTGTTCAACGGGCCCACCCGAAACTTTTCTTGAATAAATAACTAAAAATCTTCTGAAATGCTTAATTTTTTCAATGCAGCAACCTTTGTTGATATCGATGCTTGATCCGATTTGCGCAAAAGGGGAATTATCTTCGTGGATAACCGTGATTGGCGTTATTATCTCGTAGTATAGGCTACAATTGAATGCATCTTCTTTGTAGGCCTATTATAAGCCAAGCTCAGTCTGTTGCTAATGATATCGAAATATTGTTGAAAACTTAAAACAATTAAAAAGAAATCTGAAATATTCTGCCTCATGTTATACGAGCATAAACAAACTATGTGTGAAATATTCGATTCCTGACCACTTTTACAGTCTATAGGCCTTAGGTCTACAGACCTAATGGCCTAAAGCCATTACGAACAGCCAGGTGCGTAATGGAGATTCCAAAGCGCCCTTTGGTCAAAACCGATTTTTACACGGCCGGACCCTACTGGCGGTTTCTTTTTTATGTAAATGCGATAAGACGCTCCCCGGTACAAGAGGGGGTGCGGGGGGGGGGCTTGGTTTTTAATTTAAGGACCACACACAATTGGTCTGGCCCATCCACTACTCGAATCCTGGCGCCGTGCCTGATTCTAACTCCATACTCAACAAAGTAAATTAAGAACAGTAGGGTTACCTGCATGAAGCACAGCTGTGCGGACTCCTCTTCTGTCTTCATCCCAGATGACCCTTAACCACTTTAAACATTTGTGGTAATTGCCTTTTGTGGTGTTTGCCAAGGCAAGTGAAATTGAGGACCACTGCTCAGATGTAACATTTACTTTAAATCTGTGATCAATAAAGGACCTGAGAACAACATCCGTACCACCAGCTTTTTGCCAAAGGTCTGTAGCTCTTTTTCTCTGGCCTTCTTTGAAGCGCACCATTTTCAGCAAGTCTGACTGCCTTCTTCTTACGAAGGTGTCTGTGATTTTCCAAGTTCGGGTTCATTATCGCCACCTAATGATGGTAATAATTATTACATATCTTGCTTCCTCCAGCAATGGTGAAACACATATAGCCTTATACATATGCTATTATACATATATAGATATTAGTGCTGTCAGTTAAACGCGTCATTAACGGCGTTAACGCAAACCAATTTTAACGGCGTTAAATTATTTTAGAGCGTGATAAACGCCATTTATTTATTTTAAAAAAAGAAGAAAAACTAGAACTGCAAGCAGTTATGCAGGGGTCCAAGAAGTGTGCATTTCGCCGGCACAACGCGACAAGAAATGTGCATTTCGCCGGCACAACGCGAAGCAAGTATTCAAAACGCTACCGTGAACAACATGTGGATATAAAGGTTTTGACTGTGGGAGCTTCGGTGTGGGAGTTATAGCCTAAAACGCGTTTTCAGAACATTCCATTGGCCAAATAGGAGATAGACAATGTCGTCGTTTTTTGGCTCCGCCCTGTGGCGACATTTTCCAAAGACAATTTTCCTTTGCCAAATAACTCCCGCCCACATTAATAATTCTTGGCCATATTTTCTATATAGACTCGGGTTTGCCCCTGGATGGTTCCCTTATAGTTTGAAGAACATTCCTCTGGCCAATTAGAAGATATACAATTTCCTCGTTTATTGCGCCCCCTAATGGCGAACAAAAATCCGTTTTTTTATTGAACGCCATTAAGGGTAACACCGACATGTGTCTAAAATGTGGGCTTGATCCGATGTCTAATTTTGGTATTTTTTGAATTTTTGCGTTTCGGCGTAAAACGTAGCTAATAAACCAATGTTCAAAATGCTACCGTTTCGTCGTCGAAGGTCGGATCAAAAAAGTAATGCAGGATTCCTTTTCGTGTGCGTCTGAAGATGCCGTGTGCAAAGTTTGGTGTTGATTGGTCAAGAAATGTGGGAGGAGTAGCAAAAATACAGTTTTGCGGTTTTCGCGATTTTGCGAAAAAAAATTATAGACGCAAATGGCCGTGGCCTATGCCAAAAGATGCAGCAGACTCCAGTGAATAAGTGGGTACAAGTTTTTGACTGTGGGAGGTTCGGTGTGGGAGTTATAGCCCCAAACGCGTATTCCTTGGTATAGCGCCACCTAGAGACCGGCGTGTCTGGATTTTGTCGTCTGCGTAGTCCGAAGAGATCTGGATCTAGTCATGTAATTGGCGTGTGTGCACCATTTACGGTTTGGGCTGTGGTACCACTTTTAGGGGGGTAGGTATAATAATAATAGGAATAATAATCCTTACAAAAACAATATGGATCCAACCTGTTGGCTTGGACCCCTAAAAAAGAAGCAGTATCCTGACTGCTACGTTCAAGGGATTATGTTTGTATGTTCATCGTTTAATTGCACTAAAGGCTTTTTTTTGTATCGTCCTGTTTTGATCAATATATGCCAATGTTGTTATCAATAAAAAAACATTTGCAGAAGGCAAGCCGATGCACTTCTCCATGTTGATAAGAGCATTAAAATGAGAAAAATGAATGGGACAAAGAAATCAAGGGATATTTAGCATAGAAAAAAATAATCGTGAGTTAACTAGGACATTAATGTGATTAATCGCGATTCAATATTTTAATCCCTTGACAGCAATATATATATATATATAGTATAAATAATAGACATACACAAAATAATAGATGGACACAAATTGCTGCTTGAAAATATGTGAACCTCTTGAGCGTTATTTTAATTATTATTATAATTCTATATTGAATCAGAATCAGTTTACTTTTACAATTGGATACTGGTTTGGAGTCACTGGGTCACATGGCATGGAAGCTATTGAATGAAATATGATCATTCCTGCATATTAATATTCATATAAAAATGAGAAATCGCTAAAATGCCATAAAAAGTGGTGTGTCCTAATCGTAGGCTTTAGTTCTACAATTGGATACTGGTTTGGAGTCACTTGGTCACGTGGCATGGAAGCTATTGAAAGAAATATGATCATTCCTGCTTATTAATATTCATATAAAATAGAGGAAGCACTAAAATACCATAAAAAGTAGTGTGTCCTATTCTCAGGGTTTAGTTCTACAATTGGATACTGGTTTGGAGTCACTGGGTCACGTGGCATGGAAGCTATTGAATGAAATATGATCATTCCTGCATATTAATATTCATATAAAATAGAGGAAGCACTAAAATACCAAAAAAAGTGGTGTGTCCTATTCTCAGGGTTTAGTTCTACAATTGGATACTGCTTTGGAGTCACTGGGTCACGTGGCATGGAAGCTATTGAATGAAATATGATCATTCCTGCATATTAATATTCATATAAAATAGAGGAAGCACTAAAATACCATAAAAAGTGGTGTGTCCTATTCTCAGGGTTTAGTTCTACAATTGGATACTGGTTTGGAGTCACTGGGTCACGTGGCATGGAAGCTATTGAAAGAAATATGATCATTCCTGCATATTAATATTCATATAAAATAGAGGAAGCACTAAAATACCATAAAAAGTGGTGTGTCCTATTCTCAGGGTTTAGTTCTACAATTGGATACTGGTTTGGAGTCACTGGGTCACGTGGCATGGAAGCTATTGAATGAAATATGATCATTCCTGCATATTAATATTCATATAAAATAGAGGAAGCACTAAAATACCAAAAAAAGTGGTGTGTCCTATTCTCAGGGTTTAGTTCTACAATTGGATACTGCTTTGGAGTCACTGGGTCACGTGGCATGGAAGCTATTGAATGAAATATGATCATTCCTGCATATTAATATTCATATAAAATAGAGGAAGCACTAAAATACCATAAAAAGTGGTGTGTCCTATTCTCAGGGTTTAGTTCTACAATTGGATACTGGTTTGGAGTCACTGGGTCAAGTGGCATGGAAGCTATTGAATGAAATATGATCATTCCTGCATATTAATATTCATATAAAATAGAGGAAGCACTAAAATACCATAAAAAGTGGTGTGTCCTATTCTCAGGGTTTAGTTCTACAAGTGGATACTGGTTTGGAGTCACTGGGTCACGTGGCATGGAAGCTATTGAATGAAATATGATCATTCCTGCATATTAATATTCATATAAAAAAGAGAAATCGCTAAAATACCATAAAAAGTGGTGTGTCCTAATCTTAGGCTTTAGTTCTACAATTGGATACTGGTTTGGAGTCACTGGGTCACGTGGCATGGAAGCTATTGAAAGAAATATGATCATTCCTGCTTATTAATATTCATATAAAATAGAGGAAGCACTAAAATGCCATAAAAAGTGGTGTGTCCTAATCGTAGGCTTTAGTTCTACAATTGGATACTGGTTTGGAGTCACTTGGTCACGTGGCATGGAAGCTATTGAAAGAAATATGATCATTCCTGCTTATTAATATTCATATAAAATAGAGGAAGCACTAAAATACCATAAAAAGTAGTGTGTCCTATTCTCAGGGTTTAGTTCTACAATTGGATACTGGTTTGGAGTCACTGGGTCACGTGGCATGGAAGCTATTGAATGAAATATGATCATTCCTGCATATTAATATTCATATAAAAAAGAGAAATCGCTAAAATACCATAAAAAGTGGTGTGTCCTAATCTTAGGCTTTAGTTCTACAATTGGATACTGGTTTGGAGTCACTGGGTCACGTGGCATGGAAGCTATTGAAAGAAATATGATCATTCCTGCTTATTAATATTCATATAAAATAGAGGAAGCACTAAAATGCCATAAAAAGTGGTGTGTCCTAATCGTAGGCTTTAGTTCTACAATTGGATACTGGTTTGGAGTCACTTGGTCACGTGGCATGGAAGCTATTGAAAGAAATATGATCATTCCTGCTTATTAATATTCATATAAAATAGAGGAAGCACTAAAATACCAAAAAAAGTGGTGTGTCCTATTCTCAGGGTTTAGTTCTACAATTGGATACTGCTTTGGAGTCACTGGGTCACGTGGCATGGAAGCTATTGAATGAAATATGATCATTCCTGCATATTAATATTCATATAAAATAGAGGAAGCACTAAAATACCATAAAAAGTGGTGTGTCCTATTCTCAGGGTTTAGTTCTACAATTGGATACTGGTTTGGAGTCACTGGGTCACGTGGCATGGAAGCTATTGAAAGAAATATGATCATTCCTGCATATTAATATTCATATAAAATAGAGGAAGCACTAAAATACCATAAAAAGTGGTGTGTCCTATTCTCAGGGTTTAGTTCTACAATTGGATACTGGTTTGGAGTCACTGGGTCACGTGGCATGGAAGCTATTGAATGAAATATGATCATTCCTGCATATTAATATTCATATAAAATAGAGGAAGCACTAAAATACCAAAAAAAGTGGTGTGTCCTATTCTCAGGGTTTAGTTCTACAATTGGATACTGCTTTGGAGTCACTGGGTCACGTGGCATGGAAGCTATTGAATGAAATATGATCATTCCTGCATATTAATATTCATATAAAATAGAGGAAGCACTAAAATACCATAAAAAGTGGTGTGTCCTATTCTCAGGGTTTAGTTCTACAATTGGATACTGGTTTGGAGTCACTGGGTCAAGTGGCATGGAAGCTATTGAATGAAATATGATCATTCCTGCATATTAATATTCATATAAAATAGAGGAAGCACTAAAATACCATAAAAAGTGGTGTGTCCTATTCTCAGGGTTTAGTTCTACAAGTGGATACTGGTTTGGAGTCACTGGGTCACGTGGCATGGAAGCTATTGAATGAAATATGATCATTCCTGCATATTAATATTCATATAAAAAAGAGAAATCGCTAAAATACCATAAAAAGTGGTGTGTCCTAATCTTAGGCTTTAGTTCTACAATTGGATACTGGTTTGGAGTCACTGGGTCACGTGGCATGGAAGCTATTGAAAGAAATATGATCATTCCTGCTTATTAATATTCATATAAAATAGAGGAAGCACTAAAATGCCATAAAAAGTGGTGTGTCCTAATCGTAGGCTTTAGTTCTACAATTGGATACTGGTTTGGAGTCACTTGGTCACGTGGCATGGAAGCTATTGAAAGAAATATGATCATTCCTGCTTATTAATATTCATATAAAATAGAGGAAGCACTAAAATACCATAAAAAGTAGTGTGTCCTATTCTCAGGGTTTAGTTCTACAATTGGATACTGGTTTGGAGTCACTGGGTCACGTGGCATGGAAGCTATTGAATGAAATATGATCATTCCTGCATATTAATATTCATATAAAATAGAGGAAGCACTAAAATACCAAAAAAAGTGGTGTGTCCTATTCTCAGGGTTTAGTTCTACAATTGGATACTGCTTTGGAGTCACTGGGTCACGTGGCATGGAAGCTATTGAATGAAATATGATCATTCCTGCATATTAATATTCATATAAAATAGAGGAAGCACTAAAATACCATAAAAAGTGGTGTGTCCTATTCTCAGGGTTTAGTTCTACAATTGGATACTGGTTTGGAGTCACTGGGTCAAGTGGCATGGAAGCTATTGAATGAAATATGATCATTCCTGCATATTAATATTCATATAAAATAGAGGAAGCACTAAAATACCATAAAAAGTGGTGTGTCCTATTCTCAGGGTTTAGTTCTACAAGTGGATACTGGTTTGGAGTCACTGGGTCACGTGGCATGGAAGCTATTGAATGAAATATGATCATTCCTGCATATTAATATTCATATAAAAAAGAGAAATCGCTAAAATACCATAAAAAGTGGTGTGTCCTAATCTTAGGCTTTAGTTCTACAATTGGATACTGGTTTGGAGTCACTGGGTCACGTGGCATGGAAGCTATTGAAAGAAATATGATCATTCCTGCTTATTAATATTCATATAAAATAGAGGAAGCACTAAAATGCCATAAAAAGTGGTGTGTCCTAATCGTAGGCTTTAGTTCTACAATTGGATACTGGTTTGGAGTCACTTGGTCACGTGGCATGGAAGCTATTGAAAGAAATATGATCATTCCTGCTTATTAATATTCATATAAAATAGAGGAAGCACTAAAATACCATAAAAAGTAGTGTGTCCTATTCTCAGGGTTTAGTTCTACAATTGGATACTGGTTTGGAGTCACTGGGTCACGTGGCATGGAAGCTATTGAATGAAATATGATCATTCCTGCATATTAATATTCATATAAAATAGAGGAAGCACTAAAATACCATAAAAAGTGGTGTGTCCTAATCTTAGGGTTTAGTTCTACAATTGGATACTGGTTTGGAGTCACTGGGTCACGTGGCATGGAAGCTATTGAATGAAATATGATCATTCCTGCATATTAATATTCATATAAAATAGAGGAAGCACTAAAATACCATAAAAAGTGGTGTGTCCTAATCTTAGGGTTTAGTTCTACAATTGGATACTGGTTTGGAGTCACTGGGTCACGTGGCATGGAAGCTATTGAAAGAAATATGATCATTCCTGCATATTAATATTCATATAAAATAGAGGAAGCACTAAAATACCAAAAAAAGTGGTGTGTCCTATTCTCAGGGTTTAGTTCTACAATTGGATACTGCTTTGGAGTCACTGGGTCACGTGGCATGGAAGCTATTGAATGAAATATGATCATTCCTGCATATTAATATTCATATAAAATAGAGGAAGCACTAAAATACCATAAAAAGTGGTGTGTCCTATTCTCAGGGTTTAGTTCTACAATTGGATACTGGTTTGGAGTCACTGGGTCAAGTGGCATGGAAGCTATTGAATGAAATATGATCATTCCTGCATATTAATATTCATATAAAATAGAGGAAGCACTAAAATACCATAAAAAGTGGTGTGTCCTATTCTCAGGGTTTAGTTCTACAAGTGGATACTGGTTTGGAGTCACTGGGTCACGTGGCATGGAAGCTATTGAATGAAATATGATCATTCCTGCATATTAATATTCATATAAAAAAGAGAAATCGCTAAAATACCATAAAAAGTGGTGTGTCCTAATCTTAGGCTTTAGTTCTACAATTGGATACTGGTTTGGAGTCACTGGGTCACGTGGCATGGAAGCTATTGAAAGAAATATGATCATTCCTGCTTATTAATATTCATATAAAATAGAGGAAGCACTAAAATGCCATAAAAAGTGGTGTGTCCTAATCGTAGGCTTTAGTTCTACAATTGGATACTGGTTTGGAGTCACTTGGTCACGTGGCATGGAAGCTATTGAAAGAAATATGATCATTCCTGCTTATTAATATTCATATAAAATAGAGGAAGCACTAAAATACCATAAAAAGTAGTGTGTCCTATTCTCAGGGTTTAGTTCTACAATTGGATACTGGTTTGGAGTCACTGGGTCACGTGGCATGGAAGCTATTGAATGAAATATGATCATTCCTGCATATTAATATTCATATAAAATAGAGGAAGCACTAAAATACCATAAAAAGTGGTGTGTCCTAATCTTAGGGTTTAGTTCTACAATTGGATACTGGTTTGGAGTCACTGGGTCACGTGGCATGGAAGCTATTGAAAGAAATATGATCATTCCTGCATATTAATATTCATATAAAATAGAGGAAGCAATAAAATACTATAACAAGTGGTGTGTCTTATTCTTAGGGTTTAGTTCTACAATTGGATACTGGTTTGGAGTCACTGGGTCACATGGCATGGAAGCTATTGAAAGAAATATGATCATCTCTGCATATTAATATTCATATAAAATAGAGGAAGGAATAAAATACTACAACAAGTGGTGTGTCTTATTCTAAGGGTTTAGTTCTACAATTGGATACTGGTTTGGAGTCACTGGGTCACATAGCATGGAAGCTATTGAAAGAAATATGATCATTCCTGCATATTAATATTCATATAAAATAGAGAAAGCACTAAAATACCATAAAAAGTGGTGTGTCCTCTTCTTAGAGTTTAGTTCTACAATTGGATACTGGTTTGGAGTCACTGGGTCACATGGCATGGAAGCTATTGAAAATACTGCAAGTATTTTGTATTGATATATTTACGTGAAGTAATTTATTGACGGTCCCTAAATCAGTTTCCAGCGATTCACCGCGAGGCTCTGCGAGGTGCGCTAACCGTTCTCCTGCTGCTATTGTCGGGCAAATCTCCGTGAAGTCGCGGCTGGAACTGGACTGAATATCCGTCGAATATCCAACCTAAAACTAAGTTCACCGCGGTGGTGCGGCGGTCCTCTCAACTGGGCTCCTCTTCATCTCTGCTTTATTTACCTGTCTGTACGTCAGCCATGTGTCTGATGATACGATCAGAATCCGCTTTGAGGAACCCGTGGGACGTCCTCCAGCATCTGTGATCAATCTAGAAAAACTTCGGAACATCTTCGTGAAAATATGGACGGATCAACCGGGAATAACCCAACAACCATCGGACGCTGGTTCTTCAAAGTGTCTCATGACCCTGGACAGCAGATTCGACTGCTCCAGAGACCGAGTACTGACTCAGAGTGAGTGTCAGGAACGAGGGTGTTGCTATGCCCCTCTGGCGCTCACCTCTGGCCCCCCTTGGTGCTACTATCCTCGGTCATATAGCGGCTACAAGATGGGTCCGCTCAGCCCCACCAAGAGAGGCCGGGGTGCCACTCTGGTACGGCCGACTCCCTCCTACCTCCCCAGGGACATAACCACACTGCGCCTGGAGGTAATAGAGGAGACGCCGAACTGCTTCCATCTCACAGTAAGTTTCTCTAAATCAGGCATTTTTATATTTGAAACAAAACGAAACACATGTACCTTATTTGAGTTTAGGTACATGTGTGAGTAATTATGGGAGTTTTTTTTATACTATTATTATTTATAATTTCTTCTTTGGGAGACGTTTTAAGCCAAGGCATCAGTGAATTCAGATAGAAGTCATTATTGAGCACAGGTATCTCTCTCAGGGGTGCTTGTGGATGTTGGGGAATGAACTCACTGCCTTTTACCAATCACCCTAGCCACTATTTCACTATCTGATTAGGAGTTGTGTTTAATGATCAACCACACTTAATAAAATGCATGCAAAAAATATATATATGGTAATTTCTCACCATGCAAATAAATTTGTTAGTTGAAGGACCCCTCGTCGAAGCGATATGAAGTTCCTCTGCCTCCTGGTAACTTTCGTGGGCTGAAGACCGACCAGGACTCTCTCTATACAGCCGAGTTCCAGCCAGACCCTTTTGGCTTCATCATTCAGCGTAAATCCAATGGCCATGTAATGTGAGTTGATCCTTTTCAAATAATTTCAACTTTCCGTTAATTATTCCCACATGACAAAAAGTGCTTTGTAATAACTAGAACTTCTATATTTTACATGTTTGTAGAGCAACATGCATACACAACTAGGAGAAGAACAGAAATTATAAGAATTTAAAGAATTGAAACCAGAAATCTACAAAAAGTATACTCCATAACTTATTTTCAAAAAGCTGCGCCCCGGCTTGTTAACATTACATGCCCATTTTATCTCCAGCCTCTCGGTGAAAGTTCCTGATTCTCATCCCAAATGACCTAAATTACCTCACGCCCCTTCGCTGACCGTACCCCATGACCTCACTTTCTGTCCAGCCTGAACACCACCGTGGCCCCGCTGCTGTTCTCGGACCAGTACCTGCAGCTCTCGACCTCCCTGGCCTCCCCGGTGCTGTCCGGCCTGGGGGAGCACTACACCCTGCTGGGCCTGGACCTCAACTGGACCAGCCTCACCTTCTGGAACAGAGACATGGCGCCTCATGTCAGTTCATGAGTACCTGCATTGGATCAGTGTGGTTTGGCATTTTTTCTTTGGTTGTTTTTGTTGACCAAGGTTAACTTTGTGACTTTTTTGCCTCACATTTTATGAAAATAATTGTATTTGTAGGCTACATAATTGTATGTAGCCTTACCATTCACAAATAAATCGTCTGTTTCCTTTGTAATTACTGTATGCTAGTCTACGTTACCTAATTGATTGTATATGTCCTTGTTTTCCCAACCTGCTGCTACAGGCTAATGCTAATTTGTATGGGTCCCACCCCTTCTACCTGGTCCAAGAGAAGGACGGCCTAGCGCACGGCGTCTTCCTGCTCAACAGCAATGCCATGGGTACTCAACACCCCTTTTGCCTGGAGTGCCCCTGTTTTACCACCTCAATCATACATCTGGGTGAACTTTTTGATGTCACGTAAGGGTCGATACTGAAATGGCCAGTAATGGCTGATCAATGTCACACCTGGTGGTAAAGTAAGGGGCCCTCTAAGACACTACAGTGCACCCACTCTCCCATGTATATATGTGTGTATATATATATATATATATATTTACTTTGTGATATTTTTTGCTTAAGAGGTGGCCCTGCAGCCCACGCCTGCCCTCACCTGGGTGTCGGTTGGAGGGATCCTGGACCTGTACGTCTTTCTGGGCCCCGACCCTCAGAGTGTGGTACGACAGTACCTGCAGGTTGTCGGTATGGGGCTCCGATTCATCCAAAAGTATCAGTATTCAAACTGCCTTTGAAGAAGTTGTGTGATATTGGCTCCTTTTTTTGTATTTCAGTGATATTTGATGTTTGCGCTGATGATGGGCCATTGTTTTTTCTTGGATTGTTTAGTCTAATATGATTACCAACATGAATCACAGTAATGTGCTCACACACACATTTTGCGTGAATGTTAAAGGAAATACCTTTTTATAGTTGGGGTCCGTTATTGTTAATAGTCTGTCGGGTATGGGTGGAAATGAGTGATCACGTGAGTTCTGATTGGTTGACCTTAAGCCCTCCCCACCCCTAGGCTACCCTATGATGCCTCCCTATTGGTCGCTGGGCTTCCACCTGTGTCGTTGGGGCTATCACACCTCCAATGAGACCCGATCCGTGGTACAGCGCATGCACATGCACAATTTCCCACTGGTAAATAATTTCTAATTTGGTTCCAAATTCAAATGAAACATCTACCAGGTGGTCATGGGATGCATGTGGGATGTTACCATTAACGTTGTGCATTGATTGGTTTCTAATGATCTAAATAGGATGTGCAGTGGAATGATCTGGACTATGCAGACAAGCGCCGGGTGTTCACCTTTGACCCCCAGAGATTCAGGGATTTACCAGACATGGTGGAGGAGTTCCATCAGAGAGGGATGAAGTATATTCTCATATTGGTCAGTTGCCAAATCAACATCTTTAAACCATAAAACCCCTGTTTTAACTCTCAAACTAACGCACTCTATTCTTTAAACACATTTTAACCATCATATTAACTTACCATAGCCTTTTTAAACCATGGATACTATAATGGTCAAACAGCTGTCACACACAGTTTTTAACGGGGTTCAATTTGTTGAAAGAGCTGGTTAACCTGATTCTGTAAACCCTGCAGAAAACCAAGTAGTTTCTATAATCTGCCTATAGGGGTCAGTGCTCTCAGACAAAACGTACCATCCCAGTCAATCTTCTTCTCAGGATCCTGGTATCAGCAGCACCAGCCCTAAAGGGACGTACCTTCCTTATGAGGATGGACAGAGGAGAGGGGTCTTCATTAGGAATGCTACGGGACACACCCTCATCGGGAAGGTTGGGCTCAACTGTTTGTGTTTTGCATATCCCTAACCCTAATTCTGAAATACAAGTGGTATGTATGTGTTTAAGTGTATTTGAAATTACTAAACAGTTTCAGGTTGAAACCTTGCTTTTCATTACCATTGTGAAATTATTCTGTGTTCCTGAAATGAGTCTGTGTTGCTGAAATGAGTTTGTGTTCCTTAAATGAGTCAGTGTTTCTAAACTGTGTTCCTGCACTGAATTGCCATATGCTAACACAGCAGAAGCCAGTGCTATGCAGGCATCCGCTGTGTTGCTGTATTGTAATTCTATCCCTGTATCCCAGTTGTGGCCGGGCCAGACTGCCTTCCCCGACTTCACAAACCCGGAGACTATCCTCTGGTGGAGAGACTGCATCCAAAGTTTCCACTCTACCGTCAAACTAGATGGGCTGTGGATCGTAAGTTTTGTTTACACATGCACACACTCACTCACTCGCTCACTCCCTCACTCACTCACTCACTCACTCACTCACTCACTCATACACTAATGAGCTGTGTCTGACCTCACACGTATACACAGAAGCATGTTTGGTCGACCTGTATTCCAGCACCTTATTATTATTTTATACATTTTAACATATACATGATTTCATCTAGTTTCCTCTCTTCCCAGGACATGAACGAACCAGCCAATTTTGTGCAGGGTTCAGTGGACGGCTGTCCAGACAGTGACCTGGAGGCCCCACCCTATACACCAAGTAAGTGTACTGAATCACTGCCATTGATCACTTTCACTTACTCTTATAACAAACTCTTATGATGATTGTGACTGAAGTTAATTCAGTAAGTTTGCCCATTCAAGAATAAATAGATCACTAACTTTTAAGGGACAGTGTGGAACGGTCCCTTTTCTTAAACTAGACATAATTGAGTGAGTGTGTGACATAAGTACTTCATAAAATCAACCTTTCGTTTTGACCAGTTGCTTTGTGCATTCTATTTATTTTCTCTTAATATCCGTCTGGAAGCTTTCTAAAATTGGTTTGCCCTTTAGCAGACCAGGGTGCATTTCCTCAGTCATTTTCCATTAGTTCTTTGAATGGCAATTTGCTTGGGAATTTGCATAGAATTGTGAACCTGCCTCTCTTTCTGCTTGAGTTTACAACAGTGCTGAATGAAAACCAGGAGTCCAACTGAATGTGGAATGTGTCTAATATAAAGTCAATGGGTTCTGCTGAAAATGCCAGTGGTACTGGTATTTTGAGTATGCATGCATCTTTTGAAATAGTGTATTATATGCCGGATTTATCCTCTGACTTTTTGTTTCACACATGTGGACCATAGGATAATGTAAACCTTTTAGCGAGATGCCCAAACCACTACCTGTTCTTTCATGACATGTATATGAATTCATGATGTCTAAACCACTTGGAAAAACAAGTATTGGCAACCAAATGACTAAAAAGTAGATAGGACAACATTAAACCCACAGGTGTTGGGAAATAGCGGACACTGAACAGGCATGTTTACATAGACACAGCCAATGGTTTGCTGTCAACATTACAAGCAGGATATATGCCCATGTATTGGACTTTTACTGGGGCGTACGGTGAGTTAGGTAAATAAAGGCAGTGGTCCTTATCTTTTAAAATGGAGGGTGATATCAGCAAGAAAGAGTGAGAGTTCTTGCTATATACCTGTTAACAGGCATTTGAACAAAAGGGGGCGGCGTTGACCTGGTTTACAGCCAGAATATGGCTGGTACATCAGAATGCATCATGGGATTTTTTGTTGGCGAGTGGCGATACTCTGCTATACTGAGAGAAACATGAGAAAAGCAGTGGCACTTTCAAACACAACTATGTATCCCCCTTATGACAAATAATTTCTGCCTTGATTACAAAACAAACTATTCTTAGCCACTATGGTCATAGCGATGTTCCCTTGTGATGACCTGCACTTGAACCTTAAACAACAAATAAACAGCCTACATTTCAATTTTTTTTTCTCTATTATTATTAGTAGCAAGGGTGCAGATCTTATTACAAC
Organism: Pollachius pollachius; assembly: GCF_949987615.1. Classification (NCBI taxonomy): domain Eukaryota; kingdom Metazoa; phylum Chordata; class Actinopteri; order Gadiformes; family Gadidae; genus Pollachius; species Pollachius pollachius. Next base: position 10,213,542 of record NC_136944.1, read on the forward strand.
TTAGGATCACAAACATGTTCATTTTCAAGAGTACTTTCTGGAGGGGACATAAATAATATCACCGTGTATCATATATCCAATGCATTGCTCTAACAAACGGTTCAGTCAGATACGTATGGGGACGTAAACCATCCTTTAAAAAGTGTTGTTTGAATGTTTGAAAGTGGAGACGGCTTCTATTAAGTACGTATTTAGAAAAAAATTATGTTGAGGGTAACAAATTCAGGTTTTTCAGAAGTTTGAGTGCCCATGATTATTAGGTTGTATTAGTCATTTAGTCATGTATTTCCCATCTGGGATTAATAAAGTATATCTTATCTTATTATTTCATCCTTGAACTGTAATATATGTGTGTGTGTGTGTGTGTGTGTGTGTGTGTGTTTTTGTCTGTGTGTGTGTTTGTGTCTGTGTGTCTTGTCTTCCATTTAAAGAGGGTGTCATCGGAGGCCAGCTGAACGTGGGCACCCTCTGCATGTCTGCGCAGCAAAACCTGTCCACCCACTACAACCTGCACAATCTGTATGGATTGACAGAGGCCAGCGCCACCTACAGGTAACATGGCACACTGCAAGTATCTGGTAAAAAGTGTGAAACTGCCGTGCCTTGTTCAACCTATGTCTATTTGAGATTTACAAGGCACAAGGGGAGTTCCCGGTAACAACCAAAGCATTTAAATTGCCTGACTTTATGAGGGAATTCAGGAGCACATGCACAATGGATTTCATCAATCAATGTCATTTATAGACATTCATAGCATTCTCAGCACGGACTGCCATCACGAGAAAGATTGATTGCTGTTTTTTAATACACTTTCAATATAGGCATTTTTGTAAAGGATCTGTTTGACGATGGCTCATTCATAGCAATAACAAATTGTTATTTGTTGTTGCATTTTCTGTTAGGCAACAAAAAATGCTTATTTAATTTTGGGATTTCCTGTTTTTATTGTGTCCCTTATTTGACTGCATGTGTATTGACTGTGAAGGCTGTAAAATGGTCTTTACAGCACTTTGGTAAAAATATACTTATTTTTTTTAGGGTGCTACAGTGGGGCAAAAAAGTATTTAGTCAGTCACCAATTGTGCAAGTTCTCCCACTTAAAAAGACGAGAGAGGCCTGTAATTTTCATCATAGGTAAACCTCAGCTATGAGAGACAAAATGAAAAAAAAAATCCAGAAAATCACATTGTCTGATTTTTTTAAGAATTTATTTGCAAATTATGGTGGAAAATAAGTATTTGGTCACCTACAAACCAGCAAGATTTCTGGCTGTCACAGACCTGTAACTTCTTCTTTAAGAGGCTCCTCTGTCCTCCACTTGTTACCTGTATTAATGGCACCTGTTTGAACTCCTTATCAGTATAAAAGACACCTGTCCACAACTTCAAACAGTCACACTCCAAACTCCACTATGACCAAGACCAAAGAGCTGTCAAAGGACACCAGAAACACAATTGTAGACCTGCACCAGGCTGGGAAGTCTGAATCTGCAATAGGTAAGCAGCTTGGTGTGAAGAAATCAACTGTGGGAGCAATTATTAGGAAATGGAATACATACAAGACCACTGATAATCTCCCTCGATCTGGGGCTCCACGCAAGATCTCACCCTGTGGGGTCAAAATGATCACAAGAACGGTGAACAAAAATCCCAGAACCACACGGGGGGACCTAGTGAATGACCTCCAGAGAGCTGGGACCAAAGTAACAAAGGCTACCATCACTAACACACTACGCCGCCAGGGACTCAAATCCTGCAGTGCCAGACGTGTCCCCCTGCTAAAGCCAGTGCATGTCCGGGCCCGTTTGAAGTTTGCTAGAGAGCATTTGGATGATCCAGAACAGGATTGGGAGAATGTCATATGGTCAGATGAAACCAAAATAGAACTTTTTGGTAAAAACTCAACTCGTCATGTTTGGAGGAGAAAGAATGCTGAGTTGCATCCAAAGAACACCATACCTACAGTGAAGCATGGGGGTGGAAACATCATGCTTTGGGGTTGTTTTTTTGCCAAGGGACCAGGACGTCTGATCCGTATGACGGAAAGAATGAATGGGGCCATGTATCGTGAGATTTTGAGTGAAAACCTCCTTCCATCAGCAAGGGCACTGAAGATGAAACGTGGCTGGGTCTTTTAGCATGACAATGACCCCAAACACACCGCCCGGGCAACGAAGGAGTGGCTTCGTAAGAAGCATTTCAAGGTCCTGGAGTGGCCTAGCCAGTCTCCAGATCTCAACCCCATAGAAAATCTTTGGAGGGAGTTGAAAGTCCGTGTGGCCCAAAAACATCACTGCTCTAGAGGAGATCTGCATGGAGGAATGGGCCAAAATACCAGCAGCAGTGTGTGAAAACCTTGTAAAGACTTACAGAAAACGTTTGACCTCTGTCATTGCCAACAAAGGGCATGTAACAAAGCATTGAGATGACCTTTTGTTATTGACCAAATACTTATTTTCCACCATAATTTGCAAATAAATTCTTTAAAAATCAGACAATGTGATTTTCTAGATTTTTTTTTTTCATTATGTCTCTCATAGCTGAGGTATACCTATGGTGAAAATAACAGGCCTCTCTCATCTTTTTAAGTGGGAGAACTTGCACAATTGGAGGCTGACTAAATACTTTTTTGCCCCACTGTATATAAATAAAGTCAACCTGAAATTTGAAACTTTGGTAAATGTCTTGTGATGGCAGCGCTCTGGTGGAGATCTTGGAGAGGAGGCCCCTCGTTCTCTCCCGCTCCTCCTTTCCGGGCATCGGACGCTTCTCCGGGGTGTGGACCGGGGACGTCCGGAGCGACTGGGAGCAGCTGCGGTACTCCGTTCCCGGTAAGGAGGGGCACGTGTGCGTCTGTGGTGCCAGAGAACCCCATGGGTTACCTTCTCACAGGGGATCGATCCCAAAAAATATATACACAGCTATGTTCCCAAATCGATCAAAAAAGTAACTTTACCGTCACTTTATTGTCTTTTTTTTATGACCTTTCGTTTGTTGACCTCCCCTCCACCCCCCATCCCCCCCACCCCCTTCCCAGCTGTGCTGCAGCTGGGCCTGTCGGGCATGGCGTTGGCGGGGGCTGATGTGTGTGGCTTCGGGGGGGACACCACAGAGGAACTGTGTGTGCGCTGGATGCAGCTGGGAGCCTTCTACCCCTTTATGAGGAACCACAACGACAGGCCCAACGCTGTGAGACGGACCGTCCCCGCCTACGTGTCCCTATGTTGGCATGCCGTCGCTTATTTGCTGTGCACACAATGTCATTTGTTGTCCTGTTTGGACAGGCTGAGTTATTTACTTTGGTTTAGTCAGGTTTTTCGAGCCTTTTGTCTTTGAGTGTAGCCGCTATTGTTGGATTTTTCGCTTACAAGCAGTCCATCTGTTTTGATGTACTAAGAGAGGTTATTCTAAAGTCTTTGTGTGTGTGTGTGTGTGTGTGTGTGTGTGTGTGTGTGCGTGCTAGCCCCAGGAACCCTACGTGTTTGGGCAGAGAGCCCAGGCGGCCATGCGGAGGGCCCTGAACCAGCGCTACTCCCTCCTTCCATTCCTCTACACACTCTTCCATCACGCACACACCTCCGCAGACACGGTGGCCCGGCCCCTCTTCCTGGAGTACGTCTCTCTACATCTCTTTCCGTCTCTTCTCTTCGGCTTTTCTTGCTCCCTTTCTCCTTTTCATATCTCTCTTCTCTAATCCGTTCGTCCTCTCATCTGCGCTGTTCTCCTATCCTCTCGTTCTTGTTCTGCCCTCCTTCTCTTTTCCTCTCCTCTCCTATCTCATTCTCCTTTCCTCTCCTCTCATTCTGCCCCTCTTCTTCCTCTCCCTCTCCTCATTTTCTATCTTTACACTCCCCTTCTCCCCACTGCTTTTGTCTCTCACTCTCCTACCGCTCTCCTCTCCCTCTCCTCCATGTTTTAGGGCAACACAGTAATAAGGATCTCTGAGCTTGTCTTATCCTATTTTCAGATTCCCCAATGACCCCAACTGCCAGACCATAGACAGGCAGTTCCTGTGGGGGCCCTCGCTGCTTATCAGCCCTGTGTTGGAGCCAGGGGTCGATGACCTGGCCGCTTACCTGCCCGCAGGAACTTGGTACAGTCTGGAGGATGTAAGCATTGACACCTCCCACTCCCTCTCCGATCACCTTGCCCATGGTTTGTTTGAAAGTGCTTAACGCAGATGAAACGCATATCTTTATATCAATATATTTCTAATAAAGTACTGCCAACCCAGGGTAGAGTCATTTAGTCTATTGCCTTCACTGAGAAGGACAATGGCCGGTTGTGGGTTGTTTGTGAGGACAAATGTTTCACATCCCATGGATGTAGATCAGCCATTGCAAAACGTGAAGGGGAATCGACATCACATCAGGTGGTAAAATATCAATGTTATGTTAAACCTGTTATAGTCTTATAAAATAAAAGTCTTATAGTACTACCTCCCCATGTAATGGGTTTGCAGGGTCTGCCCTTCTACAGTAAGGGCCAGTACCTGCTCCTGCCAGCCCCGCTGGACACCATCAACGTCCATGTGAGAGATGGACACGTCATCCCACAGCAGGTCAAAGTATCGGGGCGCACAGAGAAGCTGCTCGACTCCTTTGGTTTCATCAGGAGATTGAATGAATGAGTAGCATACAGAGATGTACTCCGGCACTGGAGCAAAATCCGATAAAAACTCATGATTAGTTTAAGAGAGAATGCGATTATCTTTTTGAGTTCAGGTGTTTACCTTCAGACAGGATTTTATCGTAAAACGTAGATAAGACTAGATAGAAACTTGCGCTAAATGAATACACTAATTTTAGTGTCAGTATAGGGTTATAAGTATACTTTTTTTGACCCATTATCATTACAGGCTCCAAACATAGAATAGGGTTACATGAACTACATCCTCTATTTCTGCAGGAGCCAGCCCTGACAACCAACGCCTCGCGCAGCAATCCTTTCTTCCTCACGGTGGCACTGTCTCCAAGGGGCTGGGCCAGCGGGGACCTGTTCTGGGACGACGGGGACAGCCTGGACACCTTCCATACCGGAGAGTACTGCTATGTCCTCTTCATCGCTGCTCAGGTGGGGAAGACTTCTTCACTGATATTCACTTCCATCCGGTCATTTACATTCAGCCATTTAGCACATGATGATATGCAACTTGACCTACAAATGAGGAACCAGTTGCTGCACAAATCGTTTTTATAAAAAATACAACATGATAGTGTGGCTGTAGGAATCAGGAAGTAGGTTTGTTATTGTAGTAGTATTCAGTTGCATAATAGGAGATAGGCGTTCATCGCAACAAAATTATATACTTTCCAATTTCTATCAAGAATTAAAACAACAAAGTGCAGAAGATGGTAGATTACATGTGTTTTGAAGATATAGGGAGGGATAATGCAGATCTAAGGTTCAAGAATCAAGGTGCAACACCTCAAAATAGTCTGGTCTGGAAACTTCAGAGTTCATTTTTTTTTAAAGAAAACATTTTCCTTGGAAGATAAGGAAATCAAACTCTGAACTGGTTCTAACACATTTATTATGTGCTTCAGGTGACAGCTCTACCACAGACTAGGAGATTCAATGACTAGTTTAACTGACTAGTTTCATTATTTTTAGGAACTCAAGCTTAACCTTGAGGCACTTTAAATGTACAATATGTAAGAATCAGAAATTCCTTCGCATTACCGGCGCCTTTAGCTGGTAAGTGAACTGCAGCCTGCTCAAGCTTGTGCATTCAAAGAGCCAGGTGCTAGGCCCGTGGGTAAAGACAAAAACAATCAAAGACTGATGTTAGTTATAAACATTCCTTTTTCCTGGCCTATTTCTTATATACTAGAAATCTGCCCAAAGGCTGTAGGAAAGTCGGGCAAGTGCACATTTAAAGTAGAACCTGTTCATATTTTGGCAATTTAAAGTGATTCCTGTGTGTAAAAATCCTACAAGCAGTGCCTTTAATGCAAGCAAACTCTATATTTTGTTACTATTCTGGTGACTATTCTTGGCGATGTCGCTCCTCCAGTCCCAGGTCGTGGGTGAACCGGTCAGGCAGAACGGGGGTCTGGGCCGCCTGGTTCTGGGGGGCCTGAGGGTGTTCGGGGTGCCATCACGGCCCGTATCTGTGTGGGCCAACGGGCTGGGAGTCTTGGACTTCACCTATCACACAGACACCAAGGTGAGCTGAGGTCCGCGCCGGAACTGAGGGGGTAGTGGTAATTACATCTCAACTTCGATCAACTGTTTTTATGAAATGGTTGAATCTCACTTTGCGTATTTGTGTTTTATCAAATACCAGCAATTCCAGTTTTATCTAGCACTTATATAAATATCAATATAAATATTGTCTATAATCAATAAGGCTATTTAATATTCTGATTATTGTTTTGATCATTATTAATATGATTATATGCAAGTGTATTAATGTTATAGTTCAAAGTTTCAACATGTTAAAGTGACCAACGGACTAAATTTTGACTTACTAGGCAAGCTTTGAGTATACAGTCTGAAAGCAGGGCCATGGGAGGATGACAAAGTTATAGTTCTCAGAGTGGATGACACACCATCTTTATAGAGCATGTCTCGACCACAAGCATGATAGCAGTAGAAAGGACGGAAGTGCAATGTAAGAAACTTTCATGGACTGAGAGACTGAAGCAGAAACACAATAAGAGCAATACAACGATCTAACAGGTAGGATAAAGAAACAACAGATCAATCTAGCCATCAAAACACTTTATAGTAGCACAGTTAGAAATAATTAACATTAAAGAAACACATCAAAGGATAAAATAACTGAACAGATTAGGATACTAGAATATTAAGTCAAGATACAAAAAATGGCTGAAATAAGCTGTACACATTCTGATAATATGACTATGGTAGGAAGATGATAAGGGTGCATTAACCAGTTTACGCAGATCATAAACATGCAAATTAATGTTGATCATAATAAAGAATCATCAGGTTATATACTGTAAACTCTCTGTCTGTCTGTCTGTCTGTCTGTCTGTCTGTCTGGAGGCGTTGAAGGTGAAGGGTTTGGCCCTGCCCATGTCAGAGGTTTTCACAGTCCGTTGGGCTCTGTGATTTAGGAAGAAGAAGCTGCTTCATTCACACTACTTGTTGCCCCTCATCACCTTTCTTACCTGTTGGTTGTCCTATGAAGCAAGCAGTCTATCTCCAAAATGTAAGGCAACTAAAGTCATTTGTTTTAACCCCAGATCATGGAAACAGTAAAGTAATCAACATGGTTGGAATAACATCTTTCGGTTTATTCTTCCAAGCCAAGTGGATATTGCGAGAGAATGATTTTGACTGAAGTCATGTGTATATATCATGTGTATAATTGTATTTATTTCATCAAGTGAATTCCCTTTAAAGGAGAAATGTGTAAGATTGCCTTTAGCTTTTTGCTGTTAACATGTTCAGTGCAATGTGAAATATGCACTGTTTACCTCCCCTTCACATAAACCCATGGTATCCATGTATCCATGGACATAATCTGGTCTGTTTTAAATAATCAAACTTTGAAGCTATCATCATTATTTATCTTGGCCACTTTATTAGCAATGACTGCTTCTCACTGCTTCACTGAAGAAAGTAACATTTAGCGATTGATTTTCTAATTTAAATGTGCTTCTGTTTTTGTTTTTCACTGCATTTCAATAAAGGATTTGTAAATGTGGTCCTCGTTAGATTATTAATTTAGCCAACACATTGGTGGTTGTTGCTTAATTTATTATTTTACAATTAACATATAAGGCAATACATATTTATACCATTTTAACAAGATGCATATCAGTTATCATTGTTCAAATAGAAAATAAATAGTTTCGACATATTAATTATTATTTATTTTTAATATGATATATCGGTCGCGGAGGGATTTTATGGTCTCAACAAGTCCGCACGGAAGAGATGATGATGATCTTCTTGTCTCTTGCGTCCTCGTGACGTGATGTTCAGACTCAGCAGTGGTCCTGATGATGCGCATAGAGAACCAACTGCATTCTAGCTTAGCCCTCGTGACCTCTAAATCAATACGTTATATATTCAATATTTGTTTAATTCAAGGGTTTATCACATGTTATTTATGAAACAAACGGCGTTTAAAACGTTCATGAATCAATTGTAAATTCGCGGCTTTTCAGTCTTCGCCTTTTTCTATTCCGGAAGCAGCGGGATTTGGGGGTTGTGTCTAAAGCAGCAGCGTTAAACGTGTGGTGTCACTGTCATAGCTCACCGATACACACAGGGATACTCTCTCATCGTACCAATAACACAAGAGGGAACAGACCTATAATAAACAACAACGTTTGTGCATGATAGCCAGCTATTGCTCCCCATGCAAGATGGACGTTAGCCATGGACTGTAGACTTCTCCGGCGGGACTGAAGGTGAGAGCTCTGACGCTTCTCTCCTGTGTGTGTGTGTGTGTGTTTGTGTGTGTGTTTACCTGGTCGGGCCATTTCATTCATTCCTCCGTCAATTCACCGGTGTGTCCCTGTCGCCAACAATAACATGATGTGATTGTTATCAATGCCTCACTCTAATTCGGTGTTCAACTTAAGTTTCCATAGATTGTGTCATATAAACCGATTGCCGCCTTGGTCGAGCTGGCTAACTCTAATATTTATGTTCCAAGATGCAAAAGCAACAGATGAACTGTAACTGCACGCCTAGGAGCAGGACAACCACCGTTGAATGAAATGGTTAGGACCCTCTTTTGCTAACCACGGTGCAAAAACATAAAGGAAAATAACTTGTCCTAAAGAGCCTGCTGTCAGATAAAGTATGATGCTGCTGGTGGTGCTGCTGCTGCTGCTGCTGCTACTACTACTACTACTACTACTACTACTACTACTACTACTACTACTACTACTACTACTACTACGGCGACGGCGATATACCTAGCCTAATAGTACTCTTATCAGAAGATGGGCATATGTGGAAGGCTGAATCAGTCCTGTTCGTCATGTTACTATTCAGTGGCTAATATAGGTTACTCTGTGATGTTCAATATCTGTTTTTATTAATTATTTCATTGAATGGTGCTAATGTCTTCGCAATGGACAATTAACCAACATTTATTGGTGACAAATATGTAACTATAAGATGCCCTAATGAAGATGTAGGCTATGCAAAAAAATAATGTATATTCATGTTAAGCCATTTGCAAATTCAGTGTACTTTTCCTGAATTTGTGTTTCCAGAACCCTGGGGCATCCCAGTCTATAATATAAAGTTGAAAGAGCCGCCGCTACTAAAATATAATTTCAATGTTGCCAAGAGGTGGAATTAGCATAATAAGAGAGAAGAAGATTTTATCTGTTTCTTCTCTCTTATCTGCAGTTCAACATGGTAAAATTAACCCCCATATGACAGTGGGGGGTATTTATATGGCAGCAACGGTAATCTGAGGCAGCAGATACCATGCCAGTGTTGCCCCCCCACTGAGAAATATGTTGGAATATCATATTTTGCACATAAATAAATATGTCAGTTGATTTTATTTCATCACTTATTAACACGAGTCAGGGAGAAAAAGTGTATACTGTGTTACACAGGCCTGGCATCTGGACGTGGTGGCACATCAAAATCACCTACTTACCTCCTTCAGTCACATACAGACCAAAATAACCTTGGTGCCGACCGAGTGGAGCACATTGTGACCGTTATCAGAGCTAAACCCTCTGTGTGTCGGCCATGTGCATTTTGGTTAAATATAATCAACCAGGAATGGGACATTTGCAGCGATTGGATTATCCCGTGTGACCAGTTTATGGGGTGACATATAACTGTGTATCTGAGTTTTGTCAGTTGGCACTTGGTGGTTTAGGAACTATTGAGGTTTTTTGTTTCCTATCTCCCTGGCTTGTTTTTGGACTCCATGGCAGTACCCACTTCCTGTCTGGCATCAGGAAGTGGACCAGCCTGTTTTAATCAAAGAAGGTAAACATGGGAACATGAGGAAGCATACCAAAAGGCCACGTGGTGATAACATCCGAGGTTGGACGCGTTGGTGGGAACACATAAAAGTAAGGTTCAGGAGTAATTCAGTCATATACATATGCCACACAGCACGGCTAAAGGGTAAAGGGCAAATAAGAACATACGTCTCCATTCGCATCTTGGGGACTTTTTACTAATTATATTAATAGGCACTTTCATCCAAAGCGATTAACAGTACAGATATGTTAGCAGCTAGGGGGTTGGAGCGTGTAGCTCACGGATGCCTACAGGTAGTTTTGGTTAGACATTTTTTACCATTTTTGGTAAGCAATCAAACCCTGAACGCACTGCACTTACACTTTCCTTCACCATGAAAACAAAGCACCCATCTCGGACACCAAACTCTGTTTGGTGGCGAGTCAAGAGGAGGTAATTTCAGTATCCATACTGGTGTCCTTGTTTCCCTTTCTTGATAAGCGCTTGGGAGTCAGTACAGGTGCCACAAGAACACTGTGTTTGCTCACGTCTTTCTGGGGCGTTCAGGTGGGTGTAATCATGTGTTTACACAAGGTGGGCCGCACACCAATACACTCTTGCCTTGTGCTCGTGTGTATTTATATGTTGTAAGTCAAATTAAAAGAGTGTTATGGACAACGTTCTAAGGATAAGGTCTGGCTTGACCTCCCGGTGGAGGACACTGCATTAAGCAGTGAACAAAAAGTCACAGGAGAATACATTTCTAGGTTTAGACCACTGATACAATGTTGTAATGCTCATCCAGTCTGTGCTTACTCGATTTCTTGAACCATATATTCTCCTTGTTGTTCCTCTTTAAACCTTTCCCATCTGACTATTCTCTCTCCCTCTACCTCCGTACATGCCCTCCTTTCCATATCTCCATCTCAACCCTCCTCTCTCTCAACCTCCATGACCCCTTCTCTCTTTCTCTACCTCCTCATACCTCCATTTTCCCCCTCTCTGTTTCACTCCTTCATCCATTCCATTTCGGTATCTCTCTCCCTCTGTCTCTCCGTCCCTCCCTCTGTCCCTCCCTCCCTCCCTCCCTCCCTCCATACCTCTAACCCTCCTCCCTCTCATCCCTCCCTCTGTCCCTCCCTCCATACCTCTAACCCTCCTCTCTCTCCATCCCTCCCTCCATACCTCTAACCCTCCTCCCTCTCATCCCTCCCTCTGTCCCTCCCTCCATACCTCTAACCCTCCTCTCTCTCCATCCCTCCCTCCATACCTCTAACCCTCCTCTCTCTCCATCCCTCCCTCCATACCTCTAACCCTCCTCTCTCTCCATCCCTCCCTCCATACCTCTAACCCTCCTCTCTCTCCATCCCTCCCTCCATACCTCTAACCCTCCTCTCTCTCCATCCCTCCCTCCATACCTCTAACCCTCCTCTCTCTCCATCCCTCCCTCCATACCTCTAACCCTCCTCTCTCTCCATCCCTCCCTCCATACCTCTAACCCTCCTCTCTCTCCATCCCTCCCTCCATACCTCTAACCCTCCTCTCTCTCCATCCCTCCCTCCATACCTCTAACCCTCCTCTCTCTCCATCCCTCCCTCCATACCTCTAACCCTCCTCTCTCTCCATCCCTCCCTCCATACCTCTAACCCTCCTCTCTCTCCATCCCTCCCTCCATACCTCTAACCCTCCTCTCTCTCCATCCCTCCCTCCATACCTCTAACCCTCCTCTCTCTCCATCCCTCCCTCCATACCTCTAACCCTCCTCTCTCTCCATCCCTCCCTCCATACCTCTAACCCTCCTCTCTCTCCATCCCTCCCTCCATACCTCTAACCCTCCTCTCTCTCCATCCCTCCCTCCATACCTCTAACCCTCCTCTCTCTCCATCCCTCCCTCCATACCTCTAACCCTCCTCTCTCTCCATCCCTCCCTCCATACCTCTAACCCTCCTCTCTCTCCATCCCTCCCTCCATACCTCTAACCCTCCTCTCTCTCCATCCCTCCCTCCATACCTCTAACCCTCCTCTCTCTCCATCCCTCCCTCCATACCTCTAACCCTCCTCTCTCTCCATCCCTCCCTCCATACCTCTCACCCTCCTCCCTCTCATCCCTCCCTCTGTCCCTCCCTCCCCAGAGGATGGGCCCAGGGTCCGGCGTCCTGTGGAGATGTCTCTTGGTCGTCTCCTGCGGCGCGCCTCCTCCAAGGCTTCCGACCTCCTGACCTTTAACCCCGGCGCCGGGGGCTCGTCGCCGCGCTCGGGCCTGGACGGGGAGATCATCTTCTCCAAAAACAACGTCTGTGTGCACCCCGCCGAGCCGCTACCCGGGCTCGGAGAACACCATCCAGGTACGGCCCCCTCCTGTGTCGGGGAGCTTACTGCGGTGGTCTTGTTTGACCACCGCAGGAGACATATAATCGCTTATCTCTGTGGAACAGCAACTGATTGCACTGACCTGCGTTCAATTAGAAACTCTTTCAGAAGCTCATTAGATTTGGACTCAAATTTTTGTGGTGCATAACCGCGTTGGGTTTTGAAGTCTGTCGGTCCTCCCCCGAATCTCTTGTGACTTTTCAGAACATGCTGTTATTCTGTAAATGGGGTATACTTGGTAGCATTCAATTAGCTGTTGAACTGAAGTTTTATGGAAGTTAAGGCAACACGTTCATTTTGATGTTTCTATGGTGTCCCTGAGCTACCATTACTGAGCTGTGTAGCGATTCCAGAGTTTTAGAAATGCAAATGCAAACCATTAAGTAAATCAACCTAATGATGTCGGATGTTAGTTTGAATAATGGTTTTAAAGCAGGGCTGAAGTATATTGAGTAGGCGACTGTAACATACAAAATAACCCGTGAGTCAATAACATGTCCATCAATGCATTATTATCAAGCCAAGTGTTGGCTAAGTACAGCATGAAGTTACCTGCTGTACTTTCTGAGCAGACAAAATGACCTTTTCCGACCATGTGCTGATGTTCATGACTTGGATTCATTTAAGGCAATGGATGTGTGCAGTGTTTTTCTGTGTATTCTAGCCGACAATGCAAATTGTTTTAGCCTTTAGCAATTCATGCTTACTCCCAAGTCCAAACAACACATAGCACGGAAAGAAGCTGCTCTTCAAGTTATCTGTAGTAGATCATAAGTCTAGTCACCCATTACTGACTCAATCATTTGGAATAAACTATGTTACTGAGTGATTTAGCGATCCCGTTTAAAACAGTCAGGAAGAATGCACATTTTTCAGAATGGGATTGTAGTAGGTGACTTTATAAATTACTTTGTTGTTTGCAAAATGCCTTACTTACTCTTATGTGACAAAGTTAGCTATACTTTTTAAAGGAGGAAGGCAGGTAAACATATATCAATTTATAACTGCCCTGCCCTGTTTTCAATGGAAGGCTAAAGGTTTGATGTGTTATCATACCTGATAATAGCTCCTCATTTAGTTTTATATGAGAAGCCGGCAAGTGGTTTAATATGATTCGATGATTCTCATTATTATTGTCACACGTTGTGTGCAGAAGAAGTTCTGATGATGTGTTAATTTGACTATGTCCTCATTCAGCAGACACTTCTCTCAAAGGCGACTTAGCATTCAGTAAAGAGCAGGTAGTGGATAGGCGATAAGGTTCAACAAGGTTGTGGACATTAGGGCGATCAAACCCAGTACCTAGCGCCTCAGATGACAACGCCCTTTAACCTAATACAACCCCCTTCCTGCATACTTTGTTCACCCTAGTAAATGGATAGGGTTCCATCTCGGGTTACCAGAGTGCCACTATGTGTGTGGGTCACTGTTAACCGCCTGTCCGATCACTCACGTTCCTTGTGGTGGTTTGATGGTGGTGCCGCCCCCTGCAGGCTACCTGTGCGTGCACGTGGAGAAGGACGACAGCCTGGGCACCACGCTCATACTGACTTGGGTGCCCAACTGCCGCATCCAGCGACAGGACGAGGAGGCCCTCCGCTACATCACCCCGGAGAGCTCCCCCGTGCGCCGGAACGCCCGTCACCGGGGACGAAGGTGAGGATAGGGGGGGGCTCCTGTTGGCCCTGATGTGGTGAATGCCACAGCATGTTCCTGAAGCGTGAATAGCTGTGGTTTTTCTTGAAGGTATCTCGGGAGGTCACATGTTTACTTCTAGTTAGTTAAAGGTGCGTTAAGTGTAAAGGTCTTAGCTCTAAAAGCTACCTCAGCTCTGCCGCCTCCTGTCGCGTCCAGGGAGATTTGTGCACAGCACAAAATGGCTTCCTGTAACGTGTTTGGGGTTGTCCCAGAATTGTGTGTTGAGGGAAACTTCAGATGGGGGTAGGGCTCCCAACCCCACCCCCATCTCCCATCTCCCCTTCCCCCACCCCTCTCCACTCCAGGCCTCACTCACGCCCCCCCGCGGCACAGGAGGAGGATGTGGCGGTGGACGAGGACAGGAGCCTCACCAGGCCGGTCCCCGCCGCCAGCGCCGCCAGCACCACCAGCGACGGCCAGAGGCACCCAGCGGCGGGGGAGGCCGGCGGGGAGCCCTCTCCGACCCGGCACCAGGCCTCCTCCCTGGGGACGGGGGACGAGGGAGACGAGCTTTCGGATGAGGTGAGCCGGGACAGCACCATGGGCTCGGACTCGGACACCTTCTCCTCGCCCTTCTGCCTGTCGCCCGTCAGCGAGGCTCTCTGCGAGAGCAGCGGCTCCGTCTTCCTGGACAACGAAAGCAGGTGGGTGGAGGCGAAGTAGGAGTAGACTGTTTCTCGGATCATTTCCGATTGCTACTCTGCACTTTGGCCAGTTGTTGGCTTAACCTCTTAATTTCCAGCCTATTTTTAATTGTCTAATTAATATGCTTGGTGTTTGAGTTGTGTTGGGTGTGTGTAAAAATGACTTGTATGTGCTTGTAGCGGAGTTCCTCATGTTTAATTTGATAGGACTACTTCTACATAATAAGGGCAGTGTTGTATGCCTTTTGCTGCGCGAGTGATCACGGCCTTCCCAAATCTGGGGAACCTCGAGTTTAAGAGGTTAAACTAGGTCCCCAGCCCTTTCTCTGTAGTTGCTCCACTTTTGAGTGAATGCATGTTTTTTTCTCTAGCTTGTAAATCTTGAATTAAAACCTCTGCTTGGTTGCGAAAGTTAGATTTTACGTCAATGCAAGTGGACATAAAGTGGATTTGAAATGTAGATGGGAGGCTATGTATGTGTTATTGCTGTGTGTTTAAATGGAACTGCTGAAAAATATGCATGATTTTAGATTATTTTTTATAATGGGGTACGACAGGAGATGATGATGGTTTGCAAAAAGCCAGTTATTTCTATAATTGAGTTGAATGTGTGTGTTATCTTCTAAAATGCTGTCCTTAAAATTGTTGTAATTTGCCTTCGTATTTTAAGGGGTTTGGTAAATATAAACCTCATCAACCTGGTTTCAATCTTTTTTTGTGTACATCCTAGTTAACTAGACTTTAATGAGAAGACTAGCAATGTGTAACATGCTACAGAAGCACATGCATGTAACCTGTTGCAAGAACAGCAACACCATGTTGTCTAGCGTTGTCTAACTTATATCAATAATTACTCTATTTTTTCAGTTACCAACTGCTATATTCAAAATATTATATATACCCTGATTACTCGACCACAGTTTACCACACGGTGGAGCTCATCACGACAGAAACTCCCATCGCCACCTACAGCTCACACTGTAGTTCCCTCATGCCACCACACGGTCGAGCCAAAGAGGGTGGAATTGACGCTAGAGGCGTATTATTGCTGCGGCTGTATCATGGTGGCTGATCATCCGTTGCTAGGGATTTTAGTCACCTTAGGGCGTGTGCTTGTGACTAAAAGATGCATGGCAATGAGTCATCAAGAGACACTTACAGTGCTGGTGTGGTTTGACAAGATTTGGTGCATACCCTTTCTGAAAAAAAACCCAAAAAACATATTGTTTGTTTTCTCTCATTACCGCCTGCATCCCGCTAGGGCTTTGAGGGCATAGCCCCTACACTGCTGGATTCTGTTTCCTTATCAAGGGAACCATCTGGATGGGCTATTGGGTTTGCTTTTCTGACCTTACAGCCATTTGACTTTACGATTCCCTCATAGCCTGTTTCCACACAGCCATTTGGCTGAGGAACTGCCCTGTATGTGTGTTGTTTTTTGTGAGAGAGAGCGTGTGTGTGTGTGTGTGTGTGTGTGTCTGTGTGTGTGTGTGTCCGTGTCTGTGTGAATGATAGAATGAGAGAGAGAGAGAGAGAGAGAGAGAGAGAGAGAGAGAGAATGAATCTGTGTGTGTGACTGGTTTAACTACTCTCAGAGCCTGGTTTTCTGGAAGTGCAGGCAGTGTGTGACTTGGCAGCCAGGCTCCCTGGTGCACAGCTTCTCCTCTCAACTCCTCGTCCTCCTCCTCCACTGCTGTGCGACCTGTATAACTGTCAGGCCTCTCCTCCTCCTCCTCCTCCTCCAGCACCCTGGCTGGCACCAACCATTCATTCCTCGCTCTCTCTCCTCCCGCAGCTCCATTCAGATGTCTCTCTCTCTCGCCACCTTCATTCTTTGCCCTGCCACGCTCTCCATCTCCATCATCCCTCCCTCCTCTTTCTGCCCTTAACTTTAGTCACGAACCCTCCAACATGCCCCCCGCTCCCCATACAGTCCTCTCCTTATCGTTTGTCCTCTCTTTCTCTTCCTCTCTCTCTCTCTTTGTCTGCTTTTCTACTCTCTCTCCTCCTCTATTTCTTTCTCTCTCTCTATTTTCGTTCTTCCCCCTCTTCACTGACTGTGTGTGTGTGTTGGTGTTGCTGGGCTGAATGTCAGTTCTCTCTCTCTCCCTCCCTCCATCCCTCCCTCCCCTTCTCTCTCTAATTGACACTGTTAAGGGGCCAGGAAATGGAAACATGTCACTTGGAATCATTCACATAGAGAGAGCCGAGCGAGCGAGCATCAGCATAATACAGAGAAAGGGGGAGAAAGGGAGTTCAGATTTGATTTAGCTAGTCTCACTTGATGATTTATATTTTGTTCATTATGAATCCACAATGAGGCTGACATGCAGGTTCGCAGCATTAAAATCTCCTAATGTTTTTTCAAAAAAACAAAGTCTGTGACTTTTGCGTACGGGTGTGCGCACTTTGGAATATAATATTTCGGCGCATTTGGCTTGTGCTTCACAGACCACCACATAGATCGTTCCAGATTTTTCTACCCAAATCAAACCATGAAGCTCTACTCAAGACTGAATATGTTAAAGGGGGAACGAAAACGCCTGAAAACCAATTCCTGTTTAGAGTTTGCAGATTACAGATGTCTACTTTCTGAGGACTGTTGGCCACACAGCTGTCTGTCTATCCCAGGGTTAGATGGAGGTCGGTGGGCTTCCCACGAGACCGTCTCCAGACGTCCCTGGTCCAAGCCCCTGGTTCTCTGTGAGCGCAATGGCAGGTCGTGTCTCTGGGGGGAGTTGGGCAGGGAATGACGCGCAAGGACGAGAGAGAGAGCAAGAGAGCGGGAGGGAGGGAGGGAGGGAGGGAGGGAGGGAGGGAGGGAGGGAGCTTGAGCTAGAGAGAGAGAGAGAAGTGTTGCTCGCCTTGGGGCAGTCACACCTCGGGCCTGGAGGGACGAGCCGTTTCAAACTGCCGTACCGTTTCTAAAACAGCTTGTTGACACGACGGGTTCTTTGGATTTACACTCGCACCCCACCCCCACCCCTACCTCGTTCTCTCTCTCTCCCTTTTTTCGACCGTTGTTTTCTTTATTTCCCCCCCTGGTCTTGATGAGGACCAGAGCTGGTCACTTGACACCTTTTTTCATAGGGTCGACGGAATTAACATTTCGTACACGAAGAGAACGCAGTGCCTCGATCCACACATAGAGGTCCCAAGAGAGTGTGTTTTATGTGTTTATTTATTATTTGTTCATTTATTTCCACAAGCGGCCCGTTTGGATTCGTAAACACAACGCAGACTTTGACGATCCGCAGGTCTACAGAAAAAAAAATTACGTATACATTTTAAACAATAATAAGGTATTTTCCATATTTGAGGTCACTTAAGCCCCTCATCCCCCTGCTCTCCCTACCCCTTCACCATAGGCCCGAGGCCTCCCCACTGGGCTCCAGGCCTGGGTCTTACCCTGGGCTCCAGGCCTGGGTCTTACCCCTGGGCTCCAGGCCTGGGTCTTACCCTGGGCTCCAGGCCTGGGTCTTACCCTGGGCTCCAGGCCTGGGCTGCTAAGCGTCTAGTTGTATGGTTTGATGCAGGGGGAAGCGGGCAAATAAACCAGGCTGCAGCTTGGATTGATCAGCCTTGTAAGCTTCTCATCTGCCGACAAGGGAAATGATTAGCAAGACATGATTGATTCAGGGTGGGAGGAATCAGCCAATCCCCTCTTTTTTTTCTTTTCCCCCTCTCTTTCTCTTCCTCTGTGTTTATCTCTCTTACTCGCCCTCTCTTTCTCTATCTCTCATTTTCCATGTCTCTTCTTCTTCTTCTTCTTCTTCTCCTCCTCCTCCTCCTCCTCCTCCTCCATTCGCTCTCTCTCTCTCTCTCTCTCTCCCCTTTTTCTGTCTCTCAAGCTAAACTTCTGTCTCTTTCCTACTGCAACCCTTTTTTCTTCCCTTTACAACTCTCTCTCTGCCTCGTGTTTATGTATTTATTTATTTGAGGTTTATTTGAATAGGAACAGATACAGAAACATAGATACGCTTGAGACAGTCATCCGTTGTTTGCATTATAGTGTTTTTAGCCAAAGCTAATTTACGACACTTGGGGCTTTTGTTTAAAAATAATGATACAGATTAACATTATGAAAAAGTAAGAAAATGGAAATGGAAATAACATAAAATGAAAAGGAAAAGAAGACATAGAGAGAGCACATTGTAAAAAAAACTAAGTATACCAGCAAGATTGTTGGTGAATTAGCCAAAATTTTGTGTTTCTTTTGAAGGTGTCAAATGTAGGGATACATTTCAAGTGGTCTAGAAGTGAATTTTGTCCCTTTTACTGAAAAGGCAGTTTAAACGTAAGATGTGTGTCCCTCTCTCTCTTGGCAATGATCAGTTCTTTCTATTTTAGTAGAGTGTGTTTTCATTTGCCGATCTTTAGTTCAGGGAATGTTTACTGCTTGACCCAAAGCATTTCCCTGTTCCACCGTGGGCTTTAATAAAATGTACATTGATCTGCTCTTTGCACAATATCTGCCCAATACGTGTTTTCTTTATCGTTTTTCTTATTCAAACCCATAGATGTCGTGTTGGCTTCTCCTGTCTGGAGATTAGGCTTGTTTAAACGTATTGTGGGAGAGGTATGTTATAGACTGTCTTGAGTGTCAAAGGCTTTCTAACAGTTAACACTTCCCGATCTGCTAGCTCGTCAGAGGCGTGTGTGAGAGTCCATTATGGACATTAGCCATGCTCTATCAAATCTTTGTGTGTGTGTGTGTGTGTGTGTGTGTGTGTGTGTGCGTACATGTGTGCTACAGTTTATTGCTCCAGTCCTAATAAACTGCAGGACAAATGCACACAGGAACATAGCACAAAATAACATAAAATAACAACTTGTTTATGTGCTCTTCCTGCGTATTCCCATTTGTTGGCCTCAAAGAGATTCAGGCCTTTTGTGTGTGTGTGTGTACGTGTTTGAGTATGTTTGTGTGTGTGTACATTTTTGTGTGTGTGTACATGCACATGTCTCTTCTCCTACAGCAGTGGAACCAAAGCTCAGGTTTCAATGACGGGAACAGCATGCCCGCCTTGGGGGAATGACAAGGAAATTGGACAGCACAGAGTGTGATTTGTGTGTGTGTGTGTGTGTGTGTGTGTGTGTGTTTGTGTGTGCGTGTACAGCCTCCATGCATTCCTCCCATTCTCAGCCATATTGAGACACAAGAAAACAGGGCAGAATCAGCAGAGAACCCAGGCTTAGGCAATATGTCAGAGCCTTCATCAGAGGACTCAACCACAAAAATACGAGTTTACGAGACGGCTACGCCTTTTGTCTACAAGACAAGCATTTATAAAGCCCTGAGTTAGGGAATATTGATATCTACTATGCAATTTTCATTGTGAGAATTTGGCTTCAGGCATGACCCAACAAACGGGTAAAAAATGAAGTGACTTCCAAAAACATTCTTAGCAGGCCTTTACAATTCTTTTGACGCAGCTCTCACTCCAAGACTGTTAAGGACGCCAACAAAAAACACGTTTGGTCTCTATCGTCAATCAAATATCTCATCTTCATGGGTCCCTCTCCTTATCTCGGTGTTTCTCCCCAGGGAGATGTGCGACGAGTCCATGACCCCCTCAGTAAGCTCCGCCTCCAGCCTGGACAGCCACGCACCTTCCGAGTGCAGCAGCCAATCGCAGGGCATGCGCTGGGAGGAGCAGCAGAAGGCACTGGCGCTGGAGCAGCTGTGCGGCGTGTTTCGGGTGGACCTGGGTCACATGCGGTCCCTTCGACTCTTCTTCAGGTCAGTCGACAGGGGTCAACGGGGTTGAGAAGGGGTCGGCAGGGGCTGATGTTGTTTTCGTGACCTCAGCGACCCCTCGTGATTTCCCTTTCCCCGTGGTCCTTTGTCTTGAGGAGCCCAAAAGAAAAGTCACCTAGGTGGAGTGTGGCAGCCACCTAGTTGGCGTGTAGTGACAGACATTGCTGTAAACCCATTTTCGTAATTGCCAAATTATGGTCTATTATCTAGATTATGTAGTAATTGGATGTAAGTGAATCCTCCATTTTTGCGAATGCAGGGCATGTTCACGATTCGGGCGCTTCTGGTGCGCACCTATCGTAGGCCACCTCTTGCAGTACAGCCGCGTCTCCTGCACATAAATGTCGGGCGGGGAGAGAAAGGAGGTCTTTGTGCCAGAGAAAACTGTGAGCTATTGTATCGTGGGAGCCTTTGAAGCACTGTGCTGTTTGTGTGCCCTGGCAGCGATGAGGCGTGCACCAGTGGGCAACTGGTGATCGCCAGCAGAGAGAGCCAGTACAAGATCCTCCACTTCCACCACGCCGGCCTGGACAAGCTGGCCGAGGTCTTCCACCAGTGGAAGTGCTGCAGAGAGACCCAGCTCAAAGACCAGGTCAAGAGCGCCATTTTAACCTGCACTGTGTCGTGTTTCGACCGCAGCAATTAACTCCATTAAAACGTCTATCTGAACTCCCAACGTTTCTCCATGAATAGAACGTGCCCATCGACGAGTAGTTCCCTCCAGGGAACATAAATTGTTTTATTCTGGTATACGTTCCTTCTTCCATTTCTGCTTTCTCACTCACTCACTCACTCACTCACTCACTCACTCTCACTCTCTCACTCTCTCACTCTCTCACTCTCTCACTCTCTCACTCACTCTCTCACCCTCACTCACTCACTCACTCTCTCACCCTCACTCACTCAGGTGGTGGATGAGAAGTCCTGCATGCAGTTCTCCATCCGCAGACCGGTGCTGCCGTCGGCAGAGAGCCACCCGGAGGAGAGGCTTTACCGCCGGCTGGAGGTCAACACCTGGCTGAGGCACTTCAACCGCAGCGGACAGGTGGAGGAGGAGTACAAGCTGCGCAAGGTGGGTTGGGCTGTGTATTTGACGGGGGGGTTGTGGTGATGGGTTAAGTGGTTGTTCGTGTGTTGAAGAGAGAGGGAGATTGGGGGAGAGACTGGAACATCTTTGAAAAGTATGATAGAAAATCCAGTGTCATAAAAGATCCCGTCATTGGCAAAATATCCCCTTGAGTCCCAGACTGAATAATTTTGTGCACATTTGCACAAAAATGCATTGGTTGGCTCAGTATATTAACTAAGATATTCTATGAGTCTTTCTTTTTTCATATCATTAAAATTGAGCCACTGCAGCCATGAATTCTGCATTCATTTTTTAGCCATCCCATTTTCATTGGACCAACAGATTTAATGATGCCACCGCCAGAAAATAACATAACTTTCAGGAAGATTTTTATTTTGGGGTCATTTGTTTTTTATTCTGCTGTAGGCTATGAAAGTTAACAAGGTTACTTTAGCTCACGGCACGCTGGCCAGCTGATTTGACAAAAGGTTGCACATTTATTTTAGTGAGTGGTGATGAGACGGTAGCTGTGCTGTTATGTTATGAGTACGTCATAGCTGTGCGGTTATTGAAAGTTAATTAACACCTCGTAAGAATCAAGTATATGTATATATATATTTCTGTCTCATATTCCCGGTACAAAATCTATTAGCTATATCTAAGTATTAATTATGTTATCTAGTGGATGTCAAAGATCACATGATGTCTTGATTCATGTTCCCCCCCCTGAGATCTTAATTTGAATGCTGGTTTAACCCCTACACAAAACAAAACCTGCTGCTTTTAGCTCCAGAGTCTGTTTCCTCTTTTTAGTCATCAAACTGAAACATGACAAATCGTTCCAGTCATACGGGGAACTTGCAGCACACCACCACGTAGGGTACGGGGCGAGGTTGAGTTTTTTCGTTGCTGAGTCATCTGTGCTTTGTGCAACACACTGGAGGTACTGAGATGACTCAGTGGCCATGCATAGTGTGTTTTAAGCACTGTCCTGGTTAATGAACCTCTTTCTAGATGTAGATCTTCGTTAAACAATGCAAGATGGCTACTTCCTCAGAGGACTCACAAGCTCTCTCTTGAAAAATAGGTTGTAATCTTAATGAGACCAAGTTCATGGGTTTGACAAAGGTTAATTACTAATGCATGAAATGCTATTCAGAAGTTTTATCCAGAGCAACCCAGTGAATGCAGGGAGAAAGGTCATTAAGCAGTAGGGGGGCTAGGGCCTTTTTGATTGATGAAGTAAATCCTTCCGGTCATCTGGGGATGTTGGGGATCGAACCCAGTACCCTTTTAGATGGGACTGAAACAACCTAGCAGCTAAACTATCCTGTCCCTTCCTTCCCTCTTCCTGTTACCCTTTTGAGTGTTAGTCCAAGTCTGGCCTATTTATTCACATATGTCGTCCTTATGTATATAGATATATCGTTTGTATATGTTATGGGAGTTGTACTTATTCTTAAGTTACATTTCTTCATTCTATTTTTGATTATTTTATCTGCCCTCAATTATGGAAGATACCCAAATATGCTCTGCTGTGACACCCAAATATCTCCTCTGGGATTAAATAAGATTTGATCAAACGGTTGCTCAAAACCTCCTCCATCCCCTCCCTCCTCCCCCGGCCTCTAGGCCATCTTCTTCGGTGGTATCGACCCGTCCATCAGAGGCGAGGTGTGGCCCTTCCTGCTTGGCTACTACAGCTGTGACTCCTCCTCCGAGCAACGGGAGGCCTGGAGGCTGCAGAAGCGCACGCACTACCACGACGTGCAACAGCGCAGGTAGGCGCACGTCTGTGGGTGTGGGTGTGTGTGTGTGTGTGTGTGTGTGTGTGTGGCATTGTCATTGTTTGTAAGTGTGTCATTGTCATTGGTTGCGTGCGTGTGTTTGTGTGTGTGTGTGTGTACAAATGCATGCATTGCATCTGCATAATGCTATTTCTGACCCGTGTCCACTCAAAACACTCCCTTCACAATGGGCGCCTCACATTCATACACAGATCAAACCGCCGATATGCAACGCAATAGCCAGCTATTTGGGGGCAGTAGGGCTTAGGGGTCTTGCTCAGGGGAACCTCAAAGCTAAAATTGGATTGTGTGTGTGTGTGTGTGTGTGTGTGTGTGTGAGAGAGAGAGTTTAAGTGTCTGTACTTGTCTGTAATAAATATGTCCAGGTCAAATTTAAGTGCACCCACGTAAATCCTATCCATGGAAGCCAAAACAAATTCATGCCGAGAAAATGAAGTCTCAATATCCTGACATTGATGCATTTAATGAGCGATGACATTGTCGCCACAGTGGCTGCCAGATTCTCACTCACTCAATCGCTCTCTCTCATGCACATACACACATGCAAACACAGACAAACCACACATTTGTTTGTGGTTTCCTGACTATCAATAAGGCGCTTTCTCTAAAGGGGTGTTAAGGGAACGCAGCAGGTGTGCAGTAAATGTTCTCTGGGGGAAACGGCATGTCAACGCGTATCTCTTCATATATTCACATCAACACCGAGCTGTGCCACAACATACAGCGTGTGTATTTGTGTTTGTGCGTCTGTCTGTATGTGTTTTTAATTGTATGTGCATGTCTATCATTGCGTGTGTCAGTATGTGTGTGCATGTGTCATTGTTATCGCAACTTGCGTCTTTTATTGTGTAGGTGTGACGTGTGTAATTATGTATTTGTCTGTGATTTTTTCGCATATTTGTGTGTGTTTTTGTTTTGTGTAATCGTGTGTTTGTGTGTGTGTGTGCATATCATCGTGTATGTCTGTCATTGTGTGCGTGTGTCATTTGTGTGTGTGTGTGTGTGTGTGTGTGTTTCAAGCCGATCCCCCTCCTCCGTCACCGTCATAAAGATGGTAATTAGAAGGGGTGGGCGGTGTGCTCTATTAACATATTGAATAGTTCACCGGGTCCCATCTTAAGTCCAGTAATTAGAGCCCGCTGGTACTCTGGTACTCTGGACTCCCCCTGAAACCCCCACTTGACTGGGAGCCCCCCAGGGAAGCGCAGCTTGGATCAATTAAGAACCAAGGTTTCAGCGTTTCATCTCGGTAATCTCAATTGAAACTCAATTTTATCCCCCTTTCGATGCCCTTGGCAGGCAGTTGTACACTGTAATATTGTGAAAAGATGTATACATATATTTATATATTTTAGTATTTTAACAGCCACCTAGCTGCATTGAAGCATGTAGATGTTTTCCAGCGTTGATTTGAGATCGCGGTTGTAATTCACCTTCCTCTGGTGCAAACGATGGCCTCTGCTTTTGGATTACAGACTATAGTGGGGAATTAACCATTCCCCTTGAAGTCAATAAAAGGCGTGTTCGTCAATAACGCATCATGATTGTATAATAAAGACTCATCAGTAGGATTTTATTATGAGTATGTTATGAAAAATGTATGGGTGTAGGGAAAAATCGATACTTTGCCATTTCTGTTATTTAAGCAGTTTGTTTTCATGGTGGACATTTTTCTTCCGTTTTACCACCGAACCAGAATGTTCCAGAATAGAGATTTAAACAACATCTACTTTTCAACCACACACAACAGCTGAGTTTGACAGTTTGACTACCATTTGTGTTAGGCTGATTACCTGTTGGCAAAAAACAAAACAAATATCGCAAAAATATGTACCGTACTCAACAGTATTTTAGTGAGAGAGTGAACACAGATACCTAGGTGCCCTGGGAGGCACCAGCAACGCAACCAGAAGGACACCACGAAACACACAGTTGCGCGGCATTGCATCAGGTGTGCTGCCATTGTTCCTTGTGGGGTTTCATGGAAAACAAACAGTGTTAATTAAATCCCCCCACCCTTCACAAACACACACACACACACAATCACACACACACACACACACCCCACAAAGGACAGTGCTGCTTTATTACCTGCAAGGTGAATAATACAATAATAGCTGTATATTGTTGCAGGGGTGTTGTTGTCCTTTGAGGAGAGTCTTTGATGGAGAAATGACCTCCCCTCCACCTTCAACCAGGCATCCACCCTCCCCCTTCTCTTCTATTTTCCTACACCCCTGCATTTATGAGCTAATCATTAATCTTTTACACAGTCACATTTAGAAGTCTACCTTTCTTTTATTGTGACTTTTATCAGTAAACACCAAAATAAATTATATGCCGTATATATAATCTCTACATAGTCACATATTTTCCTTTCCTAAATTCCACCATAGTAGCTAAAGAATTACTACTTCCGCCATTGTCAGTGTCTCACAAGGAACCGCACCTGATGCCGTGAAATTCCACTTCATACGTGTCAGAGCCGTTGAAAGTTGCTCGTAAACGTTAATGTTAAAATGCCAACAGCATTGGGTATTAAAGATAAACCATCACTCTGGGATATATTTTATTGTAAGATAATACTGCTTCATATGCATATTGAGAAAGAAATTGCAGCCTGCATATCAACACCGTTTCCGCTAAAAAGTTGGACCGTTTGGCTTCATTTTGCTGAATCTGTCAAATGGAGATTTCAAATCCCAGACCTATAACTGAAGTTGCCCATTTTTTCCAAAGGCATCAGGTGTGGTTCCTTGTGGGTTTTCATGAAGGAAACAGTGTTAATTAAATACACACACACACACCCCTCCAAAGGAACGCACCACTCTATCACCTGCAAGATACATAATACAATAATAACTGTGTATTGTTGCGGGCTTGTTGTTCTTTGAGGAGTGTCTTTGGTGAAGAAATGACCTCCCCACTGCTTCCAACCACTCATCTACCCTCCCTTCTTCTCTGTTTTCCTACACCTCCGCCTTTACGAGCCAATCAACAATCTTTTACACCACAGTAACAACTACAAGTCTAACTTTAGATATCGTGACTTCTATTAAGTACATACAAAATACAACCTTTTAAAAAGACGCTGTGACTGTGGTTTCCTCTGTGTGTCTCTGACTGGGTCCTGGTCTGGGGTCCATGCAGGTTGTCCATGACCCCTGAGGAGCACAGTGAGTTCTGGAGGAAGGTCCAGTTCACGGTGGACAAGGACGTGGTGAGGACGGACCGCAGCAACCTCTTCTTCAGAGGGGAGAACAACCCCAATGTGGAGATCATGAGGTCTGGGGAAAGCCTTTCTCTCTCACGGCCGCTCCGTCTCTCTCGCTCCATCTTTCTCGCTCCCTCTCTCTATTGCTTTCATTCACTCCTCTTCATCAATTCCCCTTTGCTTCAACTGTCACTTTTTTTTCATTTCCACACTTAAATTGTGCCCCATTTTCACCCCCTCAAGCTTCACTCTGTTCACACTTCATATCTCAGACATATCTGTCTGTCTGTCTCCACTTTCAAAAATCGTTCTCTCGTCTCTTATCTGCTGCATGCATTTCCCTTATTTCGATAAAAAGAATGAAAGAAAGTACAAATAATGATTTTGACATGCATTCAAAAATATTCAAACTAAAAACCACCACAAAATGCAGAACACAACTCAAAAGTCAAAATGATATCCAAAGAGAACAAATCTATTTATAAAAGCTCCCTCTTCCCGTCTCTTAATCCACAGATTTTCTCTGCCTGTTCCTCCACATTTTCATACATGCGTTGCTCGTCGCCTGCCTCTGTACACTCTAGTACCTCTTCATTTCATACCACCAAGCCCTCGGGGAAACGGCTAACATGTTTCACGCTTTGTTGAGTCCGACTAAGCCCCCGACCTCACGATTGACTCACACTCACTGCTAATGGCTTTCATTTATTTATTTATTTATTCATTTATCTATGAAAAGTAGGGACAAGAGGATTTGAACAGCGTGCTAGGGATGCGACTCTCATTATGGCCGTTGGTACGTGTCTGGGTATAATGTGTCGAGTTGAGGCGCAGAGAGCTTCTCACTCATGTGGGTGTGTTGAATGTAGCCAGTTGCACCTGGCACAGCTGTTTAATATGCATAGCATAGCGTTAGCATGGCACACACAGCGCGTTATCAGTCGTCACATTCCTGAGCGGCTAGCGGTTTCATTGCATTTTTGACCATGAATCATAATCAACTTTAAGTCTGAACAAATATATTATTGCATAGGATAGTCTGCTCGAAGAAATGAAAACACAGGTTAATACTCGCGACAATAGATTCATGTTTGCATTATATGGAGGCTGTATTAAGAGCAGTTGTGGAGATAATGCTCTGGCACTGGGAATTAACTAATGCTGCGCTTATGCCAACGGCTGCCGGTAATGTCCTGGGGGATCACAGAACCAACCATCGAAAAAAACATGGTCTCACTGCTCCTGTCTAACCACATGAGGAATCTGAAAAGGCCTGAACCCTGATCTAACCCTATATGGAAATAATAACACGCAAACATATACTTTTAATTTTCTTAGCCAAATACTGGCAGTTCAAGAAAGACAGCTGTTTTTCATTACTGCTTTCATGAAGTCTGCAACCAGTCAAGGAAGTACAGTGAGACTTGGAAGGAAAGATGATAATGATTGGAATTTGTGTGGTGCTGTTCGGCGTTTGTTCTGTTACCAAAGCCACTGTTGCATAACAAAGGGTGAATCATGTAACAACAACAATGTCAGCGTGCTGTGCTGTAAGTGGTTCAAGTTCTTGGGTTTCCAAAAAAAAGTGGTTGTCTCCGGTTGTGGGTAGCAGCGGTTGGTTGCCGACTCATAGCTGAACGGTTGTGGGTCTGAGTCTACTACGTTCGCCGTAGGCATCCTTAATCCAGCTCATTAGAAACTATGACTGGTCGTCTCTAGAAACCTTCTGCTAAACGACAAAATGCTAAATGTCAAGTGAGCGTACCGGTAAGTGACGTTTCCTATCTCGGCCTGCGTCCCTACCCCTCCACCCCTTCCCTCCAGGCGGATCCTGCTGAACTACGCCGTGTTCAACCCGGACATGGGCTACTGCCAGGGCATGTCTGACCTGGTGGCCCCCCTGCTGACGGAGGTCCAGGACGAGAGCGACACCTTCTGGTGCTTTGTGGGCCTGATGGAGAACACCATCTTCATCAGCTCGCCCCGCGACGAGGACATGGAACGGCAGCTGGTACTGACGGATGGGGGTGGGCGGGGGGCTGGGTTAGTGTGTGTGTGTGTGTGTGTGTGTGTGTGTCAGGCACCGTCTTAGTTTGTATGTCAATTACAACAATTTGGAAAAGAGTATCCTGATTTTTGTATCCTTTACTTCAAATATATTATACCTATGCAGTAAAAGTATAGGGGAAATACTGTGTCATTTGTTATTGATTACTGATGATAAGGATGGGGGGTAGAACTATATTGATATTTTATACATTAAACAAAGACAACTAACTTAATAAATGTAGAAGAGTGAAAAGTGTAAAAGTACTCAAGGTTGCGTGTTTCATGTCTGTCACCACTGAGGTAGTGTTGGTAAAGGTGTGGTTTTAAGCACTGGCCGTGAAAGAGGTGCAGATGACCAGTTGAATACGTCACACTTTCCTCTCATGATGTTGAGCAGCCTTTTTTGGAGTGCCATTGTGTTGAAGTTCCCTAAGTGCCTCTAAGCTCTACAACTCCATGCCTGTTCCTTTGATTAAACACAGCATTCACATGGAACATGCCAATCCTCTCCTGATCCACCTCTCCACCTTCTCTCCGTCACCTCCACCATTACCTCCAATGCCCCAATACCTCGATCATTACCATCACCTCCTCCCCCACCCCATGGCCCTCTCACCTTGACCTTTAACACCAACACCATCACCACCACCACCACTTCCACCACCACCACTTCACCTCTTCCTTAACACCCCCATCACCTTTACCCAATCACCTCCACCTTCTCCATCAACTCCTCTTCCAACAACACCCTCGCCCCCCCCTAAATACCCCCCCCCCCCCCCTCCCCCCCCCCCCCCCTCCATCAACCCAACCACCACCACCACCCTCATCAACTGGCCTACATCCACTCCCATCACCTCCCACCTCCACCTCCCCATCCACCTCTGCAGATGTACCTGCGGGAGCTGCTGCGTCTGATGCTGCCGCTGTTCCACCAGCACCTCACTCAGCTGGGGGAGGACGGCCTGCAGCTGCTCTTCTGCCACCGCTGGGTGCTGCTCTGCTTCAAGCGGGAGTTCCCCGACAACGACGCCCTGCGCATGTGGGAGGCCTGCTGGGCCCACTACCAGGTGAGTGCGGGCGGTCTCTGCTCTGGAGGTTTAAACTGGCACGCAGACACTCATGTACACACGGGCGGGCACATACCCACACATGTATACACATATAGACACATGTGCGTTGCGTTGTGACTAGAGCTCCCTTGTGCAATAGGGCTTGTACACATGGCGACAGATCTTAATGCCCACCTCCATTTCTGTGGAATAGAAGCATAGCAATGTGGATGGTAGTAATTGTGTTTCGGTCATTGTTTAGTAATGAGTCAGGAAATGGTCATTACTAAGGTCATCATGGGGTGATGTTGTGTTTCTCATGCAAGCTTTGGCAAAACAAAGTTTGTATTAGCCAAGGATACGGTATATGTACGTTTATTTAGGATTTTAAATAAAGAACACAAGCCACATTGTGATATATTCTGATGCATTCTGATAGGGGAATCATTAAAAGGGCTAAAAGTTAGGTCACAGTAGTGATGATAGGAGGTGTAATTAAGCATATTCTACCAGGGTGTTCAATGCTTTTCAATGCTCTACTCATCTTCCACAACAATTTAATGTATTTTAAATTTAAATATCGGGGGCTTTTCCAAGCTAACTGTGATATTGTGGAGTCTGTGTGGTTGATGGCTGGTAAAAGCAGCCTCACCGGGCACGAGTCAGACGGATTGGACTTTGAGGCTGCACAACTGTTGTGCATTTAGTAATCAATTATTATAATGTGATCATAATTATATTATAATGTGATTAATCAGATTAAAAAAAGAAGGAAGCAACTGACAGCCCTAGTATATAAACGTAGTACACACATGCAAACATGTGCAAACATGTGCACAGATGCAAGCATACACACGGAGGATGGACACATGCAGACACACAGAGACACACACGCACGCACGCACGCACGCACACAGAGAAAAGGTCGGGGTCATGGTTCCGCATGGCGTGGCTAGCTTGGGTCTTGGTCTAGACGTGTTGTCATGGAAAAGCTGCTGGAGAGAAATGATTAGACCGGGTGGAAGGAGTGTTTGAAGCGGGGTTTTCAGACACTGAGATTTTATTTAGCATTGGAAACATTGTGTCGTACTAGGGACTGAAGATGTCGGTCGCTGAATCCAACGCTTATCGTTGTTGAGTCATATATTTCATAACAATGATGTCTGTTCCAACAGCAGGTCATAGGGTCCTGGGAGTTACAACAACAAGAGGCGATCAATCTAAATGAATCTAATGAGTCGAGCAACAGGGAGGATGTGGAAACAGGGGAATTAAACATAACAAACGGCTCAGTGAGCGGGAGATGGATGGGGGGGGCAGGGGGGCCTCTTTTCTAAAGGGTGGGCAGAGTCTTGCGTGGAGGAGGAGGGTGAAGGGAGGGGGGAAGTGGGGGTAAAACACATGCAGAGACCCTCCTGAGGTGTGGTCCAATGACATCGGAGCAAGTGGAAAACAAGACGTCCGTCAGACAGATGCTCAGACGGTGGGGAATGACGGCGAAGGGAAAGAAAGAATAAAGGAATGAGTTTGACCCCAAAGGAGAGAAAGTGGAAGTGAGGGAAAATAATGTGCGTCTGCAGATGGTCAGTGAATGCCGTCTTAGGGAAGGGCTGTTGTGTGACTCTAGGAAATATATAGTATCCTCCTGGCCTGTAGTGCTCCTCGTTCTCAGATACTGTCCCTGCTGTCATAGGGCTGCTTTCAGACCGCTGCATCGGAACACAAGCCTTGCTCAGTGCCAGAGTATCGGTTGAAGACCGAAAGTATGCATATCATGTGTCCACCAAAACCTTTATTTATCCAGCGGAAAAAGACACATTCAGAAGTGACCTTCTCATTCTCCAGTATGCTCTGATTACAATGCAAGTTACCATTCAGTTGTCAAATAAGAATTAGAATAAATAAACACTAGACATTAAATCATAAAATACTAGATGTGCGAGGAGCTAAAAAAACGTGGCAAACCTCAGATGTTTAATCAATAATAAGCACTTTATAATCCTTCAGCGATTTGAAGAAGTCCATATTCTGAATCTATATAATTCTAGATCATATTATAGATCGCTCTTGAAATTAAAAAACTGTTTTCATGCAGGACACACGAGCTGGAGGTTTCGTGTACAGCATACCTTGTATTAGCTTGGATCCTAACAGACGAACACTGCATGTATTGCCTACTGGTGTTCTATGCATGTGTGTTGTGTTGTCCCTTGTCGCTCGCTCTCCTCTGATTTCATGGCACAAATGACTGCACTCATTGTTGCCGGATGGAGAATAACAAGGTGTGTGGGTGATAACAGGGTTGCCTGTTCTCATGCAACCGCAGCCAGGGTCCCATGGGGGTGTGGTCGGTTGTGTGTTTTTTTGAGGTAAGGTCACAAAATGAGCTCCCTTATGGGCTGGGAGGGATGGACGAGGGACAGAAGAAATGTTGGATTTCATATTTGCTTATTGCTTTCCATATCTAAATACAATAACGATGCTATCATTATTCATGTCAATATCAGCATTTTCATTGCTGGTGGAAATGATGTTGATGGTGATAATGTTATTGGTAATATTAATACTTCTACCTGCTCTCACATGGATGGGAACAGGTGTCATATCTCTGTGGTTATAATTCAGGTCTATCAAAGGGGGGGGGGGGGGGGGGGGGGTTTAGAGACTATGATTTTTGGCATCATTTTTAAATAGTAAAATATATCAATATAATATATAGATTCATTAGTGCAAGAGTAACATTTAATTGATTTCCAAGTCAAGTTGGTATCTATTACTAGTTCCCCAAAACCTCTAAATGTTAAGTGGCTGTGACAGAAATGTTTTTTATTAGAAAAGAGGAAAGGTCTGTTGTATTCCGAATAGGAAATGAAACCACACCCCTGTGATATAACGACCAATTACGTAGAGCCATTACAGCTCATCCAGTTAATATTGTACATTACGATATCAACTGGCTCTAACCCAAGAACGTTGCTTTTCATCCACAATGACGTCGTTGACCTTCATCTATCTAAACTGTCTTAAAAGTGCAGCTGGAATGAAACATAAAAATGCTATACAGATGAAATAAATTGTTATGGTTATGATTCTCTATGTGACGCAGTAGTTCCGCTGGGTAAACAGCCGGTTCCTCTCCACAGACGGACTACTTCCACCTGTTTCTGTGTGTGGCCATTATCGTGCTGTATGGCGAGGATGTGACCGAACAGCAGCTAGCCACTGACCAAATGCTGCTTCACTTCAGCAACCTGTCCATGCACATGAATGGAGAGCTGGTGCTACGGAAGGTAACGGCAAGACGCTGAGCGCTTTGCTAATCTATACTAAGAAATGCTACTTGGACGAAACAAAACAAAATCTAAAACATTTTCTTAATGACATTTTGAAACATTTGAAATTTCATTCATGTCTGTGTCATATATACTATAAAATGTGAATTGTCCGGATCTTGATGGCTTTTAAAAGCCTTAAACAATCCATTGACTATTAACTGCACCTGACAACTTGAGAAATTAGGGAAAATATCCCTTTAACTGAACGTTATTTGTATGTTAAACATGTTTTTCTGCTCTTTATGCTGCTGTGTAAACCTGCTTTCTCGGAGTGTGTAAATATCCTCACAAGATGTGTTTATTCAGCCATGCAGGTCATGTAGAGTACTGTACTTTAGAGCACTATAGAGCCCCGGTCTAGGCTGTGGGAGGGTAACCTTGATATAGTGTATATAGATCAAGTGCCTTGAAGTGCTGAATGGTTTCCTAGCAATGCACAAGATTTATGGTTTGTTTGCGTCTCTACCATTGCCAGTTACTGTGCTTTCTACAGTAGCTGGGTGTGTCTTATTCTTGCAGCAACTAAGACGTATGGAGCATTTTCCTGGTTACCATGCAGCGTTTGGGTGGGGGCAATTACCAAGCAGGGGTATTTTTACTGTAAATAAACAGATTAGTTGAACCCCAACAGTGTGAAATAAACTAACTAACTCTGGTTCAAACTAGAAATACTTAGTTACGTTGCTTAGTTGTTTTTTGGAGTATCTTTACTTGTGTTTTTGTATTTTCTAAGAAATTTTTACTCATGTTACTCACTACGAAATCAACTTGTAGTGAGGATACTCCAGGATGACATCAGGAACAAGACGGAACAAGGATGTTGATTGACTCAAATCTTCCAATTGACACACACACCGAAAAAACAGTGTCATTATTTTTGTTATACTATTTATTGAGCCATTTAAAGGGGCACTGATTCATTTGGTTTGAAGTATCTTGCTCAAGGATGCTAACCCCAACCCTGCCTCGTCCCAGCTCCCCCACCCTCTAATGCTCCTCTTCCATCCAAACAGGCTCGCAGTCTGCTCTACCAGTTCCGCCTCCTACCCAGAATCCCTTGCAGCCTCCACGACCTGTGTAAGCTGTGCGGGCCGGGCATGTGGGACAGCCGCTACATCCCCACCGTGGAGTGTTCCGGGGAGCACCCAGACTCCCAGAGCTGCCCCTATGGAGGCACCCCCGTCCCCCAGCCCTGCTCGCCCTCCCCCGCCTCCACCCCCAACCCCACCCCCACCCCCTCCCCCGAGGGCAAGAGGGGCTCAAAGGCCAGGGACATTTTCACCTTCCGCAAGTCTTAAAAGCCGCGTGGGACGCACAGAGGTAGGCGACTAGGGGGTTGTAATGGCCTCCGTCTGCTGGGTCGCTCGCCATTACTGTCGGCATCAGCCGAGCATAGTGCAGGGATCCCCGAGTTCTTTTACCGCAGTCTCTCCTCCTCCGAATGCCGCCGCCATTTTAGTACAGCGCCCGGTTCAGGACTTCCTCTTCACTGCCTTACTGGAAATGGATTCAACAAGATGCTCACTACAGCGCGAGACCAACACCCTAATGGGTGGGGCGCTGTCAACTGAGGAAGGGAGGCCAGGGAAGCTCTTTTCTATTGGTCGAGCCAAAAGCTGACAATCATCGGCGCCGCCGGTCCACAGGAACTACAGGTTTCACCCTGCTGCTCACTGGGGCTGAGGCCAGAGGCTTTACGGGAAGGAGTCACATTGAAGACCAGAATGAATCTGTACGGACTGTTTTTT
This sequence comes from Pollachius pollachius, assembly GCF_949987615.1. Lineage (NCBI taxonomy): Eukaryota > Metazoa > Chordata > Actinopteri > Gadiformes > Gadidae > Pollachius > Pollachius pollachius. Next base: position 10,248,210 of record NC_136944.1, read on the forward strand.
TTTTTTTTGGGTCTTGAACTAATAAGTCGCTGGTTGGGATAAAACAAGGTGTGGAATGTCAGTGTGAATAAGGAAAATATGTTATGCCTATCTGAAGTCAGTGCTAGGCAAAAGCCTTTCTCTCAATGTGAAAACCCAGTCCTCCAAAAGCTAGAAGGGTGAACTCACAAAAAAGATTACAAAGAATTATCCGTTGCTTTTCTCTCGCAACTGTGTATTTGCATTTCAAGCAGTTATTACAAATATTTAGCAATATGATATAGATATATCCTTGCATGAGCAATTCTTTAAAAAAAACTATGTACAACAATATTGTGTTTACACAAAACAAAACACTTCCTTTAGGGTAGGGGTTCAACATATTTCCCAAATCAGATTATTGTAAGAATAAACTACGACAGATCTCATAGTCATAATTTCTCTCTGCTTTAAATACCCCGCCCACTGGCATCAGGTAGGAGGAAGATGGGGGGGGGGGAAGTATATCTTGATCACATTGATATACTGTAGGAGGGTGTCCTCTGAAGAAAAGATGGAAGCATAGAACGCGTTACTCACAACATTTCTGTCAAATAAAGAAGACCAGTGGTCTATGGATGAGCCATTGTCGCCCGACAAAGGGAGACAGATATATGGTGGAGGTATTTTAATATACCACACACCTTGTGTTCAATCATGTCCAGGGTGATGAAGACCAGGCCACAGCTAAGTTCTGTGGTTTTCTGTTTTTATGAAAGTTATTTTGCAATCGTTCCACCCTCACCTTCAAACGAATGACAACGTTAATGCACTGTTTACACCAAACCAACCGAGTCTGTCCACACGAATGTATCCACTAACAAGTACTTTCATTTAGCACGTGTAGGTTTGTGCGAGCGTGTGCGGGTGTGTGTCTGTGTGTGTGTGTGTGTGTGTGTGTGTGTACACACGGCTGTGACCTCCACACATCTGGTAATGAGTTAGAGGAGCAGGGGTCTTTGATGTCCCAACCCCCCAACCCCACCCGACCAATCCCCTAATTATACCAGTCATCACGTAGAAAAAAAAGAGCAAAGAGAACGACCAACCATTCAGGGTCTCCGTCTTGTCACTGTGGAGGAGAACATAAAACCAGAGTGTGTGTGTGTGTTTTTTTTTTTTTTTTTGGGGGGGGGGGGGGGTTTGACTGTAGTGCTCTGCAGATTTGCAAGTCCCAGCTGTGCGATGGTCCCAGGTGGGCTGTTGAAGTGGCCCTGCTGGGACCCCGGCGTCTTCAGATTGCTGCTAAAAGCTAACATTAGGATCTTTAAAATCCCCCCCCACCAGCACCCCACCCCATCCATCCTCTCTTGCTCACTCCCAACCCCCTTTCCCACTCACTCCCCCCTCCCCTCTTTCTCGCTAAACTTCTTCCCTCACCCCCGTTCTTGTCTCCCTTTCTCACCCCATCTCACTCATCCTTTCTCTCCATCTCTCACCCCCCCCTCCATAAATCCCCCTCCCCCCTCGCTCTCTCCTCTGCCAGTCTGGTTGTCACCATGCAGTCGAGGTAAATGGCGTTGTGTATTGCTCTTCGCTCCCCTCCATTAGTTATCATGTGCAGCTGCCTTCCTCAAAACGTCTGGAAGACTTTTGAGGCTGGATGGAGGTTCTGAAGTGAGCGAATCCAGAAGTGCACAGATGGAAAGTAATTGGTGTGTGAGTGTGTGTCTGTGTGCGTTTGTGTGCGTGTGGATCGGTGCACACATGCAGATGAATGCGTGTGTATGTGAACATTTCTATTCAAATGTTATTTTCCGAACAAACAAATCAATGATTGTCTGCACATCCACATACACACGCTGCGAGTTTGCAGCATACGGGGAACACAGTGTTGAATGTACACTACCGTTACACTTTGTCTGTCCATTATTGTACACATCATTGCAAAAATGCTTTTTATTCATTTTGCATATTATTAAAAAGGGAATACTTGTGTTACAATTACCCTGATAGTCTGCTTAATTTCATTGTCCTACACACTCAACAGTTATATCTGCAGTTCATCCAAAAACAAGAGTTTATGTTTTGTTTTATGTTTTTTATATACGTCTTGGAAGATGGAAAATATTTTTTCGCTGCAGAGGGATTTATTTTAACCTAATGGTGCATGCGGTAGAAAGCGTGCCCGTATGCGGTCTGTGCTGAGTGCTGATCCTCTCTGTGGTGCCTGAACAGCCTACGACTACATCACACAACCGCCATTTTCTTCATCCTGTCTTTAGATCTGTTGATAAAAAAATTGTTTCAAAAGAATTGAAAAATATATTTTTAAAAATCGTTTGATAGAAAGGACATGTGAAAACGGTAAAAGCAAAAAGCTTTAAAAACGATTCACAATTTCATTTGTGTTGCGTTTTTACCCCCATGACAAAAAGCCCACCCCCTCCACACTCTGTGGCCAATCAAACATGTTAAGGTTAACTGTCAACATGTGTTTTTCCTAGAACGTAACCCGTAGTGATCCAAAACAACCTTATCTCTGCGCCTGCTTCGGCTGTCTGATGAGAGAAGGGGCTCAGACTCTGGTGCATGGCAACGATCAACTTACTGTCAAGGACAGCTGTGGAGATAGCATCAGACACCGACGTCAGGTGTGTGTTCTCAGGGGGGCTAACACACACACACACACACACACACACACACACACACTCTAGTGTTTCTCAGACTTTCAAGGATGGCCTAGTTCTATGCCTTTTAATATATATTTTCATGGCTGTTCTTGGAAAATATTTAAACATCATCTATACTTCATAAAAATTGGATCACAGCTTGGCATTGTTACAAGATTACCAAAGCATCTTTGTCTGGTGGTTTTCTGTTCCTCATGTTGTGTTTTTGTGACAACGTCCCCCTTTACTTGTTCCTATTGGGTTTCAGGTCCTTATTCTCTTAACAGGCTTGATTAATGCAAGTCATCATTGAGAGAAGTGGATAATGGATTTCCAGAGGAAAATTTGTTGGCAATGATCCTAACCGAAACCATAAGATCACCCGGGGACCTAAATCATTGTAAGCAATTATGTGTGTGTGTGTGTGTGTGTGCGTGTGTGTGTGTGTTCACACACGCCTGTGTCTGTCGTCCGTTATGTGGGTGCATGAACGTGTGGATATGTGTGCCCTCGTGCCCTATGTAGGCATGGGAGTGTGCCTCTGCATGTGTGTCCCTGGTACTGTGTGTGGGGGGTGGGGGGGGTAGATGCACGTTTGTGAGACCAAGCCCGCCTGCCTCTGATGTCGAGGTCTGTCTGCCTGCAATTACAGCCATTATCTCCAGATTGATGTCTTCTCTCAAGGTTAATGCATTTCAAGAGAGCACCAAACATGATAAAGGGAAAATGACAATAAGCATGTAAATTACATTTGGATGACCAACATGGGGATTCGATTCCATATTGGTTTTCTGACGCCAAAGAAGGTAGTTTAATAATAAGCTTATCACCATCCTCTTTAGGAATATTGGTGCAGTGCCCGGATGTTCACAGGAGGAGAACATGAATTGGAGAATTGAAATTGCTGGTTTTACCATCGATAAGATCTGTCTGTGGCTTAACCGTACGGCTGGGAGCCAAGCTGTGGGTACGGAGGTATGCATTACAGGTCTGTACTGATCCTCAGCTAGTCTGTCTAATGCTGCTGCTGCTTTCATTTTTAATGTTGGTTCAAAAACCCAAAACAAGGAACATTGTTTAGTATATAACATGCTCCTCCCATCCAGTGACTTTATGAGCAGTTGAAGTAATATGTGTTGCATGGCTGGGGAGGAACACCCTTCTTTTCCCTCAGGGATGAATCAAGTAACTTAATCAAATAGTAATACAAATTTACAAGTATCAATAATTAAGGATAAATATCTGCATCAACCATTGCGTTAATTGTATTAAACATCTGTGCTGTATCTTAATTCATTGTGTCATTTGGATAAAAACCAAAAAGACCAAATACGATCATCAATAAACATAATATGAAAGCAAACAATGTTTGTCGTTATATTAATATACACCTTACTGTCTTGGTCAAATTACAGCCTGATCCCTCTCCTCTTTCTCTCTCTCCTGTGAGTGACGACTCCCTCCCCTCCCCCCCCTCTGTCATCACAAGGCCTGCGTTGACTGTGGGGTTACTGCCCCCTAATTATCAATTACAGGGCCCGACTTCCACACCTGGAGCAGGCTGGGCAGGGAATGAGCCTAGACCATTAGGAAGGACCCCCGGCCGGGCTGTTTATGGAGGGGGCCGGGCCCTCTGCCTCTGGAGGTGTTAATGGACCTGCCACTGCTGCACTGCAGACACCACCACCACCGGCTGCTCCATCAAGGCAGCTGTTAATGGATTTAGGAGGGAGAGAGGGGTATACGTTGTGTTAGGGGCACTGTGCAAAGCCACACTCAGTTCATTTACCAATATATATATATATATATATATATATATATATATATATATATATATATATATATATATATATATATATATATGTGTGTGTGTGTTTTAAAAAGAAATACATATATTTTGTTAACATTTTTGAATGGGTATAAAATGTTGGATTTTCTGAAAGTGTAGAGACAGCTATAGGCAATTTATAGAACCCAGCCAGAGCACGCTAGATTAAAAAGGCATTCAACCAGGAAAAAAATCCCAACCCTCCCTAAATGAATAAAATGTATCATTATAACATTTACATATAATAGAAAAAAATATATATATATAATCATATAATTACAATCATATTATAATTATTATATAATATATATATTTATAAAATAATTGTAATATTTTTTTCTGTGACTGTTTTCTTCATTTTCTGAAGGTGTAACAACAGGTACCCAATTTAGAGAAAGCTGCCAACGTAAATTAGATTTAGATGTATCTAACCGGAAAAAGAAACCTTCCAAACTCCTTCCCCCAAAACACATGACTAACTTCATAGCTTTAGTGTTAGGTCTGCCTAGCCTTGTGGGAGACTCAGGTAGCTGGGTAGACCAGTAGGGCAATCTCAATTTAATTCGGGCAGAATTAAATTATTGGACGGGCTTCGATAATCCAGTGATTATTACTGCCCTTGGACAGCAACAAATATCAGTTTTTCTTTAATATGAACAACAAAAGGTCTTCTGTGGTCTGGATGTGAAGCAAATAAGCCTTTCTAACAGTAACATTATGCTGCTGTCTTATTTCTCTCGATCTGGCAACCGGCCTTGTTCTGACTCCAGTAAGTGAGATGAAAACATTGAGTTGAATATTTGAAATTATTTCCAAGTCTGTATTGTGATAGACCTTTGAAGGTTTATTAGAACCATTCTGTTTAGGTATGGTTGGTGATAAATCCCTTCTTCGTGAGTCATATTGTAATCTTTTCAACATATTATCTTCACTGACTATAACTTGTAACTGCATGTAGTAATCTATGCCTGAGTTGACCCTTGTTCCTTTTCTTTACTTCATGGTTATTCGATTTATTTCTGCTGCAAAGAACTCCAGAGTATTATGAATTGCATTAAAAAATACTTGAATGTTTTTTTTTGAGAAGGCTTTGTATGTTGACTCTCTCTCTCTCTCTCTCTCTCTCTCTCTCTCTCTCTCTCTCTCTCTCTCTCTCTCTCTTCCCCTATCTCATCACCTAGCTGTCTAGCTCGTATTCCCTCACTCTCCCTCTCTCTCGCTCGTTCTATTCATGTACACATAACACGAAAATAGATGTCTTCTCCTCACACTTGAATGCAAATGGGTTCGACTTGGCACTCTTATCATAACAATGCGAGATCTCTCAACCTTGCCTCGCTCTCTCTTGCCAAGCTCCGAGTCGGTGTTTAAGTGAAGAGGTCGGCACCGCGCGTTTTGTCAGGGGAAGATTGAGGGGAAAATGAGGCGTGTCTGAAAATAGCTGCTGCTGTCGCCCCTGCGAATGATAGCAGCAACGGAGGGAGAGGACGGCGCGTAGCCATGCTGTTGCACAGTGAGACTGAGAGCTCGTTAAGTGTTGATGCCGAATGTTGTAGGGATGCACTCGGTCGTTTTTTTAAGCAATTTTAACAGAATGTGAATGTTCATCTAAAATTGTTCAGTTCTCAAATCCAAATATTTGTGATGATGTCACTTTCAAATATCGTTTTCATCATTTAGGTGAACAGTTTGGCTTACATTTGTTAAATGTAGAAATCGTAGGCTAATGTAGAATTTGAATTAAATGCATTGCACCGTATAACAATATCGTTCGTCCAGTACAGTTAAAGTTAGGCCTACTTTTTATTCCTTTATCAGATGATAGGCCGTTAGACTCAGTGATCAAATATACATTTTTGATAGTCAAACGGTAGTCAAATGAGACGAGAGCTATAGCCTACAGTCTCATAGATATAGTCCTCCGTTTTGGATTTTTATAGAGTGTACCTCTACTACATATATCTCAGCATCTTGGTCTTGATTAATTGGCGCTTGGGCTAAGATCATCACTTTTCTGCCACACGTCGTCTGCTTTATGTGTTTTCTAAGTGCCTGACTCATCCTGAAAACCAGCAGCACTAACGGTACAGAGAGTTACAGCTTTGGCACACCAGTTGCTATTCCCTTGCGCTGGGACCCAAGGGCCGCGGGGCCCTTGGGTCGCGAGCACTGACGCAAGTTGGAATCCCACATGGGCAGTAAGGGAAATGCTAGCCGAAGGATCAACAATGGATGATGGTGATGATGATGATGATGATGATGATGATGATGATGATGATGGCTGATAAACTGGTCAATGTGCGCGTCTCAAATGACGTGATGTGTGCGTGAATAGGCCTACCACAAATAACCTTGCACTGTAGTGATTCATTTACTTTACTTTTTGTATTTGCTCCAATATTGATAGGAGTCCCCCCTGTACCCCCAAGCCACTTTGTCTGCTAAATAACTTCATGTCAATTTAAATGTATCAAATTCATTCATAAAAATGCATATAGTCTCATGGAATATTGTAATAGGGTAAAGGCTATTGTAAATTATTTAATGACAAAGATAGATAGATAGATATTTAGCCATTGTTGTTTATTGTCATTTGTTATGAATTGTTACATTTGACTAGTTCTCTCATTTATGTGAATGTTCCTTAGGTACTTGTGGATGCCACCACTCAGTTGCAACCCAGAGTCACAATTACTATTCAGTTATTTATCAGACGCTTTTGTCCAAACTGACCTACAATGAACTCAGACACAGCTAAGCATGTACAGCCTTGGGCACCTTCCTCAAGAGTATTGAGAACTAGTCTGTGGACATGGGGGATCGCAGCAACATGGTATTGGCTGGGAGTCAAACAACCCAGCTACTACAGGGTCCTTCCCCCATAATGTTCACCCTATCGTAATTCTATAAATGCTAAAGATCCTCTCAAGTACCTTATTTAGTTTCTAACTACCTTGGTTGGGTTTGGTGACCTGCAGTAGACAAAGTCTCTGCCTCTATACTGCGTTTCAGACTTATTTTGTGTTGAAATGAAGGCAGCCCAAATCCTAGTTATGGAAATTGTGTTAAAGCACAGTGAATATGTGCCAACACGTACATTTCAACGTGTGCCACCCAACATATTCCTTCCTCAAACGACAAATGCAGAAACATGGGGTACTGGTGTAGCTGAAGAAATCTAGTTTTTGACTTCCTCAGTGAAAGGGTTAGAATGACAAATGAAAGGATCTGGTGGTAACACGCACCACCCATATCCCCTGTTTTAACCTCTATTCATTTCAACAACACTGCAGTTTCCCCCTCAGGGTGACAAGTCCGGGTCTGATGCAATGCAGTGCTAATCACACACACACACACACACACACACACACACACACACACACACACACACACACACACACACACACACACACACACACACACACACACACACACACACACACACACACATGCTGGGTAGAGAGCTGAGGTGCCTCAGGCACATTCAACGGGGGTGGGTGGGGGAGCCCCGATAATGTGACCCCAGGCCTCTCTGCAGGGAGGAGGTCCTAATCCTGGATTATGGCCCCAGACCCACCACGAGCTGGATTAGTGTTCTAGCAGGGGAAACAGGCAGCTAGCTGGATTATTGTGAAGGCAGGAGGAATGGGCAGCTAGCTAGATTAGCGCGCTAGCAAGGGAAACGTGTAGCAAACTGTAATACTGATCCAACGGTATATATTAATCATAGTCTGCTGGAATAGCAGACTGGCCACTAGCTGGAATAGTGGGCTTGCAGCACAAATAGGCTATGCTAGCAGGAGAAACTGGCAGCCAGATGGATAAGTGTGAGCAGGATAATGAAGGAGCTAGCTGGAATAGTGGACAAGTTGGAGAATGAAGGAGCAAACTGGATTAGCAGGCTAGCGGGATAAAAAGGAAGCTAGCTGGA
>NC_136944.1:10261682-10274182 GCF_949987615.1 Pollachius pollachius
ACCCAGAGAAGATACCGCTCATTAAACACCAGGTAGGGGGTTCGGGGTTCATATTAAACCTTGTGCCTTCCTGCGGTACCCTTCCCCACCCACTATTTAAAAAAAAAGGTATTTTATTTTATTTGTTGTAGATAGTTTAAATTGGTATTACTCCAACACACATACATTCTGATTGTGTATTTTGTGTGAGCTTTTCAGTGTATGCGTATACGCTACCTCCTCTGATTGAGAATACGCTCTAACATCACATCCAAACTCTTGGGTACCCCCCCTAACATACATCGCTCCCTCCTCCCCTTTCTTATCTCCTCCCTCCCTCTTCCCTTCCCAGCTCCTTTCAACTAACGTTCCCCTTCTTTCGCCAGCAGTCGCCGGGAAGCAGCCTTTTTTTACCTCTGTGCAAATATTTGCTCTTCATAAATATGCCGTCATTAAGATAGCCTGCATAGGTGTGTGTGTGTGTGTGTGTGTGTGTGTGTGTGTGGTGTGTGTGTGTGTGTGTGTGTGTGTGTGTGTGTGTGTGTGTGGGGGGGGGGGGGGGGGGGGGAGGCGATGTACCGGAGAAATGTTAATTTGCTGCTTGACAAAGGGCCTCTCGCTTATTCCTCCTCTTCATGAGAAAATGCTGGCAGGGAACCAGCGGGGGAACCCACCGTCTGGGACTGAACAGGCTGAGGCAGGGAGAGAGGGGAGGGGAGTGTGGGGCTTTAGAGGAGAGAGAGAGAGGAGAGAGGGGGGAGAGAGAGAGAGAGAGAGAGAGAGGAGAGAGAGAGAGAGAGAGAGGGAGAGAGAGAGAGAGAGAGAGAGAGGAGGGGAGAGAGGGGGAGAGAGAGAGAGAGAGAGAGAGAGAGAGAGAGGAGAGGAGAAAGGGGGGGAGAGAGGGGGGACTGTGCCTGAGTGTAGGTGAGAGAGAGAGAGAGAGGTGATGGAGAGAGGTGGGTGAAAGAGAGGTGTGGGTGAGGTTTAAAGAGAGAGAGAGGATGGTGCGGTGATGAAAGATAAAGGTGCGAGTGAAATTGCGATAGTCTGAGTGCGGCGTGAAGAAAGGAACATTTGAAGTCTGCTTTTAGACGGCCAGGTTTCCTCTGGGATTCACCTTCAGAGGAACCTGTTTCAACAAGGACCACCAGATAGAGCGAAGCCTCGTCTCCCTGTTCAGTACTGCTTTGTTTTTTCCTGCTGCTGTTTCTGCTCACCTACTGCTCGCGGAGCCCCTTCTTATAGACACTACACACACGTGAAGGTTCATCCACTTTCTGTTGTTGTGCTCATCTCGTGTGGTTTAGGGTTCAGTCCCCTCCTCATCATTAGGTCTCTTCCTGTGAAGAGCTATAGACCCAAAGAGGGGCTGTGGTGAATGGACGGATTAGAATCCATTTCATCAGTGTGCTGGCATCTGTTGCAAGGTTGCCTTTTAAACAGCCACCCCTTTGTCTAAGGTGAGGAACCCCGGCCAATTCGTCTAAATTAAAGGTGGCTGTTTCCGTTGGCAACAGGTCCCCGGCTAGGGGCTGGCAAACGGGGTTGGCCTGCCCTGGCAGAGAGCCTGGGAAGGGGGAGGGGGGGGGGGGGACTGAGATGTCTACACTGTAGAGAGAGTCCATGACGCATCTACCACTCACAGACAGAAAGACAGACAAACAGGCTGACAGACAGAAGGGCACGACGGTACGGAACTTACTGACCTACCAGGCCAACAGCTTTAGGAAGGAGTGCTCAGGCCCCCCTTTGGGCTCAGGCAGGCTGGGGTTTAGGAAGGACCTCGTCTCACAAATCCGACTTTAGATTAATACTTAAACTCTGATGGTAAACAAGCTCAAATCTGGGAGGACGAGGCTGTCCAGTCTCTTTTGCTTCAGAATTGTGAAGCAAAAGGCGGAGATCTGTAAGCACATAATTGGCCACCCCATCCTCTGCATAATCTGTAAAGAAATGTCTGTAAAGATACAACACCATGCAGACTGGCCCCTGTAATCATACGCTTATTAAAATCTCCTCATGAAACCTTCATCCATCGCGCAAATTTGTTGTGTTCAGTAGAATATCGACGTAAAGAAACAGAAAACAAAGCGTTACTCAACCCCTCGAAGTTACCAAGCTCTGTGCCGTCTCCGCCGGGAAGTTCTGCTATAACATGGAAGCAATGCTGGATCCCATATCAGGAGGGAAGGGACCTTTGTGGAGATACTAAGAGCTAGAACCTTCTGAGTCTAATTCCCCAGCCCAAAGGTTTTGGCTTCGATCCCTCAATGTCTGCATCTTCACGTGTCCCCGATCAAAATGCCTCGTCTACTGCTCATTAATGGCATGTATCTGAACCCAATGTATCTGCTCAAAACATTATTATATGCTATTTTTTTTTTTATTCCTCTTTATTCTTGGAAGAACTGTCAACTAGCGATCCAGACTGCTGGTGTGTGTGTGTGTGAGCTTCTCAACCGCTGAGACTCATCTTGGTCCCACTTGTACGTGAGTTGCTACTCCCATTTATTCCAGCAGCAGAGCAGCCGCTTCTCAAGAGGATAAATATATATATATATATATATATATATATATATATACAAAAATTAATATTTGATGTGAGATGACGTGCGTGGGCAGAAGTTCTGCAGGTCTTCTTCTTTTTCTTCTTCTTCTCCTGTGTGCCACTTAGTGCATCTACTGCTCCCGTTTTCCACTGGAGTCTCTTTCTCTCTCTCTCTCTCTCTCTCTGTCTCTCTCTCTCTCTCTGTCTCTCTCTTTCTCTCTCTCTCTCTCTGTCTCTCTGTCTCTCTCTCTTTCTCTCTGTCTCTCTCTGTCTCTCTCTCTGTCTCTCTGTCTCTCTCTGTCTCTCTGTCTCTCTCTCTGTCTCTCTCTCTCTCTCTCATGCTGTCCTCGTCAATCAGTTGCCAAGCTGCTATCTGTCATCGCCACAGCGCTAGAGTGTGGGTGGGAGAGCGCTCCTCTTCTATCCACTCTCTCTCTCCCTCTCCCCTACTCTCTCTCCTTCTTCCAAGTATTCCTCCTCCCAAATTCAATTTATTTCCATAGGTGAACACTCCCACGCGCTTCCGTTTACCATTCGTCACCAGCTCCCCCCCCCCCCCCACACGCGGATACACCCCCACCAGGACCACCCTTCCTTCCTCTTCCTCAACGCTGCCGGCTGGGTCGCAGATTTCCCACGTACACCCCTAAACGTTTACGCAAGTATCCGCGTACACTCCCACCGTACACCCCTACCCATTGACGCAAGTATCACTGTCAATCCAACCATACACACCAATCCGTTTAGGCAGGTATCACCATACACTCACACCGTACAACCCTACCAATATATCACTACAGAATATTTTATTATTAGAATTATTATACTCCTAGCGCACAAGTACAAGCAACTATCACCATGCATTCAGATATGTAAAATACCATATAGAATATGGTATGCATAGAATGGTGATCAGTTACACTTTTACGACGGATATCAGCATATACATTCACAACCTAGCTCTAATTTCACTGTACAGTTATACCTCTTCAACAAATATCACCATACAATTATGATATTATAATCTTTTGTTTTCATATACTAATATACACTAGTTGTATCATAGTATTGATAACTTGTGGAGCTACTTAACCAAAACCCTAGTTGTATTATTACATGCAGCCATATATCTATCAGCTACACTCATGGCAGAAACATCATTGAATGCTTATACTGCTGCACCAAATATCTCCATACAATGATATTATTGTACTCCTACCAAAATGGGCCCTATACACTCACACTCCTATGACAAATATCACAGTAATGTTACACTCCTAGAAGAAATATCACAATATAGTCACACTTTTACCACACAAATCTCCATCAGTTTACTTGCAATACAAATTAATAATTGAGTAAATTGATCTTCACAGCGGTTATTGGGCCATGTAGGTAGGCGTTAATCATGCTTAACAATTAACCATTGTTCACATTCAACTGCAAGCTTTTTCTGGAAAATGGGGTTTCTGGCATTAACTGCATGCAGCACATTCATACATTAAAATAATGGGACATATTCTGTCAACATTCTAAGGGTGTAGTCATCCTATTAAACTCACATTCCCTCATGTGATTCATTGAAGACTTAGGTTGAATAAGATTAAGACTAGATTAACTAAGTTAATCAAGAATATTTTTTCTTGTTTTTGATATAAATAGAGAAAGAGAGAATAAAATGTATATATATATATATATTTTTAATTAAAGTTGATTTTCCACTTCCTCTCAACAATTTCTGTTCTTTACAATATGCCTGAGAGAGCTATTAGCCTTTACACTTGATGAATTATCACGGCTGGGTACGCCAATCTCAGGTTCAAACAGGCAAAAATTAATACTTTTATACAATACTTTCCTGTTAATTAACAGTTCAATTTTTGCCGTGAATGTAATCTGTCTGCTTCTATAATTGTCATCCTGCACCTTACTTTGTAAGTATTTCTCTGGGAGAGAAAGGAAAAATCACACATACACACGCATACCCACGCACACCCACATGCACACACACACACACACACACACACACACACACACACACACACACACACACACACACACACACACACACACAGTGCTTTTACTATTTCTCTCAAAAAATTAGTTTTCAAGTCCAGACATTATTTATTTCCACAGCAACAGAATCATTCCACGATTCTGCCCTCAATGTCAGTGAAGCCACAAGGGGACATGGTCTGTGACAGGTTCAGATCCCCCTTCCCTTCCACTGAATCCTGGATTACTGACACTCAATCCCATGCTGATTGTGGTGGCCCACCACATCTTTTCATGCATCTTCTGGCATGTGCACGTTGGAAACGAGTGCATGGGTTTATTCGCGCGGATTTAGTGCGGCCGAGCACAGGAGACATGGGGGATGTCTCCGTGCTGGATGAGGGTTTTTTGTGGAGTTCTGTGACAGTGGAGAATAGGGGATTATGGTCATAAACCCCTTTTTTATGGAGGGATTTTGTAGCCTCCAAATAAATAGAACAAATAAACAGAATTCTGCTGAGTGCAGAATTAGAGTTTGTGAAAAGCGGATTGTATTGCCTTCCCTTCCTGAATGTTGTTTTTTTGGGGTTTTAGATTGACGTTCTCCAATGACATTGATAGCAAACTCACTCCATAGTTAACCCTAAAGTGATGATCAGTGATCCAAGGATCATATTTTGATCTAGAAAATTAATTTCCTGCAGAAAATGCAGTGAGTGCTTTAATAAAAAGTGAGCTTGAAAATATGTTTTAATAATGCCACGTTTTAAACGTAAAGAAATGTTAAATGGCTTAAATCAAGTGACAAGCTTTGAACAGAGTTCAAAAGTCTAAAAAGAGTAATTAATGTACACATGCACAACCATTTAAAATGGTTGGAAACAAATAAAGTGAAGATTTAAACAAATAGCAAAAAGGGATCAAGTTTGAATACATTTGAGATAAAATATAGAATAGCAGAGCTTTTCTGATAAAGTTTCAAATGGTTGAATCAAGTCAGTGTTAGTCAGAGGGAGGGAGCACTGACCTCCAAACATCGTCGACGATGCCAACGACGTTCGCATTCAGCTTCTACCGTAAGTACATTGCATATGTAAAAAGCAGCTAGCCTCTCTAGCCATAAAAAACGTCCGCAACGTCCGAAATGATTAGCTTTTGTGATAGCCACATTCCGCTCTAGCCCAAGCTAGAGGCTGTGACATCATCACACTCTAGCCTCAATGGAAGACCAACTGAAACTAGAAAATGCATTTCCTGCAGAGAACGCGGTGAGTGCTGTAGTAATTAGTGAGGTTGAAAATATGTTTTAATAAAGCCACATAGATGAAGACATAAAGAAACATTAAATGGCTTAAATTGAGTGAAGGGATTTGAACAGAGGTCTGAAGTCTAAATTGAGTAAACAATGTAGACATGCACACCATTTAAAAAAAAAAATTGTTGGAAACAAATAAAGTGACAGCTGAATGAAAAGCGCAAAGCATTGCTAAAAATGCAGAAATTTAAAAGGAATTGAACTGAAGAATCTGAAAGGTCAAATGTATTGCCCTGCACTGCTGAAAAATCTGAAAGGTCAAATTTATTGCAGTGCAATGCTAAAAAAACCTGAAAGCTGCAATCGAAAACTGACAGATGCTGAATTGCATTATCTGAAGAGGCAAAGTGCTGAAATACATTGTTACAAAAGCTGGATCTAAACTGTAATACTGTCAAAGCTGGAAGATAGTAGTAGTCGTACTAGCTGTAGTAGTGGTAGTAGTAGTAGTAGTAGTAGTAGTAATGGTAGTAGTAGTAGTAGCTGAAGTAGTACTACTAGTAGTAGTAGTAGCTGAAGTAGAAGTAGTAGTAGTAGTAGCTGAAGTAGAAGTAGTAGTAGTAGTAGTCACTGAAGTAGTAGTAGTAGCTGAAGTAATAGTGGTACTAGCTGCACAAACGATATGCATTATGAAAGGTATGGTATTGATTGATGTTTGTAGAAAGAATTATAATCGGTTTTTTTTTTAAACCAGCTGAAATTGTATGTACTCGCCTGATGCTAATTTTTCCAGCCTAACGTTATTAAAAGTAGCCCAATTGGGCGGGAAATCGCCAAATCTGGCAACCCTGCCTGAACTTCGTAAAAAGTAGTCCAATTGAGTGACAAAAATTGAGGAATCTGGCAACACTGCCTGCACGTCCTCACACTCTAATCTCAGCGTAAATCAATGAGACCAACTGAAAACGAGCTGACATCGAACTTAAACTGTGTGGAACTTTGACTGTTCCACTGTTCCATCATTGACTTCCACTGTAAAAAACAATATTTTAAAAGTAGAATATCTTCAAAAGTATAAAATCTTACAAAAATTCTGAAATTCCAAGCTAATATGAACATTTTAATACTGGAATGGAGTCTCTAGGTGAAAAATTGAGGAAGGAGATAGGTCCCAAAGTTTGTAGAGAATAATAAAGAAGAAAGAATGAAACTAAAGAACAATAGTTGAGCACTGCATGCAGCACTCACCTTAATATACAAAGTGGGTATGAAATGAAACTGTTGATTCTGAAAAAAGTATAAATTACATCAAAATTCGTATTGTTTTTAAATGTTAACGATTAAAAAAGTGTTTTACCAAGTTACGAAGTCTGAAATAGTTGAAGTGTCAGAGAATGGGCGGACGGCTTTGCCGTCCATACTGATGCAGACAATGCACGAGGACTCGGACTGGACGAAGCTAGCAACTCCATCGCGGGTTGCTAGCTTCGTCCAGTCCGAGAGCTGCGATGTATGTCTCGAACGACTCCACCCAACGAATCCAAGGTAGCCTGGTAGTGCAAGGGAAGGTGTAGGTGGTGGGAGTGCAAGCTCCATCTTCGTCGCCAATGTTGTGTGTGAAAACACTGAAAGAAATACAAGAACTGTGACATGTTTAACTGTTTACTCAAACTTCCTCGAACACACACACAGACCGTAAACCAGTATCGGTCCTATCAAAATAAGGGCACACCGTAAAACACTGTCATGCAGACATAACAATAACCTGGTTGCCATTACTAGAAAAATCAAGGTTCCTAAGGCAGGAAACAAGATAAAATTCCACCGGTCTTTCAGGAGGTTTAATCATGACGTCTATGTGAAGGACATCACTGATGAGCAGTGGTCAGATGTGTGTTTGGAGAATGATCCAGATATTGTGCTGGGTAAGTTTATTGAAAAGCTAACCAAGGTGGCTGACAAGCACGCCCCCTTAAGGAAACACACAGCTAGACATAACAGTGCTCCATGTGCTTGAGTAAGTGCTTGAGTAAGGAACTGAAGGCTTTGATGACTCAGAGTGATAATGCTAGAAAGGTTGCAATTCAATCAGGTTGCCTGAATGATAGGGAAAAATACTGTAGATTAGGGACCTGGTTACGAAACTGAACAAGAACATAAAAAAAAGATTATTATCAACAGAAGCTCAGTGATGCTAAAAACAACAGCAAGGAAATATGGAAAACACTGAATGAAATTATGAGACGGAAATCAAACATGAACAACACAAATTGCTAATTATTTTAATGATTTTTTTTATTAATAAAATTGATAAATTAAGAGCCACTATGGCTCCTAAACATGGCTCTCTATCACATGCATTTATTGACAATTGTATTATGAGAGGAAAACTGTGTTCTTTTAAATTTAAAAATGTTGACGCTGAAATGGTTGAGGAAATGTTGTTACACCTTTCTGATGAAGCATCCCCTGGAATTGACAATGTGGATGGGTTACTACTCAAGGTTGTAGCCAGAGAGCTTTGTGTTCCTGTATGTCATATTTTTAATAGATGTTTGACCAACTCCTCGTGCCCTGCATTATGGAAAGAAGCTAAAGTGATTCCCTTGCCAAAAAATAAAAAAGCTACCTTTTCTGGGGCTAATAGTAGGCCCATCAGTTTACTGCCATTACTGAGCAAGATATTGGAAAGGATTGTTTTTAATCAAATTCAAGCATATTTTATTAATAATCAACATATTATTATAACAAAATCCCAGCATGCATATCGAGTTGGTCAATCAGCTAACTCTGCTATTGTTCATATGCAGGGGCGAGGCTAGCCCATTTTTAGGGGTGCTGAAGCACCCCTAAAAAGGGGCTCAGCACCCCTAAAACTTGGGAGTAAGAAATGTTATTCTAAAAATTATATTTGTTCGTCTTTGAAATTGTTAAATAATGTCCAAAACATAAAATCTTTTGAGTTAGTTGAACCAATGTTAAAATTATGAAGTTATTTTTCAATAGAAATATTTTTTGTTTTTATGTGAAAAAAGGGTGGGTGGTGTGGCAGTGGGGCTCATTGAGTGCTCAGCACCTCTAAAGCTCTGACCCTAGAATCGCCCCTGTTCATATGACTGACAAATGGTTTAAAGAAATGGACAACGAAAGAATTGTGGGTACTGTTATGCTTGATTTTAGTGTGGCTTTTGACATTATTGATCATGCACTGCTAATTGCGTAACTCAAGTGCTATGGTTTCGCTGATACTGCCCTCTCTTGGACGGAGAGTTATCTGTCTGGCAGGAGGCAAAGAGTGCTTTTCAATGGAAGCTTATCAGCCAGCAACAATGTCCTCTGTGGAGTTCCTCAAGGAAGCTGTCTGGGTCCTCTTCATTTTTTTATCTTTACTAATGACCTGCCCTATGTTCTGGAACAGACACGTAGTAATCTATGCTGATGACTCAACTATGTTATATGCTGCATCTACATGCAAGGAACTGACTGATGTATTATGCAAAGAATTACAAACTGTGTCTGATTGGGTAAAGGACAACAAATTAGTATTGAACATCACTAAGATTAAGTGCATGGCTATTGGTACCAGTAGAAGGATTGCCAGAGACTCTTGTTTAAATCTATCTATGGGTGGTATTCCAACAGAGCAAGTAAGGAAAATTAAATTACGTGGCATTATAATAGATGATCAATTGTTATCGTCTGACCATATTGATTCAATTGCTGTAAAAATGGGAAAGGGGATTGCTATGACTAGAAAATGCTCTCACTATGTGACACCTTCAGTCAGGAATCAGGTGATTCAGTATGAAGGTATTATTGTAGCAAAAGTCTTTAGCATCTGTAACTGCAGATTTTGTATGCGTCACTAAAGTCACAAATGTGTATCAGTAAATTTGAAGACCTAAATATTTATTTTGCATGTGTACTCTAAAGTCACAAATGTGTAACAGCACAAATCCTATCCTGTGCATCACAACTTCAAAGAGTCATGCAATTGACACTTTTGCTACAATCATTGCAGCGCAGTTGGTGCAAAACACATTCACACACCCGTGTTTCATAATCTGAGAACATGCACAAAAGTTGTGCATTTGTAAACCCAAATGTGAACTAATGCATCAGAAGTTGCACATCTGTGAAATATTTCTTCACAAATTAAATTATATAGATCGCTATGTTCAATGAGCATTTTAATGAGCGAGCACAAGTCCATCGATACAACTGCTCGAATCTGCTGCTACGAGTCTCAGCTGTCATTTTTCATGCGGATACTTTTGCAACACGTCTATGTGGTACAAGTGCAGCAAAAGTGATTCGTATCCGTATGAAGCAGAGCGTCCGTGGGCGGGACAAAATTGCAGCATTAACCAATGAAAGTCGCCGGCAGGGGGTGAATTTTTCAAATTACACTGGGACCATCCAAGCAAACTCTTATTTTCTGGAGTCTTGAAAGTAGACAAGAGGGCATCCTACACGACGGAGTTGGGTGTCTTACATTATGTCAAATTAAATTACTTAGTTCAACTGAATTCCCCCAAAATTATTGCATTAACATGCAGCAAGTGTCCTTCAATGTATTTTAATGTTCTGCTTGGATGGTCCCAGTGTAGTTTGAAAAATACACCCCCTGCCGGCGACTTTCATTGGTTACTGCTGCAATTTTGTCCCGCCCACCGACGCTCTGCCTCATACGGATACAAATCACTTTTGCTACACATATACCGCCTAGACGTGTTGCAAAACTACCTGCAAAAAAAACCCACAGCTGAGACTTGCAGTAGCAGATTCAAGCAGTTTTAACGATGGACTTGTGCTCGCTCATTAAAATGCTGAATCAACATAGCGTTCTATATCATTTTATTTGTGAGGAAATTTTTCACAGATGTGCAACTTCTGATGCATTAGTTCACATTTGGGTTTACAAATGCACAACTTTTGGGCATGTTCTCAGATTATGAAACACGGGTGTGCGAATGTGTTATGCACCAACTGCGCTGCAATGATAGTAGCAAATGTGTCAACTCTTGTTGTGATGCACAGGATAGGATATGTGCACCTGTAACACAGACATGTGAACTTGTAGACCCTATTTAGTGTTTACAATGGTAGAAAAAATATTTACGACTTCAAATTTACTGTTACAAATTTGTGACTCTATTGTACGCATACAAAGTCTGCAGACACACTAGCTAAAGACTTTTGCTACAATAATACCTTCATAATTCAGGCTCTAGTTCTCTCTCACTTAGGGTACTGTATGGTTGTGTGGTCCAGCGCCGCTAAAAAACATATAAAGAAACTCCAGCTGGCTCAAAATAGAGCTGCAAGATTGGCTCTTCAATGTACTTTTAGAACTAATGTCATGAAGATGCACAACAGTCTGTCATGGTTGACCGTTGAGGCTAAAGTAACATCTAGTCTTGTAATGTTTACCCAAAATGCCGTTGTGGATAGGAAACCCGATTTATTTTTCAGAACAGCTTGTTCAGACAGGCTCAAGGCACAGTCATATGACTAGACTGGTCAGAAAAGGCTGTTTGACCTCCCACAGCCCAAAACAAATCAACTGAACAAGGCAGTCATTTACAGAGCTGTCAGTCAATGGAATTCCTTACCCATTAGCATAAGAAGCGTCAACGGTAAATATAGACTAATTAAATCACTAAAACAGATGCTGAGGGAATCTACACAACAGGAATGACTCTATGCTTGATGTATTTGTAAAAAAAAATGTTTTATATGTTTTTATTGAGAGGTTAATGATGTTTGTACAATGTATTTAAGTGTTGTATATACAGTGTTTCTAACTTTTGTGATATTGATAGGTTTTTGTACTGTATGTATGTTTATATGTCTGTGTATTGTTTTTTGTTTTATGTGGACCCCAGGAAGATTAGCGACCACAGCTGTGGAAGCTAATGGGGATCTGAAGAAAAAAAAGTCAAACAACTGACATTTATTTATGTATTTGGTTGCTCTCCAGTCTAGAACAGTACAATTCTGAAAATTTGAACGAAGTTTAACAAAGACTTTGGTGACTGCATGCCCATAACATATTCCTAGGCCACAATAAACAAATGGTTGCAAGAACTATTTTGATTTGAAGTGCCATTGAACACATAATTGTCATGTTTTCTTTTAAACATTTTTGTCTGTTTTCTGAGACATTTTGACAGATATTAGTCATTTAGAGAAAAGGGGTGTAAAATCCTCAGTTTTTGCCAGTCTTCCCCGACCAGTAAAGAATATTCCCCTCTGCTCTGAACTCAGACAATTCTATTTGAAGGCCCTTTAATGTCACGATGTAGGGACACTGATGCTTACACCAAGATATGTGTGAATGTGTGGAGCTTTATCTGGGCAACGTTAATGTTGATAGCTTTGTCTGGGAGAGTGTTCAGCTTCTCGGTACGACCCCTTCTCGTTAATAAGTACCACAAAGTAACCGTGGGTCGTAACCATGGGGATAACAGCTCTCCCCTCCTTCTTTGAACTCTCAGCTCAGAACACATTTTTTATAATCTCCCCCTGTCCTCCGGAACACTGGCGGTGGTTCCATGTTCCTTCATGGAACTTTGTTGACATTCAGTTTTCCAGGGTTGTGCATTCCTTCACAGAGCGTTCAGCACTGCATACCGACCGGAAAATTCCTTGCCTGTAATTATCTACACATATTTCATTGGCACACACCCTCCCCCAAACTCACACATACATGAACAAACG
>NC_136944.1:10279182-10284182 GCF_949987615.1 Pollachius pollachius
TCTATTACACATAGAGTTTCCAGTGCCTACCACCCTGAGTCTCAAGGTGCCCTCGAACGTTGGCACCAAACGCTTAAATCCATACTGCGAAAGTACTGTCTTGAGACCGGGAGGGACTGGGATGAGGGTGTTCCTTTTGCCTTGTTTGCGGTTTGTGAGATCGTTCAGAAGTCCTTAGGGTTTAGTCCGGCTGACCTTGTTTTTGGACAGACGGTATGCGGCCCTCCGAGAGTTCTGAAAGACCAGCTTAGCTCGGGTAGTGCTTCTTCTCAGAATGTGTTAACTTATGTGAGCCGGTTCCATGAACAGTTGCACAGTGCCTGTGCCCTCGCTAGGGAAGCTCTGTCCGCCTCACAGAAGCAGATGAAGCGTCACTTTGATAAGAAGGCTGTCCCACGTTCACTGCAGACAGGTGACCAGGTTCTAGTTCTACTGCCTGTTCCCGGATCCTCTCTCTCTGCCCGTTTCTCCGGTCCTTATTATGTGGGACGGAAGTTGAGTGACACAGATTATGTTGTACAGACCCCAGATCGGAGGCGCAAGTCAAGAGTTTGCCATGTCAACATGCTTAAGTTGTATCATGCAAAAGTTACTCCTCATGAGGACCCTGTAGAAGGGTCTACGGGTCCCACGGTCAAGTCTGCCGTTCCAGCTGTATTGGTTCCAAGCTCCTACCAGGTTACTGAGGGTGACGAGGATGGATTGGAGTTGCGGAGTGCTCCTCAACAGACCCCTCGGTTGTTGAACTCTCAGATGCTGTTATCTCTTGACTCGCATCTGGCCTATCTGGATGAGGAACGTAGGGCTAACATGGTAGCCCTAATACGTGGGTTCCCTTGTCTGTTCGGTGATGTTCCTTCCCTGACCACCGTTTTGAAACATGATATAGATGTGGGAGGTGCAGCACCTATCAGGCAGCATCCATACCGCGTTAACGCTACAAAAAGGTTGATCATGACGCAGGAGGTGTCTTATTTAGTAGAGAATAATCTGGCGACTTCGAGCTCTAGCCCTTGGAGTTCACCATGCCTCTTGGTACCCAAGCCGGATGGCACGTTCCGTTTCTGTACGGATTATAGGAAGGTGAACGCAGTCACGATTCCTGACTCTTACCCGTTGCCGCGTATTGATGATTGTGTGGACACCATTGGGTCTGCCCGGTACGTGACAAAGCTGGATCTGTTAAAGGGATATTGGCAAGTCCCACACACTGCTCGTGCTTCGGAGATCTCTGCATTTGTTACGCCAGACAAGTTTCAGCAGTACTCTGTGATGGCGTTTGGGATGCGGAACGCACCTGCGACTTTCCAGCGCTTGGTGAATAACGTTTTAGCTGACGTCCCACACTGTGCTGCATACCTCGATGATGTGGTTGTGTATTCGTCTGATTGGGCCGCTCATGTAAATACCTTGACAACAGTGTTCCAGCGTTTGGCGGGGGCTTCCTTGACGCTGAATTTGGCAAAATGTGAGTTCGGTAGGGCTACCATTACTTACCTTGGTAAACAGGTTGGGGGTGGTGAAGTGCGCCCCTTGGAGGCTAAGGTGACTGCTATCACTGCCTCCGCAGTGCCCACCACCCGGCGTGAGCTGCGCCGCTTCTTGGGTATGGCTGGGTACTATCTGTGGTTTCTGGTTCTCTGTTGTCGCCCCGCTGACTAGTCTGTTGAGCCCCTTGGTCCCGTTTGCGTGGTCTCCAGATTGCCAACACGCTTTTGTTTCCGTTAAGGCTCTGCTATGTAGTACCCCTGTTCTGGTGGCTCCTGACTTTGAGAAGCCATTCAAGATGGAGGAAGACGCATGTAATGTAGGCGCCGGTGCCGTTCTTATCCAGGAGGATTCCAACAGTCTGGACCATCCGGTCTGCTACTTCTCGCGGAAGCTCGCAATGAGTGCCAGAGACGGTATTCTACTATCGAACAGGAAGCTCTGGCTTTGCTGTTTGCGCTCCAGTTTTTTGAAGTTTATTTGGGATCGAGTTCTAGGCCTATTGTGGTCTACAAGGATCACAATCCCCTGGTATTTCTCCACCGGATGTATAATCAGAACCAGCGCCTCATGCGGTGGGCGCTGATTGTGCAGGGGTACAACCTGGTGATTCGTCATAAGAAGGGCTCTGAAAATGTGTGCGCGGATTCCCTTTCTCGTGTGTGATTTTTGCTCTTATGGGTGGGGGTGTTACGTGTGTGGTTGTTTTCCTGTGTCTTCCTGTGTTCTCCGTAGATCTCACGCCATTTGCTGTTCCTCCACCATCGTCCAACCCCCTGTCCAATCTGGGAGCTGTCTGATGGCCAATCAGTGTCATCAGGCCTTGATAACCTGCACCTGCCTGTCTCCATTGTAACACGCCATTGTCTGCTGTTTGTTGGCTGTGTCATGCTGTTGCCTTTGTTTTTGAGATGCCATAGGGGTTTAGGTGAATAGGTAAGATACCCTTGGGTGTACACTACCATCACGTAGTTTTTCCTCTGTTATCACATCAGGTTAGAAGCGGGGCCACCCTCTGTATGTATTAGCTAGGTTGTATGTGTGCACTAGTTAGTTGTGCACACACTATAAGCGGAGCCTTTGAATTGGCTCCGCTTATAGTTCCCTATTCCCCTTGGCAGAATGCTCGCCAAATAAATACCTATGTAACTAGTTTGCTGTTGTACCATGCGTTATTGTTCTCCCAGTCAGTCCAACAGTTACATGTGTTATGGTTCCCCTACTTCCCCCCTAGACGTAGCAAGCGAACATCCTGGAGCCGTAACACAAGGTGTGTCTTTCCCTGCCATAACGAAAAAAATACATTTTAAACTTAAATGATATGGTTGGTGCTCCAGTCACATTAACAGCACACAATGAAAAAAACTACAACAAACAAACCAAAAAATGCACCGCAGGCAGTTTTTATTTTCAATCCCTGGCAAAACCGATGAGCCTGGTCAAAGCGCTAATCTGTCCTTTTGCGACAAACATATCCCAATCCAAATATCTTCCCCCCCCTCCCCCATATCTATGAGAAAATAGAAAAAAGGAAGAAAAACCAAAACCAGTATTGCGGTATTCATCACAGAAGCTTCTGCTATCACCAACCCCCCACACCCCCCCCCTCTCCTGTCACATGATCAGGCCGCCGATAGACTCAGTCTATGAATATCACAACAGCCTCCACCAGCCACACGCCGTACTCTTCAATAACTCACTGGGCTACAGGCAGCAACAGACAGCCAAAAGAGAACCACCTCTATGAATATTAATGTGTGCTGCTGGGGGAGGGCGGTGGCTGAGGGGTGGGGTGCGGTGGCTGAGGGGTGGGGTGCGGTGGCTGAGGGGTGGGGTGCGGCGGGTGGAGTAGGCTAGCACAGGGGGGGCTCCTCCAAATCCTCTGGCTGATAAACTGAGGAGGGGAAGGGAGATGATTACACGCATGGTTCTTCACTGGGCTCTCCCAAATCTCATTTTCCGTAGTGCATCCTAATGTGATTCTCGCACAGGCGCACACACACACGCGCACACACGCACACGCGCACACATGCATGTGCACACAACACACACATGCACAAACACCCTGAGAAATTCACACCTGCGTACGTGCACACACATACACACCCCGCACGTACGAACACACACGCACTCTTGCAGGTGCATGCACGCGCAAACATCCACACACTCTCACACATATATTCTCACATTATACAAATGCACACACACACACACACACACACACAACACAACCTTTTGCGCACACACGCGCGCTCATAGCTTACATACACACACACACACACACACACACACACACACACACACACACAAACACACACACACACACGAACACACACACAAAGTCACACCTATGCATGTTCACGCTCATGTTCAAACACACACACACACACAAACACCAGAGTGTGTTAAGTCCCCCCCCGCCATAAGCTGCTGTTAAAACGAGGGTCGAAGGATCGACAGTTCCGGTGATTTCCTCTACATATATAAAGCCCCTCCACCCTCCGCCAACCCGGTCCCACCCACACCCCACCCTAACCTACATGGTGTAACGGCACCGGGCGTTCTGTCCCGGGGCGTTACAGGAGCGCGGCTCGGGGCCTGCTTGACCTTTTGTCTTTGTAACGCGCCGCATGTATCACTGTCATTTAAACAGGAGACGCGGACAATGGAGGGCCGAGGGAGATGGATGGGTGGAGGGTGCTGAAATGGGAATCAGGAGTTATTTTCTGTCACCCCTGATGGAGCGCTCCTCTGTCAGACCTCTGTCAGACCCCCCCTCCCAACTCTTAAAAGGCGTGTAATACAAACACACACACTGTGTGTCTGGACGTATGGCGATGATGTCCTCCTAGTTATTAGTTAGTTCCACAGAGAGGTTTAATCTATTTATTCAGTCTAGGTATGGTTTATTGCAGACTTACACAATATATGTGGACGTCACATCCTCAGCAGATCCTCACACAGAACCTTAAATTATAACGTATGTAAACATTTTCTTTTTCTTGCAAATACATTGATCTCTTCCTCTATTGTTGTGATATTTAAGATGACACACACACACACACATACACACACACACACACACACACACACACACACACACACACTCACACACACACACACACACACACACACACACACACACCACCAGAGCACACAGGGGAGGGCTTAATTACGCTCTCGTTTTCCATGTGACAATCAATAATCCAATTCATCCAATCATTCATGCTGTCATCTTAATCAATACCCTGGTGGTAGCGTTCGTCACACGTTGGGATGTCCTGGGGACCGGGGCCCTTGGTTTCATTGCAGGTTTTTAAACCCCCATTAAATCAAACATTAGAGTAGGGAAACACCATGTACATAAACATCAGTGTCCTAAACATATCTAGCAACACATGGGTATTGAATGAATATGAAACAAAATACCTTTAATTATAATCACTTGATAATAATGAGGTCATTTTTTAACAATGTGAACAAATGGGCAAACTAATTAAACTGTCCTGTTT